>NC_081559.1:37166284-37466284 GCF_022355385.1 Mustela nigripes | reverse complement strand
CCCCGAAATTTGGGTTTTTGAATAGAGGTGGCATAAGATGAAAGTGTGATATAGAATATTTATCTGACATATGTGATGATTGGAGTTGAGATAAGAAAGTTCAGGTTAGCTGAAAGATTAGATAAAGGTGGTCGCAGAAGTTTAGGCATGCTTGAGAAAGACCTAGGTTTGCAGAGATGGAGAAGGAAAGAACTCTGAGCTACGATGTAAAAACAGAAAGACCCAGAACATTTTTGACTCTCATTCAATGTATGTCAGAGGTGATTCCAGACCTAACAGGGTTGGAAATTTCTCTCAGGCCTTTTTGTGGTCTGACTTGGAACCCAGCTAGGTATTGTTTTGGTAGAGTGTTTCCATCTAACACTGAGTAGGGTAGAAATATGAAACACTGACATTTGGGCTTTTTAATTTAATTTAATTTATTTTATTTTATTTATTTATTTGACAGAGAGAGATCACAAGTAGGCAGAGAGACAGGCAGAGAGAGAGGGAAGCAGGCTCCCTGCTAAGCAGAGAGGCTGATGCGGGGCTCGATCCCAGGACCCTGGGATCATGACCTGAGCCGAAGGCAGAGGATGAACCCACCGAGCCACCCAGGTGTCCCTGGGCATTTTTTGGTTTTTTTTGCTGTCACTGTGCAATTGCATTATAACTGTTTGAGGTCAATGCATAATTACATATTTAAATATTAAAAAATTATACTGCTGATTATATATCCCCCCAATATTATATTTTATTATATTTCCTAATAGATGTTTTAGAGAATGACTAAAAAAGATGTTAGTGTGATTGGCTATTGTAAATCTCTATTTTTGGTTGCTTGCCCATTTCCTCAGTGATCGTGGAGCTGTGCCATTGGCCAGCTTGATCTGTTATCTGGCTCGAAGATTGGTGGCATTGGTGACCAACCCTTGGAACATTGACTGGCCTTCTTGGAATTACCTGGCACAACTCTTTTTTTTCCCTTTTGGGTCCTTCTTTAATTAGTCTCTTCAGTCTGGCAAGATTTTCTGTCTGGAATTCATTTTCTTACCTCGATGGCTTTTCTTAGGATCTCCCCATGATGACTTCTTTTTTACTTTTCACAGTCTTTCAGGGTCAGATGCAGCTGGGCCTTAGCCTGACCACTGCATTTCCTGCTCAATAACCTGTGACCTGATTAACTGGCACTTAGGAACTATTCCACCAGTTAAAGGACCTGACCTGGATCTGCTTGTACTCAAGCACAATAAAGACAGTAAAGGGAGCTTGTTGAACTACTTCTCCTGGTAAAAACTTCTAAGGGGTGCTCAGTGTAATTTATATTTATATATAATTTTTTAATATATATGTTATTTTAAAATATATATTATTTAAAAATAATGTATTTTAGTAATATATAGCATTTAAATATATTATTTTAAAATATAATATTTAAATGTATATTAAAACAATATATCATTTATAATTTATATATTATTATATAATATTTATTATTTATTAACCAATATATTAAAATAATCTACTATTTAAATATATTATTTTAAAATAATATATATTTTAATTATATTTGTATATATATATTTTTTTCCATAGGCTTTAATTTTCTTTTTCATTTATTTAGAAACTTAGAATTACATATTACTAGAGCTTATTAAAGACAGAGTAAAACCAAATAACTCAATACATGGTTATATTGAGAAATAATTTATTAATGTCAAGAAGCTGGTAAGGCAGAGTAAGAAACCAGGAGTTCTGACCCAGGGCCAGTTCCTCTTCATTGCATTGTACTGGGGCCCCAGGCCATTGTGCTCTGAAAGTGCCTTTTCTTCTATCCAGGTAAAGGAGTGTAGTATTTTTTGCAGAATGTCTTTTCACTTTGGATGCCAATTTGTTTTGAAGGAAGGCAGTGCAAAGTAGTCTTTTTTTTTTTTTTTAATGTATAATGTATTATTAGCCCCAGGGGTATAGGTCTGTGAATCATCAGGCTTACACATTTCACAACACTCACTATAGCACATACCCTCCCCAATGTCCATCACCCAACCACCCTATCCCTATCCCCCCAACCCCCAGCAACCCTCAGTTTGTTTCCTGAGATTAAGAGTCTCTTATGGTTTGTCTCCCTCCTGATCCCATCTCGTTTCATTTTTCCCTTCCTACCCCCATGGCCCCCCACCCTGCCTTTCAAATTCCTCATATCAGAGAGATCATATGATAATTATTTTTCTCTGATTGACTTATTTCGCTTAGCACAATATCTTCTAGTTCCATCCACATCATTGCAAATGACAAGAGGTAATTTCTTTTGATGGCTGCATAGTATTCCATTGTGTATATATACTACATCTTCTTTATCCATTCATCTGTTGATGGACATCTTGGCTCTTTCCATAGTTTGGCTATTGTGAACATTGCTGCTATAAATATTGGGGTGCACATGCCCCTTTAGATACATTTGTATCTTTAGGGTAAATACCAAGTAGTGTGATTGCTGGGTCGTAGGGTAGCTATATTTTCAACTTTTTGAGGAACCTTCATACTGTTTTCCAGAGTGGCTACACCCGCTTGCATTCTCATCAACAGTGTAGGAGGGTTCCCCTTTCTCCACATCCTTGCCGACATCTGTAGTTTCCTGACTTGTTAATTTTAGCCATTAGTGTGAAGTAGTCTTAATGTGGACTTTGGGATTTATCAGCTTAAAAGAGTTGATTATTTGACTTTCTTTTGCTTGAGTTAGCTCATCTGGGCACTGGGGACAAGCATAACTAACTGGTCTCTTTGGTCAGATTTTTCTGTTGCCTGCCTTCAGTTCTTGGCCTTACTATTCTTGATGCCTTGGGCAGTGTTTTCCTCCTACCAGTGTCAGCAGAATGGCCCTCAATGAAAACTATACTTATTTTAGCAATTTTTCTTTGACTGATGAAGTTGAGCAAATTGCTTGTTCAGAGCATACTTTAAGTACAGACTGGGAGGAAATCCCTGTTCAATTTGGAGTAAATCAGTATTGATAGAAGTCTTTGCAGTTGAAAAAAGAGACAAATGCCCAAGATTTTGCAAATCTCAAAATCAATGCAAGCCAAGAACTGAAATGTGGACAAGGATAATGAAGCAGTTACTTGTACGATATCAGTTAATGTCAAGGAGTTTTTTGAATGTCAGCTTCATCTTGAGTATGGAAGGTCAAAAATAGAAAGATATCTTCATCTAGTCCCAGAACTCTTGTAGAATCTCTTGCTAATTTGTTCTTTGAGACTACCTTAGATTTGAAGTTGTTTTTTCAATAGGCCCCAGTTATCAACCCCTATCACCACCTGTGCTGCAAGATGGACCCATCGTGGAGTTCATGGAAGCTGGCCATCATGTATCTGTAAAGATATGTTGCAGACTTATCTATTTCCTGTAACCCATAGGAGAAATTCAAGAACTAATGATGTACTATATGTTGGTTAACTGAACTTAATTAAAAACAACAACAACAACAAATATATCCCCTGTGTGTAACACTCTCCTTAAATCTTTTTTTTTTTTTTTTAAGATTTATTTATTTATTGAGAAAGGGAGACAAAAAGAGAGAGTGAAAGTAGGGGAGGAGGGGCAGAGGGTGAGAATCTTCAAGCAGACTCCCCACTGAGCATGGAGCCTGACACTGGGCTCTCTCCCATGACCCATGAGATCATGACCTGAGCCTAAACCAAGAGCTGGACACTTTAACCAGCTGAGCCACCCAGTTGCCCCCACCTTTACATCTTACTTCCTCTCTGCAGTGAATGACTTACGACACATTTCTGCTCAATCTGCTGGATGTCTCAGTGAAGATGCTAGATGACAAGGAAAGATGTAAACAGTTGGCACTTCCGCTTTGTATAATACAAGCAAGGTTTCATCTTATTGGTGTTATTTTTTAGAATTTTATATAAACATGAGACTGAATGTTGAAATATTTCTTTGAGAAATGGGTGTTTGATTTTTGTACTCATTTAGGTTGTCTGTGCAGGGTCCAAGTATGTCAAATTATAATTTTCCCCAAGAATGTGACATACAAACTACAGTGGTTAGATAAATGATGACTTTGGCTTGGTCATATACTCAGGAAGTGAATGCCAGGACACGTCATGGGATTGAATCAGGTATTGGGAAACAATTGACTTGAGAATGATTTGGGAGTATTTGCCTTTAGCATTATGTAAAAACTTGTTTTTGATTGACTTGCAGTGAAGGATGGTGCCTTAATTGGGAGGGAGCTTGAGCTTACAAAATCCCCTCTTACATTTTCCATTGTACTTTCTTTCATATGGATCAATAAAGAACTAAGAATTAAACTGTTGTGGGTTTTTTCTTTTGCATTTTTCCTCGATCAAAGCTAAAAATTCTGGTAGGAAAAAGGGTAGTTGAAGGTTGCTTTCAATCTGGTTCAATTGATCCAGCCTCTACTTGGGGCAAAGCACTGGGGCGTCTCGGTATAATCTTTCTTAGAAGGGTGCTAGGAGCATGGAGTTCTAGAATTGGAGGGGATCTTATCAGTTTCCTGGTCCAAATCTCTCAAGCTACAAGCCAATAAACCAAGGTTGAGAATAGGCAGATATGATCTGTTCAAGGTCACAGGGGTCAGCCACAGAGAGAGACTAGTTTTCATTTTTTAAATTTTAATATTCTTATTATTTATTTATTTAATTAATTTTAAATTTAATTTTTATTTTTTATTTTAATATTTTATTTATTTATTAATTATTTATTTTATTTTATTTATTATTTTTATTAGTTCAGTTTGATATTAGTACATTGTTCTTTATTTTTCTCCCTCTCTAATGAGCCTACCTGATTTCCCAGGCTTATTCACTTTGCCTCTTCCTTAACAGGTTTTGGAGCTTGATTGCTTTAAGATGAGCTTAGTTTAACTCTGTTGACCTGATGAGTCTGGTGTGTCTATTCTAGGGTTAAAGAGATCTAGTTTTATTTTTGGCTTTGCAGGAGGCTGGGCTGGTGCTAGATTATGATGTTACCTTGATTTGTAAGCCTGAGGTGGGAGAAGAGAGAAAATGGGTGTTTGCTTTATTCCCCAGAGTCCATGTATGTAGCAGGCAGACCCCTTGCTTCCATGTCTTGGCTCTGCCACTTGCTAGCTGGTGACCTTGAACAGGTTGTTTTGCTTCAGTTTTGTCATCTGTAAGATGAGACAGACCTCACTAGTAATTTATGATGTATAAACCCCTTGGACCAGTGCCTGACAGGTAATGCATATTCCATTAGGGTTTCTTATTATTTTCTTTATCTGGCAAACAGAGTACTCTCTTCAGTAATGCTGTTCAGGATCACAGAGGCTATGAGTTAAGTAGAGCCTGCATCTCCACTAGGTGAAGTGGCTTTGGATATCTTTGCTGTGCTGACTCTGGAGCTTTTGCCCTAGTTCCTCTGATGGCATTGCTGCTCTTTCCTAACTGATGACATTATTGATTTTCTTTGTCAACCTAGCACGTTGGGGGACAGCATCCTTCTGCAAACCTAACACAACTATGACTCAGCTTAGTGCCAGAGATGACCGGGAGTCTTTGGCTGTCACCACATGATGCTATACCAAAAGTTAATTGAATGAAAAAATCAATTAAACACATTTTTTGAGTCATGGACAAGAGCAGCTGGGGTTTTCTTACTTCTAGGCATTGACATCATGAGGATGATGTCATGGAGTTCCATTTCTGTCTTGATTGTGCATCATGAATCCTAACATCAATCAATAAATCATGCAGGGAGAATGCATTGCCTCCCTTTTCCTCAAAGGGGTCACTCTGACCAGATAGCATTTGAATGTTCCATGTAAACATTTAATTAAGAAATAGGTTTGAACTCTTGCTCTCTTATGTTGCATTTCAAGGTTACTTTGGGTAGGTTTGACTTTCTGTTGTATTATAAATCCAATATTTGTTTTCTTAATATTTGGTTCTCTTTCGTGATTGCCGTTCTTATAAAATCTTCGCTTTAGTCTCTCTGATATTTTATGTCAGACTGAGAACCATGGTCCGGGTCATCTTTCTTGAGGAAGTCCCTAAAACACTTCCTTCTGCATCGCCAGTTAAAATCAGGTCTCATTTTCTGCTTTGTTGGTTCACGATCTTAGAACTTTAAGGTTCAATCCATGATGGTTCTTGGGCTTTATGGAAAGCCTCAGCGCATACTGTCCTCTTGCAATGAACTCTGTACAGAAGAACCAGTGTTTTTCTAGGCTGATACACAAGAGATTTGAGAAGGCAGTTTTCCATTTTGTATCTGGTTATCAAATCTAGATAACTCTCCATAGAATGTATATTCATGAGATGCTACTGGTAACTACCTTTAGGAACACCATGATCTCTTTAGTATGAACAGAGGACTTTGTTTCATTCTTTTAAGAAATGCTTAAGAGGCAAGGTTATATTCTACATGCTTAGGGTTCATCAGCAAATGCAAGAGAAAAAAGTTCCTTCCCTGGGGGCAACTGGGAAGCTCTGCTGGTTCAGTGTCTGTTTTCCGCTCAGGTCATGATCTCAGGGTCCGGGGATTGAGCCCTGAATTCAGCTTCCTGCTCAACAGGGAGTCTGCTTCTCTCTCCCCCTCTGCCCCTCTCCCCCTGCTTGGGCTCTGTCTGTCTCTCTCTCTCTCAAATAAATAAATAAAATATTTTATAAAATGTCCCTTTGCTGTTGGAACTTCCATCTGAGCCAGAGATGGGGACTGGGGTGGTGGAGAGCTTGTGGGTTGGAGAATAAGCAATAAGCAAGATAACTACGGTTGCCAGCAGCCTCTCTAGGCTTTTATTCATTCTCTCTTAATTTAAATGATCTTTCCTCAATATCGTCATCTTTCTCTGAATGGGCTGCAAACTTCAACAAACCCCACACCAGTAGTTTTAGGACACGCCTTCCTCTTCTAGAAACTGCTCAACATAGGTGTAGTGTTTTCCTAGGTCAAGGCTAATACAACAATACGTCTCTTAGATAATAAAATAATAGATATTATCAATTAGGTCAGCCATCCTCAATCCCCATTCCCAGCTGAATAGAGGAGAGGACAAATCACCACATTTTAACTTCTTGCTGATCACCTTAGGGCAGAGCTTCTGCTATGTGTGTGAATTCCTTAGTGTCCCAAGCTCTCGCAACAGGAGCACCATGGGTTAGGGTGACTTGCTGGTACTGTTTCCATTAACTTCCTTTTCTGCCCACCCAATGTCTGTCATGGGACCAATTCTCTACCAGGTGTGGGAGACAGAAGCTTAGAAAAGCGTGGATAAATGAGAGAGATCAAATCTTCATTGCTTAAGGAGTACATTTATAGTCCATTAAATCAAAGTCACTTAAAAATGTCAGTTGTACCAAAAGATGGGTGAGAACATAGCCCTTTCTTTGAGTTCTGTGTCTCTTCCCAAGGTGCAAGCATAGGTATAAATACAGTAAGATGCAAGCACAGTATAGTAATTATATAATAGAACAGTATATAACATGCTATTTTGTATATACAATGTATAACATAGTGACTTGTTATATAATATGTAATCTATAGCAGAGACAGTAACATATAATTCGAGGTTGCCCCACTGCACAACAACACAATTCCAGCTCTGGAAGGATTGTAGAGATTCTTTATATCATTTTTTAAAAAGATTTTATTTATTTGCGAGAGAGAGAACGAGTTGGGGGAGGGGCAGAGGGAGAAGCAGACTCCTCACTGAGCAAGGAGCCCGACATGGGGCTCCATCCCAGCACCATGGGGTCATGACCTGAGCCAAAGGCAGGTGCTCAGCTGAGTCACGCAGGTGCCCCTACATCAGTCGCTTCTAATCTAAGATCAGTGGCTGCTTTGGAACATCATCGAGTTGATCATAAACAACAGTGTTTATGTGGAGGCGATCTGTAACTTACAGTGGACTCTCAAAGGAGCTATTGAAGAAAATGCTCACCCTGACCAGATCTAGGAGGGAGAGAACTAGACACTCACAGAAGTGCGCGATTGCTCAAGGTCACGTGGATTTTGGCAGCCCAGGCCTAGTTCAGATCTTGTGACCAAACTCCCAAAGAGAAATATTTATATCACGGCGAGGTGAAATTAGGTCGGATGTTTCTGTGCTGTGTAAATATCAAATGCGCATGGGCGTGATTTGTGGCTGAATGGGAAGCTCTCCTCCTTGCGGGGCGTAAACTGCGAGCGGAGCTTTTCAGAATCATTGAAATTTTTAGTATTTTGTAGGCGTGACTTAGTGAATGTCGACAGGTATCAACTTACTGTTTAAAACAAAACAAAAAAACCCCGATTCATTCTAGTTCTTTTGTGTAGCCCCCAGTTTCAAATGTTTACTGAAATCTAGCCTCGGAGGCCTTGGAAGAACACCCCATCCTTGTCTCAGAACAAAGAAGAACATTCTCTTGTTTTGCTTGGAAACTGCAGGGCCCCTCTGCAGCTGGTGGCTTTTCTTCTCCATCAGCGACTGTCATTTCTGGGTGCTGTGCGATTCTGATGATGCATTCTAGATAGGTCACTGCATTCTTCAGGACAGAATTCAGATGTAGAGAAGTGATAAGTTAAAAAAAAAAAAAGTATCACATTTCTTTCTGTAGAAAGCTGGCTAATTTCGTAACCTTTTTTTTTTTTTTTTTTTTTTTTAAGATAGACCTTTCAAACCCTCCGTTATCTTTATTTTTAATGATGTGTTGTATAATTTGAAATATGAAAGTTATGTCATTTTCTTCCCCCGCACCCCGACCTGGTTAGCTTTAGGAATCCACCGGAGTGTTTCTAATGGTTCCTGAACGTAGAAAACTAGGGGATCAAGGGAAGGTATTTTCCGATTTGATTTTTGGTGTCTGGGCACTGCTTCTTTGAATGGGTTTTCATTCAGATTAAGGAGTAGAATACATTTATCTGAGGTCTTTATGATGGGCAGTTGCAAAACAAAATTGCTTCCCAGCCCTGTGAGAACAGGTGCATTGTTCTTACTTTATAATAAAGTCTGACTGGATGGATGGATTCGTGTTGAATGAATGGGAAGTTCCCATTTTTAATTTGTATGAATCGTTGGAAGCACCACTGCAAGTTTCAGGTGGGATATTATTGTGGAGAAGTCCTGCTTGGGTCTCGCAGAGAGAGAGAAACAGACTCTGTCTTTGTCATGGTGTTCTTTCAGAAGGAAAGGGAAGTTCATTAACACTCAAATCCAAGGCACCTGGGCAACTTGGAACTTCAACAAAAGTGAAAGGGACGGATAGTGTCTTTTGGATGTACATTTGACTTCAGGCAAAATAAAGATTTCTTCCGAAGATACCCGGACAAAATATTAAGGCTGTAGGGTCTGGTAAGAGAACGAGAGTAGGGAAATCTTTTGAGGAAAGTCAGATACCTTCGTATCTGTAGCCAGTGTGCTTGTGAAAGCTAGGTGTACCAGACAATTAAGGTCACCTGAACATGCCTCTCCCAACCTTAAGTATAGAGGTCTTTCTAGATCTTCAACTGATTAGCTGCTTGTGTTTAACTCCAGTGGTATTCTGTTTAATTCAAACTTAATCCACTGCTTCTCCTTTTCTATCTTTGTCCCCAGATCAGGGGTCAAGGGAGATTTGAAATGTTTCTAAGGCCTATAAGGAAGAGGCAGTTTTGATCAATTCCCACAAAGTTCTTTTGAAATGCAGGTGTGACAGTTAATTTTATGTGTCAACTTGACCCAGTTAAGGGGTGCCCAGATAGCTGGTAAAGCATCATTTCTGGGGGAGTCTGAGAGGATGGATTTTTTTTTTTCCATTTTTATTTATTTTTAATTTTTTAATATTTTTTAAATTTTTTCAATTTATTTATTTTCAGAAAAACAGTATTCATTATTTTTTCAGCACACCCAGTGCTCCATGCAATCCGTGCCCTCTATAATACCCACCACCTGGTACCCCAACACCCCCCCCTTCAAACCCCTCAGATTGTTTTTCAGAGTCCATAGTCTCTCATGAGAGGATGTTTTTTAAAGAGATTAGCCTTTGAGTCAGTAGACTGAGGGAAGAAGATGGCCCTGGGCAGTGTGGGCCTGCATTACCTGATCTGTTGAGGGCCTGACTAGAACAAAAAGACAGGAAGAGGGAATTTGCTGTCTTTGTTGAGTTGGGACCTGCCACCTCTCCTGCCCTAGGATATCCGTGCTCCCGGGTTTTGACCTTTGGACTTGGACGAGAACTTACACCACTGTACGCACCCCCTTTTCTACTTCTGCCCTATTCTCAGCCCTTTGGACTTGAACTTAACACTATTGGCTCCTGTGTTCTCTGGCTTTTAGACGCAGGCTGAATCACACCCCTGGCTGCCAGGTTCTCTAGCTTGTGGAGGGCAGATCATGGTACCTCTCTGCCTTCATAACTGCATAAGCCAATTCCTATCATAAATCTCCCTTTACATCTCTCCCTCTCTCTGTCCTATTGGATCTTTTCCTCTGGAGAACTCTAATAGATCAGGCATGTCTCAAAATTAGGGAGTAGCAAGCCGAGGTCATCAGTGCACTCTTGAATTTGTTTCTTCCCCTGTCTGAATTTGGGAGGGGTGCTGGCTGGCCGTTGTATGACTGTTTTTGTACACCAGGCCGGTATTCTAGCTCTCAGGGAAGAAGAGGCTGCTTTGAGGTTCTGGCCACAGAACTAGGTTGGAAGAGGTCATGTCTCCAAAAATAATGAGTTCTCTAGGTCCTACATACTGTTATCTTGTCTTGTAGTAGAGGCTAAGCAAACATTTGAATAAGTGATAACTATCACTTAGCAAAGCACAATAAAAAGTGATGGGGTAAATATCTTTAGGATCATAATGACTTTTTTTGGTTACTTATGTAATGTTGAAATTGAAAAACTGTTGCCCCCATATTTTTCAGAAAGTAAATGAATTGCCTTATAGTTTCATAGCTTAGGCCATGAAAATATGTCAAACACACATTTGCTGAAATTATACTCCTCCTGTGAAAACTAATGAGTGAGTACTTAGGTGTGATGGTGAGGATGAAGTTGATAATTTTAAGTGATATAAATAGAAGTGTGGATATCAAGACATTGGAATTATTTTAATTCTTGACTTGTAGTTTACTGAGAACAGGATCAAAGATTGCACTGTCATTAACAGTGAGCTTTTCTCTCATTCATTATTTTTTTTTTAAATAGATTTTATTTGTTTATTTGACAGAGAGATCACAAGTAGGCAGAGAGGGAGGCGGAGAGAGAGGGGGAAGCAGGCTCCCCACTGAGCAAAGAGCCTGACGCAGGGCTCTATTCCAGGACCCTGAGATTATGACCTGAGCCGAAGGCAGAGGCTTAACCTGCTGAGCCACCCAGGCGCCCAAAGATTTCATGTATTTATTTGAGAGAGAGCACAAGGCGGGGAAGGGGTAAGCAGACTCTCCACTGAGTGAGATGCCTGATACTGGCCTCAATCCCAGGACCCTGAGATCAAGACCTGAGCCAAAGGCAGAGGCTTAACACACTGATCCTCCCAGCACCCCTCTCTTATTCATTCTTGAATCTCCAACAAACACACTGCATTTGGCATTGAGTTGGCACTCAGGCCATGCAGGGTTGTAGGAAATAAATCTCCCCATCTGTCCCCCTGCACCATTCCCTTTTATAGGGGGAGGGATGATGATCTTATTTACTCCCAGCAACACTGTGAGGTAGGGACTGTTTTTACCACTTACTTTTTAGAGCTGACACTGTGGCACAGAGAGGTTAAGAAACATGTTCAAGGTCACACAGTGAGTAACTGACACACTCTGGACTCTGCCTAGGTCTCTTTAATCCAAAAGCTTCTGCTTTCAGCCACTAGGATACCTGTTTCCCACCAGACCTCAGGCTATACGTAGTAATCTAGACACAGGATGGCTTGCCACAATGACTTCTTTAAATGGCCAATGAGCCTGTATTAGTTTCCTTGGGCTGCAGTAAAAATTCACCCAAAGTTGTGGCTTAAAGCAATATAAATTTATCCTTGTACAGTTCTGACTGCCAGAAGTTGGAAATCAAGGCATAGGCAGGGTCACTCTTCCACCAAACTCTCCTAGGGGAGGATTCTTTGCCTTTTCTAGTTTCTGCAGGTTTTCGGCGTTCCTTGGTTTCGTGGCAGCATAACTTCATCTCTGCCGCCTTCTCCACATGGGTCTTCGCGAAGCCTGTCTTGTGTCTCTGTGCCTGTCTCCCCTTCCCTTCTTTTCCCTTCTCGGCACCTGTTGTTCATTTTAGGAGCCCCCTTAATCCAGATCATCTCCTCTCCAGATCCCTAATTTAATTACATTTGCAAACACCTCTTCTGAATAAGGTCCCAATTATAGGTTCTGGTGGGTAGACACGGACATCATTTCAATTCATTATAGTATACCTCTTAGACCTTTTTATGTACCCCAAATTAAACCAAGTTTTCTTTTGGAAGGAACAAAAATACCCACCAAATGTGCTATTTGCTGTGGAAGGCGTCTTCTTTGTTTTATTCAGTAGAACTTCTGCTCCGATTTGCCTCCATACCTCTGGATGTTAGGCACGAGAAGATCGTGTGTTGTCTCTTTTCTTTCCCTGGATATGATGGTGTTTCAGTGGCTATACCTGTCCCCCCCCCCCCCCTCCATGGCATCCTTTTAAGATGCTTTTCTGGTTCTGGTTATTAACATTTTTTTCCCCTATTTTTGCTAGTTCCTCCTTTGATTTCTTTTGGTTCCTTTTAAATTAATTTTTAACTTAAAATGTTTATTATTTATTTGTATATTTTATTCCATTCTTTTTGATTATTCTTGATTGTGCAAGGCCTTCCAATGTTTTAGTGACGAGATTGTGCAACTCAGAGGGTTTTGATGGTGATAGTGGGTCCACTGTACATTTCATGAGTGCCATAGTATGATGAGAAAGTTTCCGGGGTTTGGGCAATGTTTTATTTTATTTTATATTTTATTTTTAAGATTTATTTGTTTGTGAGAGAAAGAGAGAGAGAGAGAGAGAGAGAGCTAGCACAATAGTCGGAGAGGCAGAGGGAGAGAGAATTTCAAGTAGGCTCCACACTCAGTGCAGAGCCCAGTGCAGGCTTCAATCCCATCCCCCTGAGATCGTGACCTGAGGCGAAATCAAGATGTGGGTGCTTAACTAAATGTACCACCCAGGTGCCCCAGGCAGTGTTTTAAAAACTAGGTCAGTAAATTGTTCATTCTCCTAGATTTATCTCAGTACCAATATCTGAAAGATGTTAATTGCCAGATGCTATTTTAATGATGCTTCTGCTGTGGGTTTTTTTTTTTTTTAATGTAGATTTTTTTTTCCCCCTTGTAAAGTTTAAGACCACAAAGTCAACCCTCCTAGTTGGGTGAGAATTAAACTTTCCCTTGTGAAAAATGACATGTTGGTATTTTGGTTCATGTGGCCTCAGTAATGTGTTCAGGCTGAATTTCAAGTGGCTTCCCAGGACATTCTGATTTGACCTCAAAGATGATAAATATGTGAAGTTGATGGTAGTTTTTATGGCTTTGAACTGCTTGGTCTTGTTGTAGGGATTGGAACCTTCTATTCCAATCCCATATCTGAGGCTTCTCTAATGAGTAAACTTAGCAGTACTCAAGGATCAGGTAGTTGTTGGGATTTACGACTGTCTCAGGGAAGGGTTTGACTACCACAACCATTGGTAATAAAGCAGACAGAATATGCCCCAGGGGTGGGATTTCCAAAATTGTTGCTTTTTCCCTTAGGCATTATTACTTCTGTAATAAATAGGTATTGAACACCCTTTTCCTAAACTTCCCTCTGGGGGTGGATTTAAGACACCCAGAACCTCCTCATGACTTTCATAGTTTTCTTTGGCATTTTGCAAGATGGCTGATTGTACACCAGGATTTTTGACCATTAGCTGGTCCTTCCCCTCTGTATTTTTCCAGTGTTGTGTACTTCCCCTTTGGTTAACCAGATAGTTATGAGGCACGTGTATCACTGAATGTTAAGACATGGCACGAAAAGCAGAAAAAAAATCATAGTCTTAGATGGATTTGTGGAAGCTTAACAGGAGCTGGTCTTAGTCCATTGTTAGTGATGGGGGTAGTGGTTTACCAGCTAATTTAATGTAAAATTAGCCTCAATTAACATTTTTCTTGTCAGGGCACCCAGGTGGCTCAGTTGGTTAAGCATCTGCCTTTGGCTTGGGTCATGATCCCAGAGTCTCGGGATGGAACCCTGAGCTGGGCTCCCCGTTCAGCAGGGAGTCTGCTTTTCCCTCTGCCCTTCACCCTGCTGGTGATCTCTCTCTTTCAAATAAATAAATAAAATCTTTTAAAAAAAATAATGCTCTTGTCAAGGTGAACTGCCCGGGTACAGCGGGAAAAGGAGCAAAAATATAGGTACCGGGCAGGGAGCTGTTGAAGCTGGGGCAGTGTTCACAGTCGTCCAGATCTAGCTGTGGCTTGGTTCACGTATTTGCTAAAAGAACACACAGTGAGGAAAGTACTGGCCATCCACAGAGAAAAATGTAGAGTGAAGAATGTATTTACTTTTTAATTTTTGTGGCAAGTGATTTAGGAGAAGCAGTAAGATTTCAGCACGCCTGGGGCCAGTGGCTCTCAACTCCATGAAAACAAAAACCTGGCAGGGCTTCCATGGCTGACTCTGGAAGCCCCAGTGAGCTAAGGCCTTTCCCACCGCTCCTCCTAGAAGTTGCTTCAGCTCTGGCTCTGCATCCCAGGCATGACCAGTGGCAGCTGTCAGCAGCTGGGCGCTTCCTCCCAAAGCCCAAACGGTGGAGGATTTTCTCTGCAAACCTCTGACCGGAAATCTCAGTGCATCTGGGGGCTGTGTTACATGTGAAAAGCCACATTGCCTTCGGAGGGAAATGGGAAAGACCACAGAGGCTAATGGAAACTCGACCAAATGGAAACGCTTGCTGCCATGCCCAGTGAAACACAAATTAGCATGCTGGCAGCGAGTGGGTAGATCAGAGTGCTAACAAATGCAGGGAGAAGAGAGGTCTTGTGTTAGCAACTGAGCTCATCAGCCTGGGGCCCCACTCATTAACATACTACCCCCGCCCACTGCCTCTTTGTGCTGGCTTTGTACCACGTGACCCGCTTTGCACAGTTTCTTTTCCATCTGCCGAAACAAACAACAGCCTTTGTAACCAACAGAAAAAGCAGCAGCAGGTGAAGCGCTATTTTTAGACCTGCTGAAAGCTCAACATTGATTACTGCCGTTTCACACCTAAAATACGAGGCTGGAAGAGAATCGATTTTTCACTCACTTCTGAGTTCACGGTATCTGCTTTCACACACTGCTTCCTGCCTGGCTCTTCCTGTCCCTGTCTCCCCTGACCCTGGAGATGCTGATGGGACAGGGGTCGGGTCACCTCTTTTATGCTCACCTACTCACATTTGGTAATAATTACTGGCCTTTTGTCCCCCTCCCACCTGTCTCTTTAACATAATATCAAAGGGATTGGTTTACGGAACATGGATGTGTGTGTGGTCCAGGGTTCATGGCAACCTGCGATGACCCAGTATACACACCTAGAGTCCTGGCTGTTTCATATTGAGAATAAGCTGTGAGTTTTTTGGTGCTAGCTCCTTTATCCTGCAGAATCAGTTTGCAAGGTGGTGGTCTCGTCCGGTCACAGGTAAGGGTGAGAGGAGGTCTCGAAGAGGCAGAGAAGCCTGCTCAGCGGACCTCACTAGTCATGGCAGAACTTGACTCAAAACCCAGGTTTGTCTGACTCAGGACCTCATGCTCCACTCCCTTTTCCTGCTGCCTTTCTCACTGATTTAATTTCAAACCATTCTTGACTGCAGAGGGGCAGAACTCCATTTTTCTTTTGATATTTCCTCTAGCTCTTTGATTCTGTCATTAAGTAAATCTCCTTTGAGTACAGTTTTCTTCTTCTTCTTCTTCTTTTTTTTGAAATGCTACAGCATGACCAGTAATAGCTGGGATGTCAAATGTCTGTCATTTTTCTTTTCTAATTAAAATAAGCACATTATGTACCCCTCCCATGTTCTGTCTATCATCAGAGCTCCCTATTTAATTGTGCCCACAGCTGCTTTATGCCTGTAACATGAATCTGGAAAGCGTTTTGGCTGTTGCACTTGGCTGCGTGGATTCTTCTGATGGATTGTGCTAACCTGTGTGTTGCTCTTTGTTCAGCTTTCCTTTGATTACACGTGGCTTCCTCACGATCCCTTTTGAAACTTCGGCACTGACTCTGAGGTGTCACCTACGGAAGGTCCTTGAGGTCCCCTTGGCTAACATTGTGCCAATTCATTGTTTGGGAATAAAAGAACCCTCCGTCTGTATCCTGTTAAAATGTGCTGCCTTTAATCTTCATTTGCCCCATGCTGAGTTACCTCAATCCGACCCCAGAGAGCAGCCAGGGGAGAGACTCTCAGCGTAAGAACAGACTAAGACCTGGGCAGGTCCTTCTCCACCCCCAAAGGACTCAAAGGTACTTTTCCTCTTGCAAAGTCTGCTTTCTCTGAGATCCAACTAGTGTCCTAAGACCTGCAGAGGGAGGCAAAAAAGAGTGATCCCAAGGCTTGCTCTTGGGAGAAGATATTCAGGTGTTCTTGGAGAACTGTAGGAAAACTCAGAAGATTGAAACTTTCCTCTGGTTTCCCCCATCTGTTCACAAGTCATCTGTAAATATGTTTATGCCAACAAGAGTCCTTCCATTGCAAACAACAGAAATGGACTCTTGTTAAATTTAAGCCAAAAGGGAATTGATTGGACGCTGCAGGGCAGCTCCCAGAACTGAAGATGAAGCTGAGCAATGAACCTTGGGAAGAAAGTGGGGGGCATGGTGGGTCCAGAAAGCTCGGGAATCGTCCTTTCTGGAGACACTCCTAGGACAAGTCAGCCTCAGACCTCCAGTGACTTGACTCTGCTGTGAATTACAGAGAGACAGAATGGCCTGCTGTGTCATGGGGTGACCTTTGGGGTCAGGTCAGCAGTTCCCCTAAGCCTTCCCAAGGGAACTCTTGGTGCTCATTCTAGGTGAAGGGCATACCAAAGCAAAGCCAGCCTCTGTCCCCTAGGCTATATCCCAGTCTCCAGAGAGTCTACAGAAAGCTTTTCCCAGCTGTCTGCCACCATGGGGCTAAAGTTCTTCATACCTGTGGTACAGGAGCCCCGGCAGAGGAAGAGACCTGTAGGTGAGGCGAGCACTATCTTGGAAGTAACACAGTGGGTGGTCACGGGGTAACCTGGGCAGACATGCCGGGCACGTTCTGGCAGGTCGGGGGGGCGGGTGCCACCTAGTGCCAACACCACGAGTGAAAGAGGCAACCTTTAGGGGCTGGTGGGGAGGTGACTGGCTCATGGAAGATTGGTAGCAAGAGGGCTGGGATTTCATGTGAAGATGCCCCTCTTCAGGGAGAAGGATCTGATATCATAAGTCTTGTATCTTTCCCAAGATGTTCTCTCCTGACAGGAGTCTGTGGGGTGAAGGCTGCCTTACATGGCTAGTGCGAAGCGAGATTGCCAAGTAGGGGAAATGCAACGTCATTTGAAAAACGCTTTTCCTTTCCTTGGTGATGGTGGTTCCCACTGAGGTGGAGAGCAGCATAGAGGACCCTCCGTTGCTCCAGCTCTTCTAAGCTGCCTTGGAACCCATTCACACTCTAGTATGAGTAAACGAGAAGAGCTTGGGGGAGGGGGGGGTGTTTGCCTTTTCACCATGAGTAGAAGAAACCCAAGGAAAGAGTTGACTCTCCAGTTGACAAAATCTCCTTAGTCAGGATGTGTGGGAGAGAGGACAACATCTGAATTTGTTTTGTGCAGAGTAGGGGTCACCTGGGAGTCACACTCCTGGTTTTGATTCTGTTCCTCAAGAGAAGAGGTGAGGGGGCGCCTGGGTGGCTCAGTGGGTTAAAGCCTCTGCCTTCGGCTCAGGTCATGATCTCAGGGTCCTGGGCTCGAGCCCCGCGTCGGACTCTGCTCCGCCCGGAGCCTGCTTCCTCCCCTCTCTCTCTGCCTGCCTCTCTGCCTACGTGTGATCTCTCTCTCTCTCTCTCAAATACATAAAATCTTAAAAAAAAAAAAAAAAAAAAGAGAAGATGTGAGATGAGAGAGCAGAAGGGAAGGGTGAAGGATACTTTTCTGTCACTATAGATGAAGTATGATGAACCCAGGTGTTAGAAATGCTAGAAATGTTCTGTCATCGTGTTACAGGATATAGATATAACCTTCCTTGTGATGATCTCGACTGCTGTGGTTCTGGTATAATTCCACAATTCTCTTAGCTGAAATCAGTAGTGTGCTCGGGTGGCTCATACTGACTTGCAGGAGTTGACCCTCCGCGCTTCTCCCCCAACTCGGCATGCAGTGACATTGCATTGGTGGCTGAAGATTGGACACAGTGGGAATATTTATATCACACAAATTAGAAATGCTATGAAGCAGGATTTTTTTTCCCAGAGAATTAGCTGTTTAGCATTTATCTGCTTATAAGTGGATATAGTTCATGTTGGAAGTAATGCTTTTGCATACCTAATGCTCTCCTTCCTACGGATATAACATATTTTAATAAGTAATCCCGATAAGCGTATAAATATATAGTTAACCATCTCAAAGCATCTGTGTAGTCCGCCTTTGATATTAAGCTTTTATACTTAGAAGCTTTTATACTTTAAAAAAAAGAGAGCTTTTATACTTTATACTTTTATACTTTAGGAAAAAAGTGAAAGAAAATGCTGTTTTCTGATTGTAGTGGGAACACATCCTGAAATGACTGTGGATTAGAAAAGTTGAGAATGTTAGCCAAAACCCTTTTAAACTGCCATCACCTTCCAGCCTTTTCTCACCTCCTCTTCTCTCCTGGTCTCTGTTACTGGAGAGAATTACAAGTGTCAGCGACCTGTTAAATCTAATGAGTTCAGGACAGCATAGGCTCTGTTCATGGATTTTGGCCTGCCGACACAGGTTAGCAGAAACATATTATCTCTGGGTGGGAGGCAGCCTACTGTAATTGCAAGCACACTTTCAGCAGAGGCAGATTTTGCAAATTGAAAAAAAAAAGGTGTTTGGAACAGTGATTATATAGGAGATGAGTGGGCAAGGTCCACTATTCAAAGAAATGTCTATTTGCTTTTGTGTTCGAATCCAAGACAAACAATATATCAGGCCACAGATAATCAGAGCACATGTCCAGAGAGGTTTACCATTTCGTGTCTGTTAAAACTTGCTTTTATTATCAGAATGGCTGTCATGCATATGCTTGCAATTTCCAGTGCAGGACCAAAAACTGTTAAAAAAAAAAAAAAGGAATTCTCTAGAAAATTAGATATTCTTTTAAAAACATTACTTATTTATTTGAGATAGAGAGTGAGAGCACACATGCCAGAGGGGCAGGGGAGTGGGAGAGGGAGTCTTAAGCAGACTCTGTGCTGACATGGAGCCCTATGTGGAGCTCTAGCTCATGACCTTGAGATCATGACCTGAGCTGAAACCAAGAATTGGATGCTTAACTAGCTATGCCACCCAGGTGCCCTTAGAATACTCAACAGTCTAAAACATGTACCTCATTTAACATCTTTGACCGAACTAAAGGAAAAGAGGGACACAGTGGAACAGCTGCAGTGACTTTGGACAGGTTCAATACAGGATTACACTTGACAGTGATTCAGGCATTCAAAGATTTTGCAAAGAGAAAGCCCTAAATATTGAATCAGAATTCAGGACAACCTCAGTGTTCCTTTAAGAATAGTGTATGCTGGGGCACCTGGGTGGCTCAGTGGGTTAAAGCCTTTGCCTTCGGCTCAGGTCATGATCCCAGAGTCCTGGGATCAAGCCCCACATTGGGAATCTCTGCTCAGCAGGGAGCCTGCCTCTCTGCCTACTTGTGAACTCTGCCAAATAAATAAAAAAAGAAAGAAAGAAAGAAAGAAAGAAAGAAGAATAAGTCACTTGTAATCTCCCAACCCAGAGAGAATCCCCTTTCAGCACATTTTCCCCAGAATATTTCTTATATGTATATGCAAATATATCATAGATTTCAAGTTGGAATCATTTTGTATACACAATTTTATACTCTCCTTTTCCCCTTAAAATTCTCACAAGCATCTCTGCATGTCATTAAATATTGTACAAAACTTGCTTTCTAGGGGCACCTGGGTGGCTCAGTGGGTTAAGCCTCTGCCTTTGGCTCAGGTCACGATCTCAGGGTCCTGGGATCGAGCCCCGCATCAGGCTCTCTGCTCTGCAGGAAGCCTGTTTCTCTGTCTCTGCCTGCCTCTCTGTCTACTTGTGATCTCTCTCGTCAAATAAATAAATAAAATCTTTAAAAAAACTTGCTTTTTAATTGTTGGCTGATATTCCGTCATGCAGAAAGATTGTAATTCATTTCACATGCTTTCTGTTGTTAGACTTTGAGGTTTTTTCCAATCTCTTGCTCTTGTAAATTGCAGATATCTCCGATTTAGAGCTCCACTGATGTCCCCACATAAAAATCTATATGCACGTTTCTTTTTCTTTTTCTTTCTTTCTTTTTTTCCTTTGGTGTGCGTTTATGACTACATCCTCTCTGTACATTTTTAGGAATAGGATTACTGAGCCAAACAATTGTGATAATTGTAATAGCTTTTGATACGTGTTTCCAGATCACATTCTCCAAACACTTCCTACTTTATAACCCCATTTCAGTGATATGAATACTGTCAAAATGTACATTGATATAAGCATAAGTGGATGCAAGTGGAGGAACTTGAGCTCTGAAAAGGTGTTTTGTAATGATTACTTCGTAGAGAGCTGAAATAAAGTCCTTGCTTCCCGATTTGCTCCCTCCCCAAATCACTACGTGACTACCTCCCTCATCACCTCCAGCCCTCTCTTCACATACCACATCCTTTGAGGGGCCTTTCTGGAACCCTCTGACCACTTCTTACCCTGTTTTATTTTTCTTCTGACACCAAGCATTACTTGGGATTATATATTTATGGTGGACGTCTCTGTTGTTTCTGGCCTCTTGCCCTCAGCACCATGAGGGCGGGGAGCTTGTCTGGTTTGCTGCGGACCACACCTTCCACAGGATGTGCACTCAGCAAGCAGGCGTGGAGCGGTTGTGCCAAAATACCTCCAGGATTTGGTTGCTTTTATGCTGTTTATTGTTATTCCTTCAGAAAACCCAAGTGTAATGTTACATAACAAGCAACTGTCAGATGTTTAGTCCATCCTGTTAGTGACTCCGAGATGGCTGGCTCCCACCTTTCCCTCCAGAAATTTTGTCATCCGTGCAATTGCACAGATCAGCATAACGTACTTGGTCGGCATCAGCAAAATATGCACACGGACACATGGCTATTTTATTTATCAGTTTTGGTATTTGGGATTCTGAATTGAACGGGGAGAGCACTGTGTATTTCCCATTGTAAGCCATCTGTGTTTATAGCACTTTTCCAAATCATAGGTTTTTTTGGCTATTTTTTTTTTTTTTTTTAATTTGCTTGGCAATTCAGGCAACAGACTAGTTTGTACGTGTAGGGACTTGTTTAGCCATCCAGTGTTTTTCACCAACTCCGGTGAAAATAATCCTCACTCAGGTGAGATTATTGTCCCCCTGCGCCCCCTCAGTTGCTGCTTACCCACTGTAGCTTTCCCAGGAGGCATGGGAAGGAGAGAGGAAGGAGAGAGGGGGGAGCATCGCCTACTTAGAGATTCAGGAAGCAACAGCAAAAGGATTAGAAAATCTACCTCGCTTTGTGGATTCTCAAGGGCTTTGGTCACCCCGTGGCCTCCCTGTAAAGTGGCTAAGGGACTGGTTCTGGTTGATGGCCTTGGGGAGGACTAGCCTCTTTCTCCGCAACCACGTCTGTCAGGACATTTGTGCTGGTCTGATGACACTTGGCACGTCGTGCGGCGTAGGCTCTGTGGTGGCTGTCTTTGAATGCTAATAGGAGCGCTGCAGAATTAAGGGAGACGGCTTGTTCCTCCCTGTTCTGTGCCCTGCCCAGGCCTGGGAGAAGGTCTGTGCTGAGGAAATACTTGAATGAATGAGAGAAGCTCAAAATGAAAGTGTTTCAAGGGAGTGGGACCAGATTAACTCTCCAAAGACGTTTATGCAGGGGGACCCTGCTTCCTGATTTGTCTCCTGGAATGATTCATAGGACCCCTTTCACTTAAAAGAATCCTTTTTTTTTTTTTTTTTTTTTTAAGTATTCTGGTCTGGATGGTAAATGATATAGCTGTCTACACTGTAGGTACATTTAAATATGGAGAGATTGATGAATGTGTTTCAAGTAGCTAAGAAAAAAAGTACATCTCAATTTGTACAAAATGTATGGCCTATTTCTCAGGCTTCAGTGATCCCAGATGGACAGGTTGAAAGGGACCTACAAATGTCCCTGGGCACAACTTCCATCTTTAACTATAGCTTCCTGTTTTAGTAGCAGATATCCTGGACTGCTTGCTCTCTCAATGTCCAGCCTGACACAAAATTCTTTAGATGTTTTCTTCCTGCCGTGGGCCCTAATGCCATGTCTTCTCCAACTCTGATAGCACGGAAGGGCTGGAGTTAGTGTTGTGCATGTCAGCACCACGTTCTGCAAATTCTAACAGCTACTGATCGTTCTTCGTTTTGTAAAACAGTACTTACTGCTGATAGGGAGTAGAGTAATAATTATTACTATTATTAAAAGCCTATTGTGTTTTCGATATTAGACTAGAGACTCAGCATAAGCATCTCCTTGCTTGTTTCTGACCACTCAAGTCACAGTCCATTCTTAACTGTCACACTGAACAGCCCCAGAACCCCAACTCCAGAATAGCTTTCTGGAGATCACTGAGTTTGGAGGCATCTCAATACTGAAAAACAAGCTCTCTCTTCAGTAATCAAGACAACTGTCATACTTGATGGCTATAGGTGTTTAGACAACGTGTAGTCATCAGTGACTTTTGGGAAACTTGAAGGCAAGTTCAGGGTTGGCAGGGTTTGGGTTTTCATGAATCCCTACAATGAAAGGCACGGAGGCTGTGCACGGCGGTGGGGGAGTGGGGGCACGGGGGCTGGGAGGGTGCAGGTCACTCCAGCATTTCCCAAGGGACCGCTGGGGTAAAGCCCTGAGCTGGAGACGGGAGTGGTTTGTGTGGCTCTTACCCTTCAAGGTTCTTTGAGAGGAGGTTGGGCTGCTATCATCTGTGAAGGGAAGAAGATAATTGACATTGAGAAATTAGGAAAAAGATCATAAAATGGATGGACTGGTCTGGAGTATACACAAGGAAAGAAAACAACGATACAGAGACAAATGCAGGAAAATGGAAAAGCTTTTTTTTTTTTTTTTTAAGATTTTATTTATTTATTTGAGAGAGAGAGAGAGCAAGAGCAGTGGGGAGGGGCAGAGGGAGAGGAAGAAGCAGACTTCTTGCTGAGTGGAGAGCCAGATCTGGGGCTCAACTCCAGGACCCCAAGATCAGACGTTTAACTGACCAAGCCATCCAGGTGCCCCAAAATGGCAGAGTATTGATTGCAAAGATGACACCACACATACCACTGTGTATATAACCAGCACTCTGGACTCCCAACTGTTTTGGGGGCTCTTGGTTCCTTTATGTGGATTTAACTTCATTACAAAGTGGGCCTTGTTAGCTTCACCATCATGAGCTCCATTTTTACCAGGAAGTAAAGTGAGGCATGGGTTATTAAGGTGACCTATGCAAGGTTAGACAGCTGGAAAGTTCCCGACTGCTGTGCCCCCATCCCCCAACCCTGCTGGATAGTCCCAAGTGCAGGCAGCTTCCAGACTACAAAGACCCCTTCACACCACATTCTCTCACCAAGACATCATTCCGCTCCTCCCTGGGACACAGGCCCAAAGAGGATATAACTTGCCCAAGACCACACAGGTAGTTAAGTCTTGAGGCCAGTCTCTGATCTCCTTATTTTTTTAAAGCTTCCACATTCCCTCTGCTCCCATGGCCCTCAATGGCCTCAGGTGATCTGTAAGTAATACTCTCATTATAGCTGATGCTACTCAGACCTCTGCTGGAATATTCCATCCAGTTCATTCCTCTGCATTTACAGGGTCTGTTTATACCCGTAGGAGGGGTCAGTGTGATGTCGGGAGAGACTTTTGATGCTATTGCAAAAATCACCTGGGGAGGACTGAAGTTCCGTCCCAGAGGAGCAGGTGACTTGAGCAGTTTTTGTAGTTTTTCCTAGAAGGGGCAGCGAGGGTCCATTGCTGCGAGGGTCCACTGCTCCTCTGCCTCTACTGACTTGAGGGAAGGTCTTCCCTGTCTTCCCTATTCTTCCTTAGCCAGGAGGTGAGGCCAGACATATTGACACGGTCATTGCCATGGCCTTGGTTTCCTGCCAGAGAGTGTGTCATGTGTTGTGCTTTCCAAAGTCACTGACCTTGTCGAATCTCGATGTTTATGCTCAGTGGGCCAGTCTAGGCCAGTCTACGCCTTTTTCCTCTGCTTTTCGCTCAGAGTATCTTCAGCTGGAGTCTGTTACCGTGCAGAAGGAGGGATGTGCTCTGTAAAACTTTGTTATAACTCTGTAAAAGGTTTTCTCCTTGTCCAAGAAGGAGGATAGACCCTGGTGGCAGGTTGTTCCTGAGGCAAATGGGCAAATGATTTTAGAGATTGAAGAAAACAGAATTGAAAGACATATTAGGGGTTGCCATCAAAGCTACAGCGAATTTTCAGGCACTTGGTACCTTCGAATCAAAAATTATCCCCAATCCTGGGAAAGTTCATTTAAAGATGAGTTCATAATTTAGTAGAGCTAGTATTTCAATATAAGGTAATAAGCTATGTTTAATATAATAGAAAAGGGACTTTAAAAAACCCAAGAAGTGATAAAAGTAGGTTTTTGTGATCCTGTTTCTTCAGGTTTTTTGCTGCTGCTTTATTATTTTCCCAGCTGTGTCCCCCTGCCACCCTCACCCCCCTCCCCCGCATTACTTTCTTCTTCTTCCCTGTCCTGATGTACCTACATCTTATCTCCATGCGGGGAAGTTTGGCCAGGCCTCCAGAGTCCGTAGATTTCCCTGGGCAAGCCTTAAAAATCAGTATTCCACCAGAGGGAGCTAAGCAGCAAAGAGGAGACCAAATCTTTTTCTTCTCAGAGATACAGAACCTTATACTGTTTCCCAATTTCCATTACCAGAAAAGTTCAGACTTCTCAGGAGAACCTCTTCATGCTTTGCCTTTTTGATGCTGTTTCTCTTCTTGGAAGACCATTTATATAGCATTAACTATCTGCTTCATTTTTTCCCAGCGTGAGGGAGGGGTGCAGTATTGCTATGGGATCAGGGGACCAGCAATGGAAGTTCCTGCTCCCCCGTCTAGCAGGGTTGTTTAATTCAAGAACTCTGAAGTGTATCTGAGGGAAATGAAGTAAGTGCCTCCGAGAGATAGCTCTGTGCTCACAGCAGCATTCCTCATAGTGGCCAACACAGGGGAACGACCTAAGTGTCTGTGATAGAGGAATGTATAAAGAAGGTGTGGTGTATATGATGGAGTACTATTCAGCCGTATAAAAGAAGGAAATCCTGCCATTGGTGAATGAGCAGGTAGGCCTTAGGCTAAGTGATATAAGCCAGAGAGAAAAAGACAAATACTGTGTGATCTCCCAATATTTGTGGACTCTAAAAAAGTGGAACTCCTAGAAACAGAGTAAGGTGCCAGGGGCTTGGGAGTCTAAGGGTACAAAGTTCCAGTTCTAAGATGAACAAATTCTGGGGCTCTAACATACATCATGACAACCATAGTGAATAAAACTGTGTTGTATACTTGAAATTTGCTAAGAGAGATTTTTAAAAAAGATTTTATTTATTTATTTGTCAGAGAGAGAGATACAGAGAGAAAGAGAGCACAAGCAGGGGGAGGAGCAGAGGCAGAGAGAAACAGGCTCTCCCCTGAGCAAAGAGCCAGATGTGGGACTCAATCCCAGGACTGTGGGGTCATGACCTGAGTCAGAGGCAGACACTTAACTGACTGGGCCACCCAGGCATCCCCGCTGAGAGAGATCTTGAGTGTTCTCATAAGAAAAAGCAGTAGCGATGTGAAGTGGTAAATATGTTAATGAACTTGACTGTGGCAACCATTTCACAGTGGGTGCACCTGTCAGATTAACTCACTCTGTGCTGTAAATATATACAATTTTTTAAAAAAAGATTTTATTTATTTATTTGACAGAGATCACAAGTAGGCAGAGAGGCAGGCAGAGAGAGAGGAGGAAGCAGGCTACCCGCTGAGCAGAGAGCCCGATGCGGGGCTCGATCCCAGGACCCTGGGATCATGACCTGAGCCGCAGGCAGAGGCTTTAACCCACTGAGCCACCCAGGCTCCCCAATATATACAATTTTATATCATTTCCTGGTGCATATATATATCAGATCATCATGGTTTATGTCTTATATATATGCAATTTCATTTGTCAGTTATACCTCAATAAAGCTGGGAAAAAAATGTCCCAGGGGTCACAGGTCTGGGGCCTGGTATCCACATGGTAAATGAGAAAGAGCGTGTGCATGTGCATGTGCGTGTGTGTGTGTGAGTGAGTGAGAGAGAGAGATAGATGCAGAAGGAGAGAAACGATTCTTTTGTTCCCAATGTAACTGGATAATGTTGTTTTTCACATCTGTATACAAAATTGCATTTCTTGGAGGCCTGTTGTGCCCTAACCCTACTCTGTCCGGTATCCAGTCACATATCTATAGTCCTCAAAGTCTTTCACGTCTGTTCAGTTTTCTTCTCCACTCAAGTCACAGTATCAGTGGATTTGATGTAACACCCTTGTGGAAAGCCCATCTAACTTTCCAGCTTCGATGTGTCTCTGTCCCGCCAGTGGCCTCCCCCTTCACACCTGCCCCGTTGCAACCATTCTCCCCCAGGACAGCGTCCCAGACAGAGTCAGTCCGGGAGCTGCTGACTTAGAGAATCGGCAAGTCTGACATCCCTACCCACGCACCCCCCGCATCCTCACTCACTTGTTCCCAGTGCGTCTGTCCTTCACCTTGTGCCAGGACCTCCAGGGTCAAAGACTTCCTTTTCTCCCCCACTCAGCTGCTCTCAGACCCAAGACAGCCATTCACTTTCTTTCCCTGCTTGCTGATTCAATTCACACGATCCGTCCCTTGACCCAATCTCTTGCCTATACTCTCTGCTCCTTTCTCCCTTTGGACATTCCGAGTTACCAGCTCAGCAAAACCACAGCCCAGTATTGACCTTCTTCATCCAAAACCCAGGCTATTGAGCCATGCGGGGGGGAATCACCCACCCTGGAGATTGCATACTCATGGTCTCCGACTTCGGCAGGGTCCTCAGCCCCGTGTGTGAAGCAAGTCCTCCAGGATCCAATGAACCATCCATGTCAGCCAGTTCCTGGTATTGCCTCAATTCCGTTTTGCATATATTGTTCCAAGAAAATTGCTGCATGAGGTGCAGAGAGCATGTTTTGACGCCTTTCTCTTTTTCTCCCTGTTTACCATGATGGAGAAGTACAGTAGGAATAAACTGACATGAAATGTTTCTTGATTCTAGAAGTCATCACAGATCATGGAAATTGCCTCAAACGTGCAAACTGCTTCACCAGCACGAGCAGAGAAAAAGGTGTTTCTGTAAAGGCTTTCATACAAGACATGCTGAGCTAACTTCTTGTGTATCAGCTAATGATAATGTTTTCCTCGCTATTCCCATATCGTTAAATAATTTGGCACAATTCTATATTAATCTTTTCAACAAAGCTATGATTTTGTGTGTGGGAAGTCTCATGTTGTAGTGTAATCTCGAAACATGCAAATCAGCTTGAAACTGTAGAGGCAAAGCTCTGCCACAGTAGGATTGAAGTTGTGTTGACCTTCATAATGGCACACCTGGGCTGGTATTAGCCTTTTATAGTTTTGTTTTTGTTTGTTTGTTTGTTTTGTCTTGTAACCTTTTAAAAGAGCATCCACACAGTGCTATAATTTAAGAGGTATATTGGAGCAGTGCCCATGTGAGTTGTGAAAAGAAATTGGTAGCTGGGGCTATGGGAAAAGGCTTCTGCTGATGTTTCTTTGCAGGTAATTTTTCTTCAAGGCTTCTTTTATAAATATGTGTTGGTAATTAAGATCCAATTTCAAATGGGGGCTGTCCCTTGGAGGAGGAAGCCAGAGCTTGCCATCCAGGTCACTGTGAAAATATGCAAGTTCTGTGGAGTCCCAAGTCCAAGGTGGGCCATCATCAGAGGACCTGCCCTTGAGTGCTGGGAGGTGTGAGCACCCTCTTGACTTGTTTGCTCCATCCTTTTGTGGATCAACCACTTGGTTTTTGTGGTGATTAAGCAGAATCCTTGGCCTTATTAGAGCTTTGCTCTTAGCTACTTTCCAAATGTAAATATAAGCTCTCAAAAGCTTGCTTTTAGTTTTATAATGTATTTAGGAATTTTGTTCTGTGTTCTTATTTTTTGTTAAATGTCCTTGAGCATTCAAATGAGACATTTCAAAATGTAAAAAATAACTATCGTTGCAAATACAGGATAAGATAATTTGGCTGTAATTAAACCCAGTTTGGGAGCTCCTGGGTAGCTTAGTTGGTTGAGTGTCTGACACTTGATTTCTGCTCAGGTCATGATCTCAGGGTTGTGAGATCAAGCCCCACTTCAGGCTCTGGGCTCAGCAGGATGTCTGGTTGGGATTCTCTCCCTCTGCTCCTTTCCCTGATTACGCTCACGGTCTTGCTCTCTCTCTCTCATAAATAAATAAATAAATAAATAAATAAATAAATATTAAAAAACCCCCAAACAAACACTATTTTGTCCTTTCCAAAGGCTACTCCCCCTGCCTTGTCTCATTTCCACATGCTTTCCTTGGAGAAAGTTCTAGTATGACCTTGGTGGTCAGAGAGGTTCCTACATTCAGTGTGCATTAGTTCTATTTGGAGAGCATGTTCAGGATGTAAAATTAGGTCCACTCCCAGTGCCTGACATTCAGAAGCCTGGGATGCAGCCCAGGTATCCACAATTCCCAGGGATTCTCCCAGTGGTTCTGCCACAGGTAGATCGAGGTGGTCGCAGACACACTCTGAGAAACCTATTAGAATCTATACATGGAGCTGAGGTCTGGAGGCTTGGCCCTGAACCTGTGGGTTCTTTGGATTAGTGGCTTAATTGCTTTGGAATTTATTTTTTTTAAACTATGAAGTGGTGCATTGAATTAGACTATTTTATCAACACAATTTTAGTAGATAGTTTCTGACAGTTTATTCCAAAGAAATGCCTGTATGACTGAGTAGTGAAAGGATTTGATTTTATTACATAACATTTCACATTTTATTTTAGGCTTTTGGCCACATTTTATTTTAAGTTTAGCAGGCTTTGGTAGATAAATAAGTCCTACATTTGATCACTTGATTTAAATAATTAGAACAGAAAATATCTTGGTATACTTGGGTTGACATTAAATTCATATCACATAGGAAGATAGACATTTTAGGCCTCTCTTTCTCTCTTCCACCCAATGCACATGGCATAAAACAAAATATGCAGATTGAAAAGGAGAGTTGAACACCCGGAAAATGTTTTCCATATGGATATCTAATTGTCCTGCACCATTTGTTGAAAAGATTATTCTTTCTCCATTAAATTCTTTGACACCTTTGCCAAAAATCAATTGACCATATGCACATGTCTGTTTCTGCGCTCTGTGTTCCGTCCATCCACTTGTCTGTCTCCAGGCCAATACTATATTGCTTTGATTATTCTACGGTAATCCATACTATTCTGTAGTTTTGAAATCAGTTAGTGTAAACCCTCTTTGTTCTTTTGTCAACTCAAATGCTGCTTGTAGTTCTGTATAGATTTCCATATAGATTTTAGAATCAGTTTTTTTTTTCAATAGCTATAAAAAAAGCTTGCTAGGATTATAACTAGGATTGCTTGGACTGTGTAGGTCAATTGTGAAAGAATTGACATATAAACCACAGCAATTTTATCCTGTCATATTAGCTTTTGGTTTTAAAGGATTGCTCTTAATTTAAGGAAGAGAAAGCCTCGTTAGCAAATGTATATTCTGAATAGCATACAGATAATGAGTGCAGATTTCCACTAATATGCTTCATGTGGCATCTATCCTAGTTATTTCCATGGTGATGAGAACATTAAATAATTTTCTTAGGCCATTTTCATAATTTTTGAAAGACATTAAATTAAGTAAAATGTGCAAATTAAAAATGATGATATCTCCATTTTAACCAAAAGGCCAAATGGCTCCATGTCCATTCAAGATAAGCAAAAGGATAATGTCCAACCTGATTTTTCCTTTTAAGAACAGTGGTAAATATTTAACAGCTGACTCTCCAGACCAAAAGAAAAAAGAAGAAGAAGAACAAAAAGGCCTTGATTTGTAGCATGTGCCAATTTCTGTGGTGTAAACACTCCCACTACAGCTATTTTCAAGCTCCTGAGGTGATGTAGAGTTGGGGAGAGATCACACTAGCACTCCATTCTACGATATTTCCATCAGACACAACAGATGGAAATAACTCCAAGAGCATAAATGATATTAAAATGTAGTAAAATAATTAGGAAGGGATGGGGTTTGAGCATTTGTTAACTTTGCTTTTAATATAATTTATTTAATAGTAAGTCTGTTTGAAGTAATTTTTAGTAATGGCTGTGTTTAAAAGCTGGCTCACGGAATTCCTGAAAATGTCGCAATTGGCAAGCTGGTATGAGCTGGCCCCAGTGCGCTACTGTGGACCAAGAATAAGGAGTAAAGTTTTTTCTTTTTCTTTTTTAATTTAATTTTTTTAATTAAAAAATTTTTAAGGCATTATGCATTTTTTTTTAAAGATTTTATTTGTTAGAGAGAGAGATTGAGAGAGCATGCAAGAGAGTGCACAAGCAGGGAGAGTGGTAGGCAGAGGGAGAAGCAGGCTCCCCACTGAGCAAGGAACCCAATGTGGAGCTCAATCACAGGACACTGGGATCATGACCTGAGGTGAATGCAGACACTTACATGACTGAGCCTCCCAGGTATCCTTGTGGTTTGAACTGTGGGTGTGCTAATGAAATCTCTCATCTCCATTTATTTGAGAGTGACTTATTTCTCCTTCATTTTTGAAGAATACTTTGTAGACACAGAATTCTAGATTGATATTTCTTCTTTTTTTAAAAGGTTTTATTTATTTACTTGACACAGAGCAAGCGAGCACAAGCAGGGTGAGCAGAAGGCAGAGGGAGACGCAGGCATCCCACTGAGCAAGGAGTCTGGTGGGGGATTCATCCCAGGACCCTGGGATCAAGACCTGAGCTGAAGGCTGACTGAGCCACCCAGGCATCCTGGAGTTAAGCATTTTTAATATCAAACTGAACTAATGGTTAATGAGTCCATTGTCCAATAAAACAAAAGGAGTTGTATTTTGTAACTTTAAATCCTTGATTCAACAATTCTAAACTGGTGGAGTTGGGTAGACATTATATTACCATTTTATAAGTTAAATGTTTGGAGCAACCGTGTGTGTGGGTGCGCGTGCGTGTGTTACTGGGATGGGACAGGGAAGATCAGCTGGAACTTTTCCTCAGGGTAGGATGGGTGAAGAAACCCCGCACTGGCTCAGACAGGGAATAGCGCCTCCCAGAGGTATCTCATCACACAGCAGTGATGAGGGTAGATAATGGTTCTTTTTTTGGCGGGGGAGAGGGGGAAGGCAGAAGTGTCTGCTCCACCAGTCATGCGGGGACCAGGTTAAAGACAGTTCTGCAGCTTCACCCAGGAGGGCACAGGAGCTGCACTCTGAACCGCAGGAAGGGGCTGTGCACCGAGGAAGAGCAGCAGTGTAAGTCTGAAACCTCCAGGCCTGGAAGGGGCGCCTGGGTCTCCCTCTTCCATCCCATTGGCTGCACCCAGTCACGTGACCACACCCAGCTGCAAGGGAGGCTGTGCGCGCAGGTTGCCGGAGCAAAATAGATTTGCGACAGCAAGAGTAGCTCCTGTGACTTTCCCTCCTACTTTCTTAGCTGTCCTGATGCAGCGTCATCTGGGGACCTGCTGGCCTAGAGACCCTGGGTTTTATCATTAATAAACTGTGCTCTTGGACCAGTCCCCTCCCCTCTCTGGGTCTCAGTTTCCTCGGCTGTAAAATTCGGGGCGCACTCCAGGTCTTTGCTGGTTCCGTTGGCTCTCTGCTTAATCACTCCGTCTTCTCGACTCAGCATTCCCCGCACTTGCTTCTCTCTGTTCTTCCCTCCTGGGGGTGGCTATTGTTCATCACTGGTCCTGATACAAACCCCAGTGGAAACTGGGCTTGGGTGTGGGCGTGGCCGATCCGTGCACCTGCCTGGCCGGGCCCCAGGGCTGAGGAGCACAGGGCACATCTGACTCAGGGGTTCTGATGGACTGAGCGCAGCTGTTCTATCTTGGGAGAACTGTGCCTGTGCAGTTCAGGGGTTTGTCAGGAAGCTGCTCTCATTTTGCTTCACTCAGGAAAATGCCAAGTTCAGTATGCAGCTGACAACATTTTGCTCCAGCAAACTATACCTCTGAGGAATTAGAGCGCGCAGCAGAGGACCGTGGCCTCTGCGGGCAGCCCGCCGGGGTTCAAACCCCGACTCTGCCTTTCTGAGTTGTGTAGCTGAGACCAAATTACTTCATCTCTCTGGGCCTCAGTTTCCTTCTTTGTAAAGTGTTGTTTGAAATAAACATATAATTTAAAAATATTTTTATATTAAATAACGCTCGGGAGTGTTTTTTGGAGGATTAAGTGGCTAATACATGTAATTGTGCAGAATGGTGTCCACCATGTGACAAATATTGTAAAAAGTATTGTTTTTAGTGCTGTTATAATTAATATAATTCTTAGGCACAGAGTATTTAAGGAAATGATGCTCTAATGGGCATCATGGATAAGAAATAAAAGGGCCAAGATCTCATTGTTTTAAAATTGGCAGTGGGAGGGGCGCCTGGGTGCCTCAGTCCCCTAAGCCTCTAACTCTTGATTTCAGCTCAGGTCATGATCTCAGGGTCCTAGATCCAACCGCATCCAACCCAGGCTTCTGCACTCTGCATGAGTGTGCTTGAGGTTCTCCATCCCTTTCCCTCTGCCCCTCACCCCACCGTACCCCCTCCCCCCTCAAGCCTACACTCTCTCTCTCTCTCAAAAAAATATATCTTAAAAAAACAAAAAAAAAACCCCAAGATTGGCAGTGCGTAAAATCAGCGGTGCAGTGCAATCTGTTCAAAACTACATAACTCTTCCACTGTGAAGCGGGCACCTTCTTCTTTTCATTGCTGCCTTGACTCTCTTCCTCCCTGATTTTTCCAGCCTCTGCTGCCCTCTGAGAAGTAGCCCATGAGGCATCCAGTGCCAGGCTTTCTGCTGCAGACCTTTTAATCAGATGACCCTCTTTCAGCAGGTCTATCCCTGTCTATACTCCTGGCAGACATTGCTAATGGATAGGGGAGTCTGTCCCCCCCCCCCCCCAACCCCAATCCTCAGTGTCTCCAAAGAAAAGGATCATAGTCAAGACACTTAACATCTGGTTTTGTTTGACCAATCAGAGCCACCCCTAGCATGGGGGGGGGGGCAATAGGGGGCTGGAGGTCTGCTGGGGCTCCCAGCATTAACCCTGTAGTTGCTGGGTCTGTGGAGAGATCAAGGGGCTCACACAGGGAAATCCAGGACTTGCAGGACAGGGTTGGGGGGAAGGGAGAGGGGCAAAGAGGATCAAGGTGGAGTGGGGGGTGTAGTGTTCAGGGCAGTATGGAAGACAGAATTTCACCATGTTAAAAGTCCGTGTAGCCAACCTTGTATACGGGGACCGAGTATCCTCGTTGCACAGAATTGTTTTCAACATCACCACGGCATGGGCCACCTTGGAGCTTGAGATGAAACTCAGCTGACCATTGTCATAAGATGCGGGTTAAAGAGAAGGGTCACTACTGTTCCTGAAGGTTCTGGAGAAGACCTTGTGGAAGAAGAGGGATTTGAGGTGGGCCCTGAAGGGTTTTCATTGGCAGAAGGGAAAGGGCGTTTCAGGCGAGGGAGCAGGGTGAACAGATGGGCCAGTGTGAGCCTTCCAGGGAAGAGACAGGCCCCTCCTCCCTGCCTCCTGCAGGATGCGGTGCCGGGTTGCCATGGTGATGACAGACTCCTTTGGGCAAGCAGTGTTGTGAAGCTATCAGAGCAGAAAAGACGGGCAATTCCCCTGTTCCCACTTCTGCCCAGACTGTGAAATGGCAGTAAATACCAATCTGTTTTCTTCTAGAAAAAGTGGTTTCTCTTTGGGCTTTACATCTAACTTCGAAAGAGAAAATAATACACCAAAAACAAATGTAATTACATCATTATACAATGTATTGCTTTTCTATTTTTCTCTTTTGTGGGTAAATGTTTCTAGTATTCAAAGGTAAAATCATACTACTTCCAACATTAGAGTGAATATGACCTAACTGGTTTGATAAAAAGAATTACTCCAAATTTATTAAGTAGGAAACACCGCACGGTGTGGTCAGAGTCGAATGAGTTTTAGACTGGGACTGAGCACCTTTCAATTCCATTCTTGGTTTTACCTCTTTCTAGTGTGTAGCTAGGGACATTTTTACCTCCTGTCTCTTTGTTTTCTCCTTACAAAATGAGGTAACAGCTCATTTCAGTGAAAGCTGGGCATGCGAAAAAAGAGAAAGAAAAGAATCTGTAACTCAAACGCAGTTATTAGGATTTTTTGGCTTATTCTCTCTTCATATTTGTTCAAGTCTTAAAAAACAAAGTTGTAATCTCAGTCTGCACTTAATTTTATATCTTGCTTGCACTCTTAACCTGCCATCATTCACAGTTTTTATAGGCTGTATCTGTGTGGCAATGTCCTTTGTTAGAGGGCAGGCAGGGTCACAGCTTGCTGAGTGTTGACGTTTGTAGTTTACTGTTTAAACCCAGAGTCTCCCTGGTGTTTTGTTTGTTTTTTAGGGAGAGATAGAAAGAGCGTGTGTGTTGGGGGAGAGGTGGAGAGAGAGACAAAATCTGAAACAGGTTCCACATCCAGCACAGAGCCCAGCACAGGGCTTGATCTCATGACCCTGAGCCAAAATCAAGAGTTGTACATTTAACCCACTGAGCCACCCAGGTGCCCCATCTTCATGGCATTTTTACTTGGACAGATACTCTGCTGTCTCATTTGTAAAGGCGCTAATATACTTGGTTTCAGGTCCTATTTGCTTTAGGCTCCCTTCGAGGTATACAAGTAGGATATTATCCTGGGCCTCCTGTGACCTGAGTTAAGTTCCCTGAGAGTCAGAGTTGCGGGGGAGGACCAGCCTTGTCTGGAGAGGGCCATGTTCTCTTGGATGGAGCCCACTGTCTTGGATGTGGATGCTTTCACTCAGTAGGGCCAGAAACCAAGGTACCTTGGATGGCTGTTCTCTGCTCTGCCCCTGCCATGGGGGAAGAGCATAGATGGCAGGCTGCTGAGTAGGCACGCTTACCCAGGCTTGGAAGCAGCCCTGCTGGGTTTTGGCACCGGTCTACACAACCTGAGATTTCCCGTTATGTCTTTGTTTCAGCTTTAATATTTGGGATTTATTTTTAATGTCCTAAAATCTTAAACCATTGCTTTTATTGCTTTAGCTTCATTTCAACTTTTCCAAAGAAATTTTATTCTTTTAATTGTTTAGTCCTCAACAAGTCTTTTATTTACTTGTTTTTGCATTGCACAAATGGGATAACACCGTTACAGGAAAAAAGAGAAAATTACCCATACCCATACACAACTCTTACAGGTCTTGTTTCCTCTCTGTTGATATTCAGTGTATTTAACCCAGCCATAAACATGGCAGATGAAGAATTTTATGTCCTGCTTCTTCACTTAACCTCCCATTATTCACACATTTCCATATTATGTTAGAGCGTTTGTCACTTAATGGTTGCAGTATTCTATGTGTGGTTGTACCATCATTGGCCTAACCATTCTCCTATGTCATACTCATACTTTTGTCCAAATTTACTGTGAAACATTGTGTGTTTGATGTTCAATGTTGAACTTACAACTTTTCCTGCATTAAAATGAAGCTATTTTATGCCACTTGTTTACTTATTGTGTGTTAGGTTTCCTGAAAAATTTGACCAATTCCTGACACAATAGTTGGGCAATATTGAGAATAGTTGTTTCATTGAACTCTTGCTGACATCTGATATAATAATAATTATCAGTTTATTTACCTCTGCTAATTAAATAGGAAAAGAGGTTATCTTGTTTCAATTTCCGTTTTTCACTCTCAGTAAGCGTAAACCTTTGTCCATTCTAGAGCTTTCTATTTTGTGAATTATCTTTTTAGATCCTTTGGATAGTGGGACCTAATGTTTTTCTTAGTGTTCTAGAGAAGCAAAAAGTAGCACTTTGTTGCAAATGCTGGTTTGGTTCCAATTCAACATCCTTTTTGGGCTGAAGTTTCAGTCTCAGTGATCTGGCCTTCCTGTGTTGGTACCATAATGTACATGGTGGGGTTTCATAATATTCCCAGAACTTTCTTTATGTTCTCGTCCTCCCCACACTTGATGCGGAGACTGTGTTTGGTGAGGTGCTCCTGCCCCCACACCTGAAAAAGTCCTGCTTGAGTCTTGAGTCTTGATTTGTCCATGAGTGAAATCTGCGCATAATTTTGGAGCTACAGACATCAATCAGTCCTTTATTAAGGAGATGAGTGAACGTTTGTCGAAATAAGTTCTTTAAATGCTTCCCTCATTCAGTCTCAATGCCTGATTTGTTTTGCTGGAGTTTTTAATGCACAAATGTGATATTATAGTCAGTCCATGTTTATTTAACCCTAGACCACATGTGTCAGAGTGTCTTATTCAATGGTTTGGAATGTGTGAGTAGCAAGGCGGAGTAGCTTTGAATTGCACAGGCTTCTATGGGCTCGCTCTCTCTAGAACCCCTTGGATGTTGGAAAGCTCTCTTTAACATTACGTTGGTATTGGAATGATACAATATTTGACTTTTCATCCTTATCAACTGAAGGTACTATCTTGTGTTCAATGTCATTGCTTTGGTGTTAACATTTTCACCCAAGACATATATATAATCCTTGCTATATACTTGACAGAATACTTTATAGTAGCTCAGTGACTTGGTTTCCTCATTAGCAAAATGGGAATATTAACAACATCTACCTCGTAGGGTTGTCTTAAGAATTAAATTACCTAACAAAAGTAATGGGCAACCATGAGACAGCAGCTGTTCCCCAGGCGAAGGAGAAACAGAAGCGAACTGCCCTTTCACCAAGATGTAGAAAGGGAAGTGCTTGTCAGTGGCTCTGTGGGAAATAGTTCTGGTGTCGCTGAATTTAAAAGCTGGAAGTGATGTCTTTGTAGCATTTTGTCTATGGCCTGGTCTCATCATTTTTCAGGTGAGAAAATTAGAGCCCAGAAAGTTTCAGTAATTTTCTAAAATTGTTTTTTAGTTATGAAAGCCGTAATGCTCAGTACGCAGGGATGCGTAAAGTAAAAAATTCCGCCATTTTCCTTTCTTCCTGTCTATTCTACTCTCCCAGGAAGACCCATCAGCCGTCCTTGAATCAGCTTTCTCCAGGCATTCTCTTCCCATATTAAGTAGCATTTCTAAATTTTAAAGGGAATTGGAGGCAGAACGTAGAGGTACCAGGTAAGTATTCTTCCAGGCCCCCATGTTGACTCCCAAAGGCACTCCTGGCTCCAGGGAAGCCCTGGTGGGGTGGGCAAGGAGATGGTTGGGATCCTCCTACAGCCACCAGCTACTGTTGTTCGGGAAGCTCTGATCATAAATTGCCCAGTCTTTTCCAGGCAAGTCAATGGTTTTATTTTATTTTATTTTTTTAAAGATTTTATTTTTTTGTTTGACAGACAAAGATCACAAGTAGGCAAAGAGACAGGTGGGGGGTGGGTGGGAAGCAGGCTCCCTGCTGAGCAGAGAGCCCGATGCGGGGCTCGATCCGAGGACCCTGAGATCATGACCTGAGCCGAAGCCAGAGGCTTTAACCACTGAGCAACCCAGGTGCCCCAAGCCAATGGTTTTAAATAGTTTTTTCCTGCAGATATGAAAATAGGGTGCTATCAATAAAAAGTCTTTGTCCAATTACATATTATCTTGAGATCTATGTGCAACAAGTTAATGAAACTATTTTAAACATCTGGCCAGAAGATTTTATCTTCTGTGAGTCTATAAGACTTCTAGGGTTCCCTGAGATAGTTGTTATTTAATGAATGAATACCTTCTGTTTAAGTTCAACATGCTTTTTGTGTGGGCATCTGTTCAGGTAGAAGATGGACAAACCTTGTCAAAATAACCATTGGAAAGTGAATAAGGGTAATACATTCTGCTCATAAACAAGACTGCTAAAAAAGCACAAATTCTGTATTCTACTAACTCAAGACCTATTTTCTAAAGCTATAATAACCTTATAATGTCATGGTTTATACTTTCTGATCACCCGTTCTAAAAATCTCCCAAGTTACTACATGTGATCCAGAAGAAACAACAATAAATGGTGCTTTACAGATGGACAGATCAGAGATCGGACACTCACAGGTGTGTTCCTGGAGAGGTAGGCATTCGAATGTTACCTTGCTGCCTTGCTGGGTGCCGTCCTTCAGTGACCAACTCAGACTTTGCAAGAATGAGCTCCTTTTTCTCAGCTTTGCTATGATACAATGCAAATGAATCAACAATGTGTCATTCTGCAGACTTTTTTTTTTCCTTTTCTATCTTCCAACTGTTCTTATCCAAGTAGAGTTTCAGTTTGGGAGTATTGGAAGCCCCATGGCTCTCTGCCCGTCTAACACACTAGACTCCATGTATCACTCAGGGGCTCTTTAAGGGTTCACTCACTTAAACAGGGGAGGGGGGAAGCACCCTGGAGTTGCTAACTTAGCTGACCCCAATGAGGGCGACAATGTGAAAAGCTCTCCTTAGCATTTCTGCTCAGTGAGACCTCAGAATAGTGACCACAGTGTTGTTGAATCACTTTAGTAGGTGTTCCTTAGTAAAATCTAAAATGAGCCTTTATGAGGCTAATAATGTATAAAGAGTTCTGTACTTTAAATGAACTTAAGGGTAATTACCTATGGTACATCTTAGGTATTGTCTCTAAATTCCTTCTTTCCAGAATACTGGAAAGCTGTAAGCTTTAATTAGGGTAATATTCATGACTTGGGGAGTCTGGGTGGCTCAGCTGGCTAAGCATCTGACTCTTGATTTCACTTCAGGTCATAGTCTCGGATCATAAGATTGAGCTCTGAGTCGGGCTTCATGCTGGGCATGGAGTCTACTTAAGATTCTTTTTCTGCCCTGTCCCCTTCTCCTCTCTGTAAAAAAAAAAAAAAAAAAAAAAAAAGACCTAATAGTTACTGAAGCTCAGCTATCACCTATTAATCATTTAAGTATGACAGCAATTGTACAAGCAGGTTTTTATTACTATTACATTCATCTCACACCTTAGAAAACAGAGGCACAGTTCCCCAGCTAGTGATTGAGAAAATTAGGATGGAAATCTAGAGAGTTTGGATTCACAGTTTAATCACCCAACCACTGTGTGAAACCATGCAAAACAATTTTCCATTTCTTCTCTTTCCTTCTTTCACTGACAGCTTAAAAAAAAAAAAAAAAAAAGGAACAAAGAAAAACACTAGAGGAAGGGGAAGGAAAGGGAGGAAGGGGGATGGAGCAGGGTGACAGGTCGCTGGGATATTTTAGACGCCCGTTAGGATTATCTGAAAATATGTTGGGGGAGGACTACAAAGCAGAAAGTGGAAGTGTCAGCAGTCAGACACTGAGACAGGGGAAGAAGCCAGTCTAAAGGTCCAGAGTTCCAACTCCTCCCTAATGTTGGAAACAGTAACTCTAGCAGTAGAGGCTAAGATCAAGAGCTTCCCACCGGCATCCACATTCTGCCTTCACAAGTCAGGTCACACTCAGGACATCTGTGCGAGCCTGGTGGGTCTCTCTGTGGGGCTACCACATTCGGAACTCTAGCCTGATGCTGCGTTGCAGTGCAGAACTCCTGGGTCTCCTGCCCCCCTGCCCCCCTAAATCGGAGCAGTTCTGGGATTTTTTTGTTTCTTAGTTTGGGGTTCTAAATAGGAAATCTTTTTGGGCACAAGATCTAGCAGTTCAAAATCCATTGAAAATTGCTTATGTGGGCGACTTAACTTATTTCTATGGTGCTCTCTGTGTTTTAGGTATCAATTTCTGTGTAGCAAGTTACTCCAAAATTTAGTTGCTCACAACTGCTCTTTTATTTTGCTCAGGGTTTTGTGGGTTGGGAATTTGGGAAGGGCTCTGCTGAGGGATTTATCTCCAGTCCCTGAGATGTCAGCTGGAGTGTCTGGGGCTTGAGGATCCACTGCTAAGACAGCTTCTTCCCCTAAAGTCTGGTCCCTCCAAGCTCCTCTTCCTATTCCCCTCCCTCTGCCTCCCCAACTTTGGTGTCTCATGCCCTAGGGCGTCTCCGTGTGGTTTAGTTCCTCACAGTTCAGTGGTTTCTGGACAGTCATCTTCCCAATAGAGTGGTTGCCTTCCAAGATGTTGGAACCTTCTGCCTGGCTCTGATGGTCAAAGTAGGCACCAGCACCCCCCCCCCCCCATATTCACAGGCATGCAGAAAGATACCCACCTCCTGACAGGAGAGAGATGAGGTCCCGTTGCAGGAGGAGATGTGGGGCGGGAGCTGTTGGAAGACCTTGGGTTTTGGAAAATACAACCTGCTTCATCTCGCCACTACCAAGATGCGATCTCAGCTTCAGCCTCCCCGCTGCCACGCGCGGCTGTTTGCTTCCTTCCACCTGCCTCTCTGCTTTTCCTGGTTCTTCTCATGACCCTGCTTGTGCGAGTCTCCTTCTCCTTCCTCGGTCACACTGCTTACCGCATGTTGCCTGGTTGGGCACATTAATGACTTCTAGAAAGGTCCTCCTTCTCATCACTTGTCTTCTGTCTGGTTGCAGCTTATTTTCACTTTTCAGTGAACAAGGGCCATTTACAAAGCATCCCCTGTTAATCAGATCTCTCTTTCTTCCACATGGTGTTCTAATCAATCATGACTTTGTTCATGTGGTCGTCCGTCTTGATTTCCTCCTTTGGTGTGGTTCATTGTTAATAGGTGGTAAGTACTGCTTATTTGCTTCAAATATTTAACAATTGATTTCCTCCAGAGCTGATGTTATAACAGAAGTCTAGAAGGTGGGGTACCGAGTGGTCCAGCTCTCATTACAGTTAGGAAAGGCTTTATAACTAAAATCTGTTATGTATGGTGATAGATATTAATGAGACCTACTGTGGTGATAATTTCACAGTATGTGCAAATAACAAATAATGACGTTAAACTAATGTGTTGAAATATCAAAATTCATATGTTAATTATACCTCAATTTTTAAAAAGTAAAAAAAGTAAATAAAAAGCGTATTTAGAATTATTTCTAGTTTATAAAGTAGCATTGCCAACGGTTTCTAAAAAGTGAAAAAAAATTTTATAAGATTACATTTAGGATTTTGACTTAGGCATGCATCAAACTCCTATTTTCTTCCATGTTCCCACCAGCCAAAATGACCAAAAGAATGCAAAAATAGGGAGTGCCTGGGTGGCCCAGTGGGTTAAGCATCCGACTCTTGGTTTTGTCTCGGGTCATGATCTCAGGGTCGTGGGATCAAGCCCCACATCAGGCTTTATGCTCAGCTCAGAGTCTGCTTGTCCCCCTCTCTGCTCCTTCCCCGCTTATTCTCCCTTTTTCTCAAATAAATAAATAAATAAAATAAAAGAGTATGAAAATAGGAAGCCCTTTATAGACGTAGGGAACCAGGGAGATACTCTGATCACATCCCTTAAGATACAGTAGAGGTGGGAACAGATTAAACAAAGCCTTAGGCTTATTTGAATACCCTTTCTAAGAAAAGCACATTGGTGATGTGGTGAAGGAACTACAAGGGTTCCAGTGTTCCACCTCTCAATTTGAAAAGTTCTCATCAATTCTCACCAGTTTTCTTTCCTATCGGATGATGACACGTGGAGTGAATTATTTAATTATGATGACAAACTGGTGATTCCTCTCTGCCTTTCATGGGTCCTATTATTATGAGCTGGGATTTTTCTGTGTAGAACTTTCCCTCGTGCATGAAAGCTACTGTGGACCCTGAGCTATTTTTCACATAGTAGATGCAGGATGAAGGGTTGCCCTGGCCGGGTTCAGGACATACTGCCCTTGGCATATGGGGTATTTTCAGCTGAAGGAGTTTGAGAAAATAGCAGAAGCAGGCCATGTGAGAGGCTTCCTTTCTGCACTCAGAGGAAAGGAGCGGCCCTATCTCCAAAGACAAAGTGATGTCAAGGAGAATCCAGACAAACAGGGCTGGCTCTTTCCCTGTCTTTACTACGTTTACCTCATCTCCTTAACCTCTATTTCTACAGCCCTATCTGCTCTTCATCCAGCCTTTCCCTATGAAGCCAGCCATGTTGCACTAAACTTACTTTAAATAAATTTGTACGCTATTCTCCTTTGGGGGAGAAAACCCTATTATGTCTAAAAGTTGTGAAATAAATGGAACCTTTTGATTTTAGGAGGCCTGTTGTGATATTTTATTTTTTAATTTTGTAACTGGTCACACTTATAAAATGCAAGGTCAAGTGTGTTTGTTAAATCCTAGGAATTTGCACTAAGCCCCCTCTAGGTACTTGTTGTGCAGAAAAGAATGGAAAGCGTATGAGCGTTCCTGTAGACACACTGGCAGGTCCCTGTCTGAGGATGGGACCAGGCCTTCCCAGTGGTTTCTTTGAGAGGAAAAGAAGTCCAGGTTGACGTAACCTAGAAGACTTACTGTACATACAAGGAAACGTTCTGATAAATTCAGTGGGACAGTGTGCTTTAGTGAAAAGAAATGATGTGTTGCCAGCTCTGGGACATTGGGCGAGTTATTTAACCTCTCGCGACCTCAGTTCCCAGCCTGACTGGTCCTGGGGCTCGTCCCCACGATTTCTGTGGTTCCCCCTCAGCCCTAAGATGCTCTCATATTTTCAAAAGACAATTTGAGCTGGGCCACCTTTTCACCCTCAGGACATATCTACGTGATCTCTTCTTTCCTTATGTAGAAAAAATACATAAGGATTCAATGCTGGAAACTACAGACAGCTTCAATATTTGCATTTCTCAGTATTTACTTAAAGTGAAAAGGCACCTTGGACCACATCCAGACATCATTATGATTAATCAATTCAAATATCTACTAACAACACATGCCTTTTTGTTGTATGTATGGATTTACTGATTTCCCTTGTCACGTGGAAAGCTGGTATTGTTTCCCAAACAGGTTGCCCCTGATGCTCTCCCCCGACCTTTTCTTGGTAGTTTCAATGCAATCCTTCCCTATTGCTAGGCTTTTACAATAAAAGTAACATTGATTCTCTGTAATTGCTTGATTCTCTGTAACTGCTTCTGGTAATGTATTTGAATTTTTTAAAAGGTCTAAAAGAAAAGACCTTAAATAATGGCTGTGCAAGCAAATAGGAGAAACTATGAAGTCTGTGCTTCCTCTCGCTCTCTTGCCCAGGTGATTTTTAAAAACCAGCCCCTTGCTTAGCTCTTGAAATAGGTCTTAGCTTCTGATCCAATTTTATGAAGGTGAGTGTAATGGTTTGGGTGGCTGATGAGCTCCTCTATCACTCAGTATTCCCCTCAGCCCTTGGATTAAACAGAAGCTTCTGGTTGGACCGGTCTGTGTCATCAGAGTTACATGGTAGGCAGCCCTTCCTGTGCCTGAGAATTTTATCTCCTGTAAGATTTCAGCTTTTTCCTTCTAGTATAATGGCATTCTCTGGCCGGTCTTAAGGGCTACTTTATGCTGTTTCCAAACTTCACTCCCTTTATGTACCATAAGGGGAGTGAGGTTTGGAGTGAGGTCTGCCATACCCCCCTCTCTTCTTGATCCACACTCAGATTCGTGTCTTCAGTAATTTGTGTTGCCTACTTGCAACACAGTGGCTGACACCCGGAAGCCTTTTGGGGGCCCGTGTTGGTTCAAGAGTTTGAACCTTCCATAGGCATAAAATGGACATTTCCTCTGGTTCTTGAACTCCTCTCTCTCCATCCTGTCCTTTGCGTTTGAGGCAACCCAGTGACTGTGGCTTTCGTACTCCACTCTGGCCACAACAGCTTCTTTGTTCTGTGCTGCGGAGGAGGCTGAGTTGAGGAGGGACCATGCTGATGAGGATGGAGGAAGGTGGTGGTCAAAAAGGAGACAGGGCAAGATGGCGGCTAGCAGAGACAGTGTAGGGTTAGGAAGAGGACAGAGGGACCCTTGGGAGGGATAAGAGCTGATCTCAGCGTGCATTCAATTATTCATACTCACCCCCGCCCCCTTCCCAGCTCTCATTGATTTTCCATGAAAATAAAATAAAACAGGACTACACTGGGGAAAGCAGATTTTTCTGAATTTGTCTTATATGATTTTTTTTGGTTTGGTTGAAATTTCTATTTAGCCTTGGGCGTGAGGGGGCTCTATTTTAAAGAAATGCCATCATCCTTGACAGCTTCTCGTATAGTCTTGTTTGTCCTCAATATAATAAGATAAAATAATAGTGGATTTCTCACCCTTCCATAGAAAACTTCAAGAGATTTGCTTACATATTGGAGAGCTGAGACAATCGACGAAAAAGATGTCATCGAAACTGGAGTCGCAGAGCACGCTGAGCTAACCTCGGCAGGAATAAAATTAAGGGAAATGATTTGAAATGATAACTTTGGGTCACCTCCAGAAGTGTACACCAGTACAAAAGTGTTATGTGGTGCAACTCTGGCTCTGTCAAGTGCCTGGAAGTGAGGGCTGAATGTCACGGCCTAAAAAATGCAGAGAGAGAAACGATTTTAGGTTATTTTAGTACTGGTGGAAACTGCTGATTGCATGCAGGCAAACATACCTGATCTTGTTGAAATCAGGACACTCGACTATATTTAAGACAGGGACTATTAATTTGCTAGAGGTATGGGAAGACATGTTGTACTTTTTTGCTTTGAAGAAAAGGTTGGACTCTCTTAAAACCATTATTTACCTGCTTTATTTTTTAATTTAATTTTATTTTTTTAAAGATTTTATTTATTTATTTGGCAGAGAGAGAGAGAGCGCACAAGTAAGCACAGTGGCAGGGAGAAGGAGAAGCAGGCTCTCCACTGAGCAGGGAACCCAATGTGGGGCTCGATCCCAGGAAGCTGGGATCATGACCTGAGCCTAAGGCAGCCGTTTAACTGACTGAGCCACCCAGGTACCCCCTGTTTTAAGTTTTTAAAGTTTAATGTTGTTCCAGAGGCTCTGATCTTTTTATTTTTAAAAATATTTTATTTATTTTACATATATATGTAATGTATATTACATATATATATATTATCAATATGGAGAGAGAGAGAGGGCAGAGGGAGGGCAGAGGGAGAGGGAGAGAAAGCAACTCAAGCAGATTCTTTGCTGCGTGCAGAGCCCCATGGTAGACTTCACCACAGGACCCTTCAGTGGAGCTGAAACCAAGAATCAGACGTTCAACCGACGGAGCCACCCAGGCACACCTGTCTTTTTATTTTTTAGTGCAAAGAAGAAAAAATTGCCAAATGTTGTTGATTCAAGAGATTATTTAGGAAAAAAAAAAAAAGAAAGAGATGATTTAGATTCCTATAAGATTTTTCTAGGGTGGGATATCTTAGATGAGAACATCCTTTGCTACAGAATTTCCGGCTTCCATCAGTGAAAGATCATAGCCGCTCTCACATGATTTAGGAGGCTTTATGGCCTCTCATGGTTTAGTCCATTTCTCTGCATTTTTCCCTCTTTCGTAACTCCACTTCTTTTTTTTCCCCCCAAGATTTTATTTATTTATTTGACAGACAGAAATCACAAGTAGGCAGAGAGGCAGACAGAGAAGGGGAGGCAGGCTCCCAATGAGCAGAGACCCCGATGCGGGGCTTGATCCCAGGACCCTGGGATCATGACCTGAGCCGAAGCCAGAGGCTTTAACCCACTGAGCCACCCAGGCGCCCCCTTACTTCTAAGTTACGCTTGGGTTTTTGTTTTCATACTCTTCCTTCCTTCCCTGCAATTTCAATCTCCTGATCCTTCTCTTTACCTGGGGCTCAGGAAGAATGACTCTCTGACTCCCAGCCTTCTGTCACAAACTCTTTCTTTGTTTTTTGAAAAGCCCCTCAAGACTTTCAAAACACAGTCTGAAGGTGGCACCTGGGTGGCTCAGTTGGTTAAACAACTGCCTTAGGCTTGGGTCATGGTACCAGGGTCTTGGGATCAATGTCAGGGAGCCTGCTTCTCCCTTTGCCAACTCCCTGTGCTTGTGCTCTCTCTCTCTCTCAAATAAATGAAATCTTAAAACAAACAAACAAACAAACAAACAAAAAAAAACACTGTCTGAAGAATGTATGTGAAGTGGTGGGCATGTGTAGGAGTTGGGTTTTAAAGACTCTCAAAGTCTTATTCTACCCAGGACCTCCATGATTCTGTGAAACCCTACTGTAGCTGCTAGTTACTTGGGCTAGCCTGATCGCCCAGCCTCATGGATGGTAATGCCCAGGATCAGACATTTGTGTGTGGCTTTCCTTTTAGCATTGGGATGTCTCGTTCCTGGAGATGAACACCTGCCTGAAGCAGGTGGGGGATCAGGGGCGGGAAGGAAGCCTGAAGATTTCCTTTCTTCCCTTTGGGTTTCCAAGGCCATTTTCAAGTCCTGATCTTGTCTTAACGATGTAACGATGGGATTGTTGGGATGAAAATAAATCTTTTAGACAATAAATTTAAAAAGTCTCCATTAAGAAAAATGAAATTGGAACTAGGCTAGAAAAGGTGGAGGTTAGGTAGATTCAGGGCAAAACATGTCAATAGTGAGTAGGAAGCTCTTTCAAAAGTTTATTTATTTTAGAGAGAAATAGAGTATGAGTGGGGGGAGGGTAAAGGAAGAGGGAGACAGAGAACCTTAAGCAGACTCCCTGCCGAGCATGGAGCCTGATGTGGGGCTTGTTCCCACGACCCTGAGATTAAGACCTGAGCTGAAATCAAGAATTGGATGCTTACTTGACTGAACCACCCAAGTGTCCCAGGAAGCTCATATTAGCTGAGGGGCACACCCCAGTTTTGCTGCCCAGAACTGGGCCTCTCTTAGAGGACAACAGGAAACTTAGAAGCTCTGGTATTGACATGGAGGAGGTGGGGGAGCCACGGGGACTTGTTAAACACCTGTATTCAGGACCCGCCTGATTTATTAGCTTCAGATGAGCCTCAGGATTTTCAGTACATTCCAGATGATTCTGATGCAAGTGAGTTTTCTTCCCACACTTGATCAAACACACAGGTGCCATGTGTCTCCATGTTAGTGTTCCCACTCTGGGCTGTGCACCAGAGTCCCTTGGAAAGATGTACAAATGCTGGGTCTGGGCTCTGCCCAGAGATTCCAGTTTGCTGGGGCCCAGGGTGGGGCTTGTGTCAGCTCCCTGGTGATCTGACGCAGGGCAGCGGGGAAGAGCTGGTCATTTGGAGTGGAACTATGGGCTAAGAGAATGCTGGCCCTATTTCGACTTCATTACAGGGTTCCAAATACAGGCCAAGCTGATGTTTATATTTGTATAATCTATGGGAAAATGGTTTGCTAAGATTAATGACTGTTTCTGATATTAAAAAGGGATTATGTAGGGCATTTACAAAAATAGGTAGGAGCATTCTTAAAAAACTTCAGCATTTACATGGAATTCATGAATATAAAACTGATTTTTAGCACGGTGTTTACTCCCAGTATTTTTAATTTATTGAAGAATATCAGGATTTCTTGTGATCTCACATTGTTAGCTATGCATTTATGTTACTGTTAGATAACAGAAGATGAAGGAAACTGTATTCCTCAAGTACTCTAAAGTTAATTATTTTCCCTACAATTTAGACTAGGTTAATTTTTGCTATTCCTTCATGACATGTTTTTTTCTTTTTAAAAATATTTATTTATTTATTTGACATAGGGAGATCACAAGTAGCAGAGAGGCAGGCAGAGGGGGAGGGGAAAGCAGACTACCTGCTGAGTGGAGAGCCCATTTCGGAGCTTGATCCCAGGACCCTGAGATCATGACCTGAGCCGAAGGCAGAGGCTTAACTCACTGAGCCACCCAGGTGCCCACATGATGCACTTTTTTATTGTGAGATATTACAGTATTGCCAAGAAGAATTTGAATTTGCATTTGTTGTTGTTAAACTACTAGGGAGAGAACATCGATTCCTTTTATTAACTAGTTTTTTCTTAGATAATTTTAATGGAGAGGTATTTACAGATACCAAAAAGCTGAATGACCAATATGACAGATACCTCTCTATCCCCAACTTTTTAATTTTTTCTCAATCATTTTTTTTATTGGTAGAATCAATTAGATCATTAGATACTTGTAATGTTAAAGTTATTATCCAAGGGCACTTGGGTGGCTCAGTGGGTTGAGTCTCAGTCTCTGGATTTTGGCTCAGGTCATGCTCTCAGAGTTGTGAGATCAAGGCCCACATCAGGCTCCACATTCGGGGGGGAGTCTGCTTCTCTCTCTCTCACCCTCTGCTGCTCCCCCTGCTCATGTGCTCTTTCTCTAGAATAGATAAATCAGTGTTTTAAAAAAAATAAAGTTATCATCCATATACTGGTTCTGCTGGTATCTGTTCCATTGGTGGACACAAAATTTTGGGTGTGCATTGAAGAATGAAGGGTTTTTAAGGACTGCCATGGGTGTACTTTTAGCAGCATTCCCCGGCTTTGGTGGTTTTAATAACTAGGGCATGAATGTCCCGGCTTTACTCTGAGACCTGGGTGGACAGCAGGGTTTGATGTCATCTCCTTGATAATAAAATATTGCCAGCATCAAAATCAACTAAGGGTAGTACTGTGTCTCCACAATATCCATTAGGCGGTTCCCAAATAAGAGCTAAGATGAATTTCCATGAGGTAAATGTACTAGAACCCAAGTCAGAGGGAGAGAAAATTTGGAAGTTGAATGGCTATTCTTGTGTTTGTAAGTGTGTGTGTGTGTGTGTGTGTTGCACACACATTCGTTTCCATGCTGGTTTCCTTTAGTATCCCTTGCCCAGGCCTCCCCTCAGCTTTTTTCCTCATGCCTCCACCTCTGCCCTAGTATTGTGAAGGTTCCCCTTTGCATCTCTGGGATTTGGGGTGGGTGTTGTGAGGGGCCTGGGGCACTGAAATTGGGGGGTTGACTCCATGGGGCAAGTGAGGTGGGGACCTTCATTTCCGCTGGACCAAGGAGCTGGCCCCTGCCCGTGGGAGGTCCCGGGCTTGGTGAAGGTGAAGGAGCAGCGCACCAGGGCTGCACTCGCTGCAGTGGGACTGGATGTGCCCACGTCCTGAGTGGACCTCTGACACTGGGACTGACAGCACTCACTCAAGTGACGGCAGCTCTGGCCCATGTCCCGTCTGGTGCAGGGCATCTTCCTGCAGCAGAGATCGTGATTAAGATTTGCCCAGCATTTCCTGCCTCTTCCTTGTCTGGGCTTTATGATTCAGCGCCTCTCTTCTCTGGCTCCTGGGAGCTGGCTGCCCCTGAGGTCACTGCTCCAGCTCCACTGTCTGCCCTGGGGCAGGGATCTTGGAAGTTAGGGAGGCGGAGGGGCGGAGGACCCACTGATGAATACAGTATTTCCCTCTAAAGGTCAATTTGGAAGACTTCTCTTCGTGTGTTGGGGAGAGGAGGCAGGCCAGGTTAATTTTGCGGGCAGTGACCTTCTGGATGGCTGGAGCTGAGGCAGGTCACAGGGAGAAAGGATGGAGATCAGTCAGAGGGAGGATTGGTTCTTCACCACTTATAGCCTATAGAGCACACTGAGTAAGGACTGAACTCAAGTGACATGACTGCCCTGGGGGAGGAAACCCTTGTAGTCAGGGGAGGGGCTGCTACTTCGAGAACAGCTAGCCTCTTGGAGGTCAGGCATAAGGCGATTCTGTCTTCTGGGTGGAGTGACTTAAGGCCAGGAAGACTGGTAAAGGGGCAGGATGTGCAGGGAGCATGGTCTGACAGCTGCACACGGGCTTTCCTGCTGCGTTAGGCTGCTGGGACTGCCATACCCAAGTACCACACACAGCAGAACTGTATTCGCTTGTGGTCAGGAGGCTAGAAGTCTCAAGTCAAGTTGTGGTCAGGGTTGGCTCTTTTGGAGGCTCTGAGGAAGAATCTGCCCCAGGCCCTTCTCCTAGCTTTTGGCAACGGCCCATAATCCCCAGTGTTCCTTGGCCTGTAGATGTGTCCCCCTCCATCTCCACTTCCATCCCCGCCATGTGTCCGTGTCTTGTCTCCTCTTCTTACAGGGATGCCAGTCATGTTGGCTCAGGACCTGCACTAATTAGCGTGACCTCATTTTATCTAATTACATCCACAAAGACCCTATTTCTAATTAAGATCACATTCTGAGCTACTGGGGATTCGGAGGTCACCATATCTTTTTAAGGGAACACAGTTCAACCCTTCGCCCTGGCAGTCAGGGGCCCTTAAAGAGGCTGTCCTGGATCTAGCCTGGGGCTGGATGAAGTTCAAAGTTCTGTAGGGCAGAAGAGCCTGGCTAGAGTTTGGACAGGTTGAGTTAGCACATTGGTCAGTGGAAACAAGTCCATTCAGCTCATCATTTCTTAGACAAAGATTTGGAATCTGGAGGATCAGTGGCTGGCTGGGCCAGAGGTCGATGAAGCTGTCACTGACGAGTGTTAGATTTAAGTTGCACGTGGAAGGTGGTTCTTTGTGGGAAGCCATTTCCCAGAACATGGAAGGGTGGGGGGTTTCTCCATCATCACTGTTTTCCAAGACCACAGGACTTGGGTAAGATTCAACATTATCAAGCTCTTTGAAAATCTGATGAGAATTACAAGAGCTCTTTCTGGAAAAAAATGAATAGAGAGATAAATATTTATCTCCTATTTCAGTGGATTCTTAGACATTTTGAAAACCTTTGGTGCTCTAGAGGCCTATGGGTTCCAGGTAAAAGAAACAAAAAAAGAACAAACAAACAAAGGCAAGGAATAAGGACAAGTCCAGGAGTGTCCAGGTGGAGCAGGCCATTGTGGCAGAGGATGTGGGAAGGGCAGGGGGTATGGCCGATGGTGTGGCTGGAAAGGTAGTGTTGGGGCCCAGATCTCCAGTGCCTGCGTGAGACTTTCAGCAGGTTGGCAATGAGGAGGCTGTGGAAGATTCTGAGCCGGTGAAATGTTCTAGATTTTATTTTGACAGAGGTATGTGGGATTTATTGAGATGGGGTAAAGACTGACTATGGGGGGACATGTTAGAAGATTATTACAAGAAATTCCGATGTCACATGTTCACATAGTTATTATTTATCACTTCTGTTTTGATATCTGTAATTCTGTAATATTAAAGTACTCAGGGAAAAAACCGTTTAGTTCCGTAGCCATTGAAGGAGCTTTTCCTTAGAAACTTTAGATACTTAAAAAAAAAAAAAGGAAAAATACTTTAGAAACTTCTGGTATTAGTGTGCTAGGGCTGCCAGGACAAATCACCACAGACTGGAGAGCTGACAAATCAGAAATTTGTTTCTTATTTCTGGAGGCCAGAAGTCCACGATTAAGGTTTGTTTTCTGCTGAGACTTCTTTTCTTGCAGACGGCTGCCTTCTGTGCCCTTTCCTCTCTGTGCACAATTCCCTGGCGTCTCTGTCTTCTTGTAAGGACCTCATTCCTCCTGGATCAGGACCCCTCCTAAGGATCTATTTAAACTTCATCATCTCCCGGGGGCACCTGGGTGGCTCAGTGGGTTAAAGCCTCTGCCTTCGGCTCAGGTCATGATCCCAGGGTCCTGGAATCGAGCCCTGCATTGGGCTCTCTGCTTGGCAGGGAGCCTGCTTCCCCCTGTCTCTCTCTCTCTGCCTGCCTCTCTGCCTACTTGTGATCTCTGTCTGTCAAATAAATAAATAAAATCTTAAAAAAAATAACAAACTTCATCATCTCTTTAAAGACCTTATTTCTAAATAGGTTGCATGCTGAGGTATTGTGGGCTGGGACTTCAGACTACACATTTTGGGGGACACATTTCTTCTCCTCAGTGCTTCTCAAGGAACGGATGCCCATTATAGCATAAGGCTGGCACATCCCCCACAGTTATGCAGGGATCTCTGTCAGGAGAGCTGAGGAGAACTGTATGTCTACAGGAGACACTAAGCACTTAGCACCACACGGTGATGCTTTTGCCTGGGATCTCTGCCTCACTTCCTCACACATAGTAGGGTGACCGACATAAGGGATGCTCATGGTTCAAGCTTAACGAATGACATTTAGTTGATTGTGGTGGGAAGAGTGTCCAATGCAGTGTATGGATTGTAGTGATATCCATACTCAGAATTCTCACATGAATGTACTTTGTGCCAAAAAATACGTGAAAAAAATTAAATGATAACGTTAATATCAGGTTTTGTTCAAACCGTCCTATTGGTGGTCTCCTGATTGCTTTCTAGATTTATTCCTTTTCCTGTATGTTTCTGTTCATTACTCCTCTTGGAAGCAATGCCCTCCCCACCCCCCCATTCCTGCCTCGGACATGTTGGTGACCCTGTCCTTGAAGCAACAACCACAGGCTGAGCACAGGCCTGGCCGAGGCGGCGTCAGTTCAGAAAAAAGTTCCGATGAATTCTATATGAACTCCATCAATCTGCTTTCTCAAGTGTGAAGAAGTGTCACCCTGGTGATTTTTCTCTGCCCCTCAGTTTCATAACAATAAAAGAACCCTTAATTACTTGACCTCACAAGGCTTTTCTTTATTCAAAAACGATGGCGAGGATGCACTAGCAGTCCAGGCTGGGAATGACCCATAGGACAAGAGAGTAGAAAAGACAGTTAACTTAGTTTTCCATAACCTTATTGCTCCTCATTGCCATCGACTCAGGCTTTCTTAAGATTCACAACCGTGTTAACGTTGGCTGGCATCTTTACGTGTTTACTCTGCGCCTGACCGTCGGACAGTTGCCGTGAATTCTCTAGCTAGAAAGGAACAGGGGCAGGACTTGAACCTAAGACTGACAGTTTCTAAAACCTGGGCTACTTGTCTTGTTTAACACCCCTCTCTTGTATCAGGTTCTTTTGTATCAGATTAACCCGTCAAATGCAGAATGGATAAGCACTACGTCTCCCAGAATTGCTATCATTTCTACGAGGCCCATAAGGAAGACTACCTAATGATTGGACTGCTGGGAAGTAACTTGGTTCATTGCTACTGACTAATGCAAGATTATTATCAATAATTCCAATTTTGGGGGGTGCTGGACTGGCTCAGTCAGTAGAGCATGCGACTCTTGATCTTCGGAGTCCTGAGTATGCCCCACACTGGGCAGAGGCATTACTTAAAAAAAAAGAAAAAAATAAATAATTCTACTTTTTAATTATACTTTCATCAAAGATGCTAAAGGGGAAGGTGAGATTCTGTGGCATGCCACATTTGAAACCATGAGCAGTGTCGAGTCCCCATTCATCTCATTCATTCGATAAAGTCAGTGCAGGTGTTCAGCACACTCCTACTGTTGTAGTTAGGTCGTAGCAGAGAGTCCACTGCCACATCCTGCCAACTGTGACCTTTGTGCCTTTGAAGACCTGGGGTGGTTTTGCTGTCACCAGCCACCCTTGAGGCTCTGATGGTGTTCTAGTGGGAATTGAGTGAGCATGGGTTAAGCTTGTCTCTCGTGAGTGACAGGATGCTGAAAGCCAAGTCATTAAAAGTCATAGGAACCTCCCAAGGTTGCATGGACAGATCCAGAAATGATTAATTTGCTCATTTCTGAGCAACATTATTGCAAATCAAGATATAGGAAGCTTGGTTATCTTTTTTTTTTTTTAACCTAATTAAAATTATAGCTAATCTCAGAGTCAGTTTGATACTTATTTTGATTAAAACTTTTGGGGAAAGGATTTAAATGTATTTGGGTATATATGTATATGAAATACCAATTAGGTAGGAATCCTCTGAGTTTGACTCAGTTTTAATATTAGAATATCACAATTATGGATTATGTCATTATTACTAATGCTTTAATTTAAAAAGTCACAGTTGCGTGATATACTGTGAAACCAATTAAAGGTGTGCTTCTTTCCCTCATTATAGTTATAAACATCTTATGTTATGCCTGTCATTTCAGGGAGCAGAGACATTTCTTACATGGTTAATGGATGTTTAAAGATTTTTTTCCCACCCCCTTCCCCCGCAGGGTATTTTTAAAAAGCTTTGAGTTTATTTACTTTTTTTGAAAATATGTTTCGTATCTTCATAAAGATGAAAAAATTTGGGATTTTTAAAACAATGGGAAAAAAGAAGTTTGGGACTCAAACTAGAAAAAAGAGACCTGACAGTGTTGGCAAATGAGTTTTTCTACAAAAGTAAAATTTCCAGATAAATGAAGCTTGCCTCCTTAACAGTCAAAACTTTGGGTGGCTCAGTTGGTTGATCATCCAAATCTTGGTTTCAGCTCAGGTCATGATCTCAAGGTCATGAGGTTGAGCCTGCATTGAGCCCCAGACTAGTTGGGGAGTCTGCTAGAGATTTTCTCTCTCTCTGCCCCTCCCCTACTCTTTCGCAAATAAATGGATGAATCTTTTTTTTTTTTTTTTTTTTAATTCTTTGTTTGCATCCATTTCTAAATTGTGTGCCACACTTCTTCACCATGGTGTAGCTGGTAATGACTATGTCGGTGATTGTACAGCTATAACCTCAGGTCCTAGAGCAAGACTTCTTGGGTTGAAGTTTTGTCCAGTCCTTGTGGCTGTGTTCCCTTGGCAAGTGGTCAAACCACTTGGCTTCAGTTTCCTTATCTATAACATGGGGGCAATGATAGGACCTCTTTTGTAGTTTGGGAGGATAACATGAATTAATATATGTTAATTCATATATTTACTTGATCACACTAAGCACATAATAAATGTTAGTATAAAAGTAGTGTGTGTGTATAAAATGTATGTATAAATATTATTTATATATTATTTCCAAGCTGAGGCAATCAGATGTTTTACTAACAGATAAATGGACTGTTAACATCCTCTTATGCACTTCAGGTAGTCCATAGATAATATAAGGAAATAATGGATGTAAAAATAATCAGACTAGAAGTCACTATGGTAATTTTGTACGTACTATTATTAAATTAGTTAAGAACACAGTATCAGCTCATTTACCTGGTTTGTGGTAAGTTACTTAATTTTTATTTATTTATTTATTATTAATGTAAAATGTATTATTTGCTTCAGGGGTACAGGTCTGTGAATCATCAGTCTTTCACATTTCACAGCACTCACCATAGCACATACCCTCTCCAACGTCCAACGTCCATTACTCTGCCACCCCATCCCTTCCCCCAACCCCCAGCAACCCTTAGTTTGTTTCCTGAGATTGAGTCTGTTATGGTTTGTCTCCCTTTCTGGTTCCATCTTGTTTTGTTTTCCCCTCCCTACCCTCAACGACCCCTGCCCTGCCTCTCAAATTCCTCATATCAGAGAGATCATATGATAATTGTCTTCCTCTGATTGACTTATTTCGCTTAGCCTAATACCCTCTAGTTCCATCCATGTTGTTGTGAATGGCAAGATTTCATTTTTTGATGGCTGCATAGTATTCCATTGTGCGTGTGTATGGTATTTTTTGTGTGTGTGTATGTGTGGTAAGTTACTTTAAATGAGTTTCCAGATACTTGAGTTTTACTCTTTGTGTTCTGATATCTTTCTTTGCAGTCATTAAAAAAAAAAAAATTCTTATTTATTTGACAGAGAGAGAGAGAGGGAACACAAGCAGGGAGAGTGGGAGAGGGAAAAGCAGGCTCCCCGATGTGAGCACAATGTGGGGCTCGATGGGGGGCTCGATCCTAGGACTCTGGGATCATGACCTGAGCTGAAGGTGGACACTTAACCAACTGGGGCACCCAGGTGCCCCTTTTTTGCAGTCATTATTAAGAAATGGTCTCCCAGTGCACTATATGTGTCAGTGGAGCATACAGACATAACTTAGCCTTTCATTGACTTGAGGGCATTATTTTGAGCATGAATTATGGATTTTCCAGTAACCACAATGATCTCCAAGTAATAGGAAGGCGTAAGATGTTGCCCTTCCACCCACTGACCTTGATGGTCTACTTGTGGATCTCGTGTTTCTTCCTTTTATATATTTCCCTGCTCCTTCCCACACCGTGTGTCACTCCATGCTCGTGTCACTGACCCAGCCTTAGTAGGGACTTCTCTTTCCAATACATTCCTTCTAATGTCTTTTGGGCTGTGCAACCAGATAACTGATTTTGTCAGTTAGGTTTGTTTTCAAAATGAATGTAAAATAGTCTAATCAAAAGCTTTATCTGTGAGTACAATGCACGGTCGTTCAATGAATTTTAACTTCTATTAGGATTTTCAGCTACGTTCATGCCATGGGCTAGTAAGGTAACTATTATCTAAAGTTTCGGTTGGACCATGGGATGGATCATTAAGTGGTGTTAAAACAAAAACACAGAAGAATTTAAAGAGGGGGATGTCATTTCATTTCACTTACATGGCATTTATGGGATTGGCATACTTCCAAATTACTAAATTAAAAAATTGGCTAATTTTGTTAACTATGGTTACTACTCACTACTCATAGAAAGAGTATAAAATATGCAACATAAAATTTGAAAGGCAACTTGGTTATGGTGCCAGGGTGCAAGAAACTGAACCTTGTTAAGTCAGAATTCAACTAAGTGGACTGTGTCTTGGTTGGGTCACTCAGCACCAGCTTTGTGTTGCTGATACATGGTGAGCTACATTTTTGCGCAATGTGAGTGTCCTTGGAAATAGATCTTCATGAAGACGAAAGGGTGCATTGAAAATTACAGAGCTGATGTTCTGGGATCACGTATGAAACATATACATCAAAAGCTATTTAGTGTGGTTCCATTTTTCATCACTGTATTTTTCTCAGGGAAGAATTAGTAAGAATACCTTCCCTAGTTAATTGTTTTGGCCATGTGGTTTCTTTTCTAGACTGAAGATGTTTTTTCCTGTTGGGTATTTCACACCATGAAACTTTTTACATAACAACACAAAATATTTCCAACTACCTCCAGAAATTTTAGAGAATTTGGGATCTACTCTTTTCTGGCTCATAGTTTGTACGATTAAGAAAAAAAAATTGTCATGACCTTTTTGCCTATTAGTATTTAGGGCTGGTGGGCTCTGATGGCAGTCAGGTACAGCTCTGCCTCCTGCAGGAGAAGTAGCATTTTCTCCGTTCAACAGATGCAGAAACGAAGTCTAGGAGTCAAGTGACTTATCTAAAATCAGAAGGCTGGGAACGGAACTTATGATCTGGGACCGTTTCTTTTAGCTTAAAACATACTCTTTTTCTCAGGTGTCTTTATGAAGTATAGGAATTAATTAAATATTAGAGAAAATTCACGTGATTTTTGTTAAAAAGTTGGCGTATCAAGGGATACAGCGAATATGTTTGATGGTTTGTATTCAACAGCCCTTTTGAGAGGGCTTTAAGTTGTTGAGAACAGTTGTATCTAGGTAAAGTTGGATGTGTTGCATAAACAATGAATCTTGGAACACTGAAAAAATAAAGTAAAATAGATTTAAAAAGTAAAGTTAATTTTTAAAAATTATAATTCATTTTTCGTTGTCTAAATTATGAGGAACTTCCTTGGAATAGTAGTCACAAGTGATGGGGACACCTGGGTGATTGAGTTGATTAAGTGTCCGACTCTTGATTTCAGCTCAGGTCATGATCTTGGAGTCATGAGATTGAGCCCCATGTCAGGCTCCACCCTCAACATGGAGTCTGAAGGCTGCTTGTCCTTCTCCCTCTGCTCCTCCCCCTGCTCTCTCTCTCTCTCTCTCTCTCTCTCTCAAATAAATAAATAAATAGACAATAAAATCTTTAAAATAGTCACAAGTGGCAATTTTAATTCAAATGGGAAGCAAATCAATATTTTAAATAGTTCAATGTAATTAAGTTGCAGCGTTTGAGTAAATTGGATCTAAATCTTGAAAACTATACCTATGTCATAATCAATATTCTAGAATGCAGATGGATTGTTACAGAATCAAGAAATCTTTCTTTTCTTTACTTTCTTCTTTTTTTTGGGTAAAGGATATTATTAGAATGACTGGGGGAATTCTTTTTTAATTTATTTATTCATGAGAGAGAGAGAGACAGAGCAGGGAGCCTAATGCAGGACTCCATCCCAGGACCCTGGGTTCATGACCTGAGCTGAAGACAGACACTTAACCAACTGAGCCACCCAGGTGCCCCTCTTTATTTCTTTTAAAATTTACTATTCTCTCTGTCTTGATTTTTATTTGTCATAAAGCTAATGAGCTTTGATAAATAAGATCAAGTTGGATAAAGGATTTCTTATTTATTGAATTTGATTTGAATATTTTGAACTTAGTGTGAGGTTATATGCCTACTTTTTATGTTTTGACATCTCTGTGGTGGATGTGCTGTGGTGTTGGCAAGTGTAAGTCGTATTTAGGACCCTTCCATTGCAGATTGTCACCATGGCTACAGCAACCTGAACCAGATCTTTCCATCTTCATAGCAATACCAAAGTCCTCTGCCCAATGACCAGGATGGGCTACATGTCTAGGCAAACACTATGATACAAGGAACATCAGGAATGCTCATTTGGTCCTGGCATCACCCAGGGTATTAGAGATTAATAGCATTATAGATAGCAGACCTTCCAAGGGCCTTAGACATTAATTAGATTGTAGACAACTTTCTCAGTTTACCCATGACCCTCAGAGAGAAGGATGACTCCCACAAGTGGATGGAGATCACTGCTGCTGTCTTGATTCCCTGGCTAGTGTTCTCTCTCTTACAGCAGCGTTTCTAGGCACAGAGAAGGGAAAGAGGGACACATGAGCTCTCCGTGAATGTATTTTCAGGAAGGTCTATGAACTGACTGGAATGATGTGTAATATATGTCTTCTTACTTTGATACCAACTCCCTAGATGGCCGCTTCATATTTGAGCATCCCTCTAAGAATTAGGTCTTATTCATGTTTACCATAGTTGACTAATTAGAAAAAAAAATCAATAATAGATGAATGATGTATTTGCTTCAAGTAAGGGTCAAACGACACTATGGCACCAGATGACAGAGGTTTTAAGATGGGTTGAATGAGAAGATGTAGGAAGATTCAGCATCATGCGATGGTGGCTCAGGGTCGTGGCATCAGTGGACAAGCTCAAGAGAACCTTCATGGGGCCCGATCACCTTGCGAAGAGCCAACTGGCTACCTCACAACTTGTCATATTAATTTAAATTTTATTAGTTTTGTCATTTTTAAATTATTTATATTTTATATTTTTTATATCAATTTGAATAACGATTTTTTATTAAGGTCAAGGTTGAGTGGTCTGTGCAACTTGTTTGCCAGTGATAAGGTCCCTTTATCCTACAACTGTGATAACATACTCACTCCAGGCTGACTTTATTCAGATCGCTACACAGGCCTGGGTTCACCCACAGAATTCAACCCTCAGAAACCCAGACCCTGAGTTAATTCTCACTGACCTGCTTTTCTGTAGCTGCTTGTATGGAGTGATGTCGGGGAAAAATTCCTTTTTGGCCACTAGTATAGTGAAGGAAAGACTACTAAAGAATCCCTGTGTTTCGTCTTCCAGAGGACAAGTCTGAACCCTTGCATCAGATGATTTGGAAAACACCGAAGCAGGGGGAAGAGCCACTCACTGTACTGCCTTACTGAAAATTAGGGCTGTCAACCCTGTGCTCCTCCTAACCCTAACCCTAACCCTAACCCTAACCCTAACCCTAACCACTTCTGTGGAATAGGGTGCAGAAGCCATCTTGGCATCTTGGTTCCCAACCTGCATCTACTGTGAGGTCAGAAATCAGCCCCCAGTGGCCCTTTGGAAAAGTGCCCCACTCAGAACGAGCTGTCATTTTCTTGAAAATGTTTTGAGCTCTCTGTTCTCCCAAAAAGCATCAGTTCTGCTGATGTTCATGGGGAATTAAAAAAAAAGAATCAGGGAAGGTTGCAGAAAGAGGGTCATAAAGTTTGGAGAAGGAAAGATTAGGCGGCACGGTCTGAAATCTAGTGCCCGTTGGGGTGGCTGGGACACGATTTTGGCCCTATGTACAGCTCGAAGAGGAGAGTTTGTGATCAAGGTTACTGCGGGTCCTGACTGTAGTAAGGTCTTGAGCACCTGTACATTCAGAATGTTCGACTTCGAGTGATGGTATCATGCTGTTGTAAGTGCAGCTTCCTAATAATGGCTTCGGATTCCGTTGCACTGCACCGTGGATTCTCCAGCCAACCATGAGGACAATAGGGAATGTTCTTTGATTTTATATAAGAGGCAACTGCAATTAGGAATCTCTGCCCACGAATCAGAGGAGGTGGGGTTGGAAGCCAGGCGGCCCCTGAAACTAGGCTCTTAGCTCTGATTTTTGCTTCACTCTCTAGCTCAGAGATAACCATGGTCTAGTCCCAGAAACATGGCCGTAAAATCTTTTATGCCCACACATCTACCTCCCTGGTCCAGCAAACTGTGACTCTGCCAATGAAATACCCCATAGGAGAGTCTAGACAAAGGTTAGGAGGGAAAGACTGAGTAAACGCCTGGAGCCAATGGCGAGGAGAGGCCCTCGTGTTGGGGGGGAAGTGGGGGCGCTGGGCTTTGGTGAGATGGGGTGGGGGTTGGGAAGCCGCGAACGTTCTGTCTCGTCATGGTTCATGTTGCTTGCAGCTGTATCTTGTATTGCCAGATACTCGTCTTCACATAAAAATTTCAAATTCCCATTAGTGCCAAACATCATTATTACCTTTGCTTTCCTCCTCACTTGCTTTGTCTGTGCCATCATGTCCTTCATGAATAATTAGGAACTGAAGGCCGTTAGTTGGGAAGAACAGCTCAAACCAAGGCACATGATTGTCAGGCTTCATGGTGTGTTTCTGGCTGTGTGCTCGGATACACCTCAAACTGGTCCTGCCTCAAAGGGGAATGGTTAAAAGAGCAAAACACCCAGAAAACGTAGGGACTCTTCATTTCTTTATTTTTTGGGGAAAAGGCAAAAGGCAGTAAACACACCCAGGCTGGAGCCTTTACCGCACATATGTTATGGAATTGATAATACTTACCCAACAGGATGATTTTTAGGTTAGAAATACTGTGTTTAAGGCTTAGAGCATTGCTACGGAACGCTCCGTGGGTGAGAACTTGTATCATCAACTGTATTTTCTACACAATACCCGGGATGTTGTCGGGCTTATAAATGGAGTGTAATGTGACTGTAATTCCGATTATCTGCTTCTTTAGAAGTCAGAGACTTGCATGCTTGATTCCTCTTTTTGCAGCAGCGAGTGCTGAGCACTAAACTACTAAAAATGCTATTGGCAATTTGGATTTTATTTCTTCCCTCCACCAGCAAACTTCTGTTTTCAGAGGCGATGTTTATGGAATCAGCTGGCTATTAATCTGTATTGTATTCAGCAAAATGAGATTTTCTAATGGCTTTGTTTGCCAAAAATCTTCCCTGCAGATTTGGATACAATAGGGATAACAGGATCTCCTGTCAGACGTTTTACAATGCAAATGTTCTAATGAGGGCATAAATGTGATTGAATTTTAAGCAGAGTTAAGGCATTGTTCGATTTTAGCAAGTCATTTGTACTTTTGTTTTAAAATGCAAATGCATATTTTGGTATAAAATAATTGAGTGTGTTGGGCTAGATTTTTGCTTTATAACGGGGAATAATAGAGCTGGGGCCACTTTAAACTTTCTTATTCTTTCAGCTAGTTTTCCCTCCTTCTCTGTTCATGGGTGTAATGATGAGAATGATACCAGAGTCCTTCACAGAATTATTCACAGGGTCTAGAGATTAGCACAGAAGGGCAGAGATAACTTGTTTGGAGCTCTTTGTGCCTGACATTGGTTAAAACGTGACCTAGGCTGACCATTTAGGGGCCGGCAACCTCTGTTTCCAGACCATTCCTGCAAAGTGCAAAGGAGAGCTTGGAAGCTTAGAAGCTTCCAGTCTGCTCTGGGTTCCCAGAGAAGTTGCTGGACCTGTGGTGACATGATCCTCTGGGGGCACAGCTCTCTCAGGGGTCACCTGCCTTAGACAGCTGGTCATCTTACATCCAGAATCTGCCCAAGTTTTGTGCCTGGAACCCTGTTCTCCTTGACCTGAAGTGCCCTTTGCTGGTGGTAGTCAGGCCTGCCAGACACCTTTTCCTTTAGGATAAGTCTCTCTCTGGAACATCTTGTTTTTACCTTTGAGAAGTCAGGCTTCTGTCAGGGTCTCTGGGTACGTGTAAAATGCCAGTAACATCTGAACTTCAGTGGTGGACACGGTTCAAATCTTCCTAACCCAAGCAAAGAGCTGTATCTGTATCTGTGTTTGTGTCTGTATCTGTACTTATAGGCAACAGGACTCCCAGCAGCTGTCTAGAGTTCTTATCTCAGACCCAGATTCTCCCTGAGAACCCTCAGCAGTAAGTTTCTCAAAGAAATTTCTGTCCCCATTTTAAGTGCGGAAAATTGAGGAATTGAAAATTTACTAAAACTCTCCAAAGCATAAGAGGTATCATGTGGATTGAAAAAAAAAAAAACCCAAAGATTTATTTCTTTATTGAAGGGGGGCAGAGAAAGAGGGCTTGTGGGCGCATGGGCGGGGCACAGGGAGACAAAGAGAGAATCCCAAGTGCTCAGCACAGAGCCCAACACGGGGCTTGATCCCAGAACCCTGGGATCATGACCGGATCCAAAACCAAGAGTTTGTTGATTAACTGACCCAGCCACACAGGCGCCCCTGTGCTGGGATTTGAGCCTAGTTGTGGGGACTCTGTAGTGTCGCTGATTTCGTTTTGCAGCTGATGTATGACTCATCTGCATCGTCATGGCTCAGCTGCCCGAACATGGGACAACAGATGGGACAACAGAAAATGCCAGATTAATGATACGGAGGTTTTATACTCTTCCTACATGTTGATGAACTTTGAAGGGACCTGTCATTCTGTGGACTGAATGACTTGCCACCTGTGTTATTTATGTTTCCTGTCAACACATGGAAGGGTTGGTGGAGACAGGTCAGAGGATTGGTTTGGAGTTGTGCTCTGTGACTTAGGGACACTGTACTTCTGCATAACCACGTGGGACCTTGGTTTCTTTCTGTATAAAGAGGGAGTGGAAACTTCTAGCCTGCCTGCCTCTTGAGGTGGGTGAGGATCTCTCAGAGCTGGGTCCGTTGCATACATTATTAACCTCTTTGATTTCAATCCTCGATCAGTAAGCATGTTCTCTCGGTCTATCTACTGTTCCCTTGAAATTTCAGCTGTTTGGCTTTAGATGAAGACCGATGGAGAACTGACTTCCAAATTGTGGAGCTTTCTACAACTTTAAGTGGCAGAACTTTGGAAATTTGCTTCTTACAGAAGTCATTTATAAAGTGACACATGGGATGAGGAACTTTGTGTTACCCCATGGCAACTCTTTTGATATAAACTGGAGGTTCCCAGACTTTCTTGGTTCATCATGACTTAAGCATCACAGCAAATTTTTTAATAGAACCCAGGCCAAAATAAATAGCTAATAGCTGCATTTATGAATTACTGTTTTTGTCTTTTTAAAGATTTTATTTATTTATTTGAGAGAGAGAGAGAGCACAAGTAGGAGGGAGAGGAAGAGAGAATCTGAAGCAGACTCCATGCTGAGCACAGAGCCTGATGCGGGGCTGGATTTCATGACCACAAGATCACAAGCTAAGCTGAAACCAAGAGTCAGATGCTTAACTGACTGAGCCACCCAGGCACCCCTATGAACTACTGTTAAAGAAAAACAGAGCCAGGCAGTAAAGGGGTAAAGATAGAATTTATTCAGGACAAGTACAGTAGGGCAGAGGGGATTTCAGTACAGAACTGGGCTGAGTTAGGACTACAACAGGAACTACCAGGGATTGGCAGCAAAGGGGAAGGTGGGGGTGGTAGAAGGGATGTTACCACGAGGAAAGTTTGGGGCCCAAGGAGATTCTGGCTAGACTGATTTTGTGGGATTCCTGCTGAAAGCAGGCCAGGGTGATCATATATCAGCTGGGGGCTGGTGGAAGCTGAGGACCCCGACTGGATACCAGGGTGATCAGATATGGAGGTGGGGGTGGGTGGGTTCTGGCTAAACTGACTTAGCAGGATTCTTGCTAACATTGGACGACACAAGATGAACTCAGAAGTTCAAAAGTGGGGGCCTTGTTGAAAATTCCAGGAGAGCTTGAGTAGAGTCTGGTCAAGGGGAGAACCTTTGTCAGCCTCTAGACTCCAGCAATGTTCGTCCTAACAATTTTGTAGCTGTTTGGAAAAAAAAATCATGCCCATAAGTTGAAAGAAAACAACGATACTTTTGTTTCATTCTTGAATAACCATGATTTGTACCAAAGGGGGGCACGTGCCTGTTGAGTACTACACAGCCTCTTGAATGGACCACTGCCCCCTCATCTCTTGTCCATGCTGACCCCCATGGAGTACTTGCTTTTTATCACAGCCGTTGCTAAAAACCCAGCATTGGCAAGACATGGTATCATCAAAAGGAGTATAATGAGGTCTAATGAACCATGAACTACCCCTAGCTCGTAGTTCGTGATGTTGGGCAGAAGAGCATATCCTCCATTTCCTTTGAAAAATTAAAAAAAAAAAAGTCTATAATCTTTAGTGCTCCCATGCCTTCCTTGCAGCACCCATGATGTTTGGGTACGCAGTGGATGTATGCATTACTGTTGCCATTTGACAGGCATGCAGACCAGGCTCAGGGTTGCCCCAGGGACACTGGTATCATGAGAGGACTCCAGCCTGGCCCCCAGTCCTGGTGAGTGATCTTCCATTACACTGTTGGTGGTCAAGAGGGAGATACTGTCTGTGCATGGCCAAGTGCAAATGGCAGTCCGTTTATGGTGCTCTCCAGGGCCCTGCCATCCAGATGAGCTTCCTGTCCAGATGGTGTGAAAGACAGCACTATCCCGAATGCAGGTCCCAGTTATGAACAGAGAATGAGCGTCTTTCCGAATGACATTCTTCTACGTCAGCTTATTGCTCTCTAGGAACCCACCATCTTCCTCAGTGTTCACTGACTTTGAAGCTATTTTGAATGTTTCCTTTGATTTCTGTAGCACGACCCAGAGGAACAGAAATCCTGCCTTTTCTGTATTATTCAGACTCTTCACTGATAAAGGGCACCCATCCTTCATGTATATTTTCAGAACTGTCCTTGGCTGTATTGCGTGCGGCTCATTCCAAAATCTGAGAACTTTTCATCATCAAAGCAAATGACACCAGGTCAAAGTTTTAATATTTTTACTCTGAATAGAACTGGAGGTGCAAACAACACTAGAAGAATCATCTATACAATTAATTATGCAGATATTTTAACTCCTATTACAGTTTTTGCAAAATGGATTGATTTTTCTTGTGAAATGTCTTGGGTGATGAAGTAATTTCATGATCTGAACATTTCTAGTCAATGAGTTGAATCTGATATAATTCTGGGGAAGGAAAAGATAGTAAAAGTATTTACAGACATGATTCCTGCCTCATTGTGGGGGCTTCTTCTAGCTTTTTTTAGTGAAAGCTATAAAACGTGGAATGTATAATATATGCAAGAAAATTGTCTTTGTCTTCTCTTACTTTAGGCAATTCATATATGCAACAGTGGGCAACAATGCTATGCGTAAGGTGTTTGTGTTTCTGTTCCTCCATGAACACTGTGGGAACAGAGGCTCTGCCATTCCCAGGATCCATTGCAGGCAGCAGCAAACTTTTCTGCAGAGGGCAAGATAGGAAATATTTTTGGCTTTATGGGCCAAATTCTCTCTGTTTAGACTACTCAGTGCTGCTGATGTAAGGTGAAAACAGCCAAATAATGAGTAAGTGAACAACTGTGGTTGTGTTCCAATAAAACTTTATTGATGGACACTGAAATGTGATCTTAAGCAATTTTCACATAATATGAAAGACTCATCTTCTTTGGATTTTTTCCAACCTTTTAAAAATTAAAATTCATTCTTACCGTAGGCTGTATAGACACAAGTGGTGGGCTGAATTTGGCCTGTGGACCATAGTTTGCCAAGCTCTGCTAGAGCAATTTCTGGTACACAGAGAGTGCTCAATAAGTATTTGTTCAATGACAAAGATCACAATTAAAAAAAAATGATTTTATTTATTTATTTGAGAGAGAGCAAGAGTGAGCAGGAGTGGGGTAGGGAGGTGGGGAGGAGCAGAGGGAGAGGGAGAAGCAGACTCCCTGCTGAGTAGGGAGGCTGACGTGGGGCTCGATCCTGGGACCCTGGGATGATGACCTGAACCAAAGGCAGACGCCTAACTGACTGAGCCCCCCAGGTACCCCAAGGCCACATTTTAAATTAAGTTTTTATTACGAAATATTTCAAACACCTAGAAAAGCACAGAGATAATATAATGAGATCTGCCACTGAGACTCAGAAACTGGCATATTTGCTTTAGCTTTTTTTTTTTAAATAAAACAGGCGGAGCTACTGAAGCTCACGACTCGCATCCCACCCTCCTCTTCCTCCCCAATGCCCTTCCCTCCTCTCCGTCCAGAAACATTGTTATTGTGGGTTGGTATTTAAGCCATCTCCATGTGCATCTATAGTTTTAAAAATTTAGTTATTTTGGGGGATCGGGGCAGAAGAAATGGGAGAGGGAGAGCGAGAATCTTAAGCAGCCTCCCCACTGAGTGCAGAGCCCAACACGGGGCTTGATCTCCTGACCCTGAGATCGTGACCTGAGCCAAAACCAAGAGTCGGATGCTCAACCGACTGAGCCACCCAGGCCCTTCATCTGTGTGTATTTATATTTTTTACAACACGGATATAAAATGTACATAGAAGAGTCTTACTGAATCTGTCCTTCTGTTGTGAATCTTCTTCCCCCTCCACTCACCCCTGTGTTTGTCTGTGGCTGTCAGATGTATCCCTAGTTTGTTCATTTAAATTTTCATGTAGTTTAATATGTTCCTCTTTTATGAGGCTTACTTAAGAGATTCTTTCCGACCTTGGGGTCATAAAGATATTCTTCTATATTTCCATCTAGAGTAGAAATCTGCAAACTTTTTCTTCAGGAGGCCAGAGAATCAATATTTTAAGCTTTACTGGCCCCTGTTTGTTGCAACCGCTCAACTCTGTGAAAGCAGCTATGGATAATACCTATAGACATGGGTGTGACTGTGTTCCAATAAAACTTTATTTCTTAAATCAAGCAGTGGGGCCAGCAGTAATTTACAGACTGCTGACATAAATTTTAATGGTTATATTTTCAATATATATTTTTAAAGATTTTGTTTATTTATTTGACAGAGAGGGAGATAGCAAGAGAGGGAACACAAGCAGGAGAGTGGGCAAGGGAGAAGCAGTCTCCCTGCTAAGCAGGGAGCCTGATAGGGGGTTTGATTCCAGGACCCCGGGATCATGACCTGAGCCGAAGACAGATGCCTAATGACTGAGCCACCAGGCACCCCTGGTTATATTTTTAAATTTTGATACAAAATTCATCTGAGATTCACTTTTGGTGAGTGTATGTGGCATGAGTTACATAGTTATTTTAGCCACAGGAATCATTAATTCTTCAGGTACCACTTATCCTTTCTGCACTAATTTTTTAAAAAATTTTTAATAAACATAAAATATATTATTGGCCCCAGGGGTACTGGTCTGTGAATCGCCAGGTTTACACACTTCACAGCACTCACCATAGCACATACGCTCCCCAATGTCCATAATCCCACCACCCTCTCCCGACCCCCCTCCCTCCAGCAACCCTCAGTTTGTTTTGTGAGATTAAGAGTCTCTTACGGTTTGTCTCTGCACTAATTTTTAATGCCTTCTTTGTTACATACTGTTTCTTGGTTTCTTCACTATATCTCTGTGTTCTCTTTTCTGATACATTATTCTACTTGTCTATCCCTGTGCCAGTACTATACTGTCAAAATGACTGTAGCTTCATAATAAATTTGAATATCCAGGACAAAATATTATGTCTTTATTTTTTTGTTAAGTTATCTTGGAAATCCTTGGTCCTCTCCTCTTCCATTTGAATTTTTTGGATCAATTCGACAAATCAGGAGAGAAAAAAAGAATATGAGATTTTGGTTGGAATTGTATCTTCCTGTCTGGATTAATATTCTTATTATGAACTAGCCAATGGCTATGGGCAAGTCACTCTAATTTTCTGAGCCTCAGAGATGATGTGCAGATAATAATACATACTACATAGGGTTATAGCAAAGATGAAATGCGTTGATGCTTGGAAAACACTGGAAATTGTGCCATGCATAGTGTAAGTAATCAAAAATCGTGGCTTTTATTAGCGATGAGTATTCTTTGGCACAAGCCCTCTTATCAAAAATACCAACAGTTAATCACATCAGTTAATCAAAGAAGTAAATTTAAGTGGGGAATCATAAAGAAGTTTCAAAAATAGCTTAAGCGTCTTGTTTTATCTTAAAATATATCAGTATGTTTCTGGAGCGGGGGAAGGAATTTGTTGACTTTTTATCCACAGTTGCACATGCTAATGATGGTTTGTTTTTCTGTGTGCTCTGTAATTTGTTATTGCGAGCTCATTTTGGTAAGTGTCTGTGTGCGCGTGCCTGTGTGTGAGACTCATGAGCTCTGCATTGTAAAAGAGGTAGTCCTTCACTCTGCTGGTTTTGGGCTTAGGATTTCCATATCAAGAGGATGTTAATTGCATGCGACATTCATATGGAAAGTTTTGATTACTCATGGGTCGTCTTTTTTTCATCCTTTGATTACTCATGGTCATCAGCAGCTTTTCTGCTGTTTCTCTAAGCCTGCTGGTAGATTTATCTCCAGGACCCACACCCACTTTTCTTTTAAGATTTTAATTTTAAGTGATCTCTATACCCAAGATGGGGCTCAAACCCACAAACCTGAGATCACGAGTCACACGCTTTACCAACTGAGCGAGGTAGGTGCTCCTGGACAGGGACAACCCCCCTTCAGAAAAAGCAAGGGTGGGACTCAGAGGCTTTATGTATGGGTATAATTGTAGACCCCCCCCTTTTCCTGGGCTTAGGGCCATAGTTCCCATCTCCATGTAATATCTGGAACCCAAATCCCAGTCCTTAGGTCTTATTTCCAGGTTTATAACCATTGTGGTCAATGCAGTATTGTCTACTAATGGCTCTGGTTGTGAGTTCTCTTAATCATTCCTGAAATGTAAGGATCCACCTTCTTTCCCACCTCCTTTCAAAGCTCACCTTTGAGTGAAAGATTTTTCTATTGTATCTAATGTTGTTACACGGTTTTAGCTGGAGAAAGGCCTACCCATCAGTTCAATCTTGATCATAAAAATCCTGAATAATGAAATTTTCCATCAATAAAGCTCTTTGTTTCCTGGGTGCTTATAGCATTTACATATGTAAGAAGAGTCGTAGTGTCTAATCTTTACACATGAGCTTAATTCATGTAGTCCAAATTGGCAAGCATTATTAAATGGGATTGGTTTCCTTAATATTCTAAAACAGTTCAGAGGAGGCTCTGTGTTCAAAAAAAAAAAAAAAAAAAGTTCAGTTTGCTGAAAATTCTTAATTCTTTCTACATAGTTATGCTTTCTTAACAGTTTTCTGGGGGATTTTGCTGCCCTTCTAATTTCATGGAAGTGCTAAATATTTGTGTTTCTAAGGCAATAATTTGGATCATTAGTATCGTAGAGTACCTCTAAGCCATTGGACCCTACTGTAACTGTATCTGTGGATATAATTACACAGGCAACAGCTCTCTGTTGCTTTAAAATGCAGCTTGTCATGGTAGAAGAAATCCCTCCGCATCTTCAAAGGCGGTGCACTGAAGAAGTGCTAGAAGGTTCTTTCTTCTGCTTCCCTCTAGAGCGGTCCTGTGTCCACAGGGCTGCAAAATGAAGGTGGGGTGGTTTTCTGTTCCTCCTCCCTCTTTTCCCTGTCCTCAGTCTCTGTTGCTGACCAGCCTAGTTTCTGTGCTTCACAACCCATGGCTGTTTTAGCTTCTATGGAGTGCTCCCCTCATTCTCAACACTGCTTTTCTTTTCCCTTATAATTTTGCTTTTATTTCTTTTGCCTTGTATGACTTCAAAATTCCTCTCAGCTCCCTCTTGGCAAACAAAAACCACAAAACACAAAACAAAAACCTGGCTTTTTACTAGCCGTTGTTGGCCACTCGGAGAGTTTCTTTCCAACCACTCAATGAAATGACTAATCTGAGCTCACATGCGCTTTGGGGGGCTTCAGCTTTTGTGGATTTAAAAACAATTGCTACTGGATATCTAGGGCCTGCTAGCCTTTTATTTCATTCTTTCCTTTTATCTTTCATCTTCATGGTGCTGCCTCTGTGAAGCCTGCTGATTCTAGAAGGCTTATCCCCAGGTCAATGAGGTTCAACAACATGAAAACTTTAGATTAATCGACAGAGCCACTGATTCTTGTCCTCATCTCGGGGAGCAGATGGGCATTAAAATTAGAGCAGCTGTTTCCACTGAAGGTTAGAAAAACGGAAAAGAGAGCAAAGGGAGTTTTCGTGCCTACAGAGAGAAAAACACACATCAAAGTGGTTAAGAGGCCAGCAGGTATGCGGGCATGTGAAGCACTGGACAGCTTCAAGCAAAAGCCTTTCCCAAACAAGGTGACCCTGATTTGCACTCTTTGACCTGGTATCAGGGACATCCGCAGGATTCTCTGCCAACTTTTCTTCAGAATCCTGGGCTACCAAGCCTGGCCAGTATAGAACTCCGCATGCCTGGTGGGAAATGCACTGAGTGAAGAACACTCTAAAAGAAAGCAATGCCCTTTCTTGGATTCAGACAATACATACTGATTGAGGGCCCGCTATGTGCCTGGGTTAGCAGCTCCTTGCTCCCCTCCCCCATCTAGGTGTCATTTGTCACTTATGCCTGTTTTCAAGGATGGAGAGATGAGCACATTTTAATATTTAGAGATTACCTTTGGGGTCCCTAATAGGAATGGGAGGCTCTTTTGAAAGTGGGAGATTGACTAGAGTCCCCACTCTTGCTTATCTGGTTTCCCTGGTTTCCTAAAGCTTCTACGACAGACACCAAACCAGGGAAAGAACAGAGAGGCCGTTGCATCTTGATTCCTGCTTGACTTCCTTGGCCCCAGGGCCTCAGGTGGCTGCTGTGCTGGGGGAGAGTCTCTCAGAATCCAGGAGCCCCTCTGCAGTGTCCACCACCTGGATGGAGCGTGAGGAAGGAGACTTAGGCTCACTTTTGGGCAAAGGCAAGTTGGTTTCATCACCTTTGCCGGCAGCTCCAGAGGTCTTTCAGGATGGGGAACTCTGGGTACAGGAAACTCTCAAGGGTGCCTTGAGAAGACAGGGCTCCTGCCAAGGACAGTTCCCTTCTTCCGTCCCTCAGGTCGTCCCACTGGCCAGAGTTGTAGACGGCAAAGACACAACCTCAGAAACTTGCTGGCGTGTGGCCTGCTTTCCAATTGAGTAGGAGTATTTGTAGTGGTCTCCCTAAGCCACCTCTTTCATCCCTCAGGGCTTTTGAACCTGCTATTGCCCTGGCAGAATGCACCCCTTTCCTTGGATAGCTCCTATTGGACCCTTGAGACTTACTTTACACCCGAAGATGTCCTGAATTGCCTTGGTGAATGCAGCGCCCCACTCCCTGTGTTTCATTGCTCTCTGTATGTGTATCTCATGGCTCTGACTTCACCATGATAAAGTCATGGTTTACTCATCTATTATACGCTGCTGGTCGCTGACCTTAAGCCTTGTGTCATTCCTCTGTATATTTCTAGATACATGGCCAGACCCCTTCCATAATGACCATACTGAGCCTATGAGATTGCGTCTTCTATCATTTCATTGCTACATTTAGAAATTATCATTAGGGTGCCTGGGTGGCTTAGTGGGTTAAGCCTCTGCCTTTGGCTCGGGTCATGATCTCAGGGTCCTGAGAATGAGCCCTGCATCTGGCTCCCTGCTCAGTGGGGAACTTGCTTCCCTCTCTCTCTACCTGCTTCTCTGCCTACTTGTGATCTCTCTCTCTGTCAAATAAATAAATAAATAATCTTAAAAAAAGAGAAATTATCATTAATTTCACCTTGGGGCACCTGGGTGGCTCAGTGGGTTAAGCCTCTGCCTTCAGCTCAGGTCATGATCTCAGGGTCCTGGGATTGAGTCCCGCATTGGGCTCTCTGCTGGGCGGGGAGCCTGCTTCCTCCTCTTTCTCTCTCTCTCTCTGCCTGCCTCTCTGCCTACTTGTGATCTCTCTGTCAAAAAAATAAATAAATAAAATCTTAAAAAAAAAATTCACCTTTATTTTAAGAAATAAAATTCTAAACTTCCTAACAGAATTCCTAAGATCGGTATGCTAAAAAGTTAGAATCTTGACTGTGCAGGACCCTGTTTTTAGGGCATGTGGGATGATGATACAACTGACTGAATGAATGGGAAAAGGCATCATGAATTAAGGGAAGGAGGCCTCTAAAGGGTGGGTCCTGCCTTTAACTGCCCAGTGGGTTAAAATAAGCCTGATATGTGTATATGGTGGGCATCCGATTTTGGTTTTTTAATTTTAATTTTTTATTTTTTAAATATTTTATTTATTTATTGGACAGGGAGAGACACACAGAAAGAGGAACAAAGGCAGGGGGAGTGGGAGAGGGAGAAGCAGGCTTCCCGCTGAGCAGGGAGACCGATGTGGGGCTTGATCCCAGGACTCTGGGATTATGACCTGAGCTGAAAGCAGACACTTAATGACTGAGTCACCCAGACACCCTCAAATTTTGCTTTAAATTGTGAAGTATAACACACATACAGAAAAGTGCACCAATCAACAGGTACAGCTCAACATACCATAGAATGATCACCTTTATAACTACTGACCAAGTCAAGAGTGAGAATGGTACCCTTCAGCCTCTTTCTGAATGCCGCCTCTCCGCTTCTCCCCAGAGGTAACTATTGTCCCGACTTTCATGCTTCATTTTCACTGTTTTGTTTTGTTTTTTTTTAAAGATTTTATTTATTTACTTGAGAGAGAGACAGTGAGAGAGAGCATGAATGAGGAGAAGGTCAGAGAGAGAAGCAGACTCCCCATGGAGCTGGGAGCCCGATGTGGGACTCAATCCCAGGACTCCAGGATCATGACCTGAGCTGAAGGCAGTCGTCCAACCAACTGAGCCACCCAGGCGTCCCTCATTTTCACTGTTTGTCATCATCCCACAAATGAGAACAATGTTGCATTAGGGATTTATTCATATTGTTTTGCAAGACCATGTTTCTTTCTTTTCCATGGCTGGAAGAACGTTCCTCGGTATGAGGATCCTACAATTTATTTATATATTTGATTCAATGGATATTTGAGTGGTTTCCACTTTTGGCAATTATGAATAGACATATGCGCGTCCTCTCTATGTCTCTCAGTGCACGTTTGCTTGCTTCTCTATTAGGCGTATCTTTAGGTGTGGATTTCCAGGTCAGAAGGTAAATACTTGTTCAGTCTTAAGAAATAACGCCCAACAGTTTCCAAATCAGTTGTAACTACACATAGTCCACCACTAATTTATTCTTCCTGTTGTATTATGTTCTCATCAACACTTGACCTTATCAGTCTTTTGATTTTTGTCATTATTTTAAATGCATAGTAATCTCTTATTGTGAATTTTTAATTGCATTTCTGATTATTAATGATGTTGAACAACTTTTCTTATATATTTTGGCCATTTGTTTTTTGTTTGTTTGTTTGTTTGTTTTGTTTTGTTTTTTGAGATGAGCCTGTTTAGGTCTCTTGCCTATTTTTCTCTGATGTTTTCTCTACCATGCCCCCTTAATTAATGTAAACAATTCTTTATCCTGGAGATGAGCCCTTTGTTGGTTACATGTATTGTAAATACCTTCCTCTATTCAGTGGCTTGCATTTTTACTCTTTTATTGGTGTGTGTGTGTGTGTGTGTGTGTGTGTGTGTGTGCGTGTTTAAAGGTTTATTTGTTTATTTGAGAAAGAGATAAAGAGCACAAGCAGGGTAGGGGCAGAGGAAGAGAGTCCCAAGCAGACTCTGTGCTGAGTGCAAAGCTTGATGTAGAACTTGATCCCATGACCCTGAGATCATGACCTGAGCTGAAACCAAGAGTCAGATGCTTAACCAGCTGAGCCAGCAGGTGCCCCTATTGGTGTGTTTTGATAAAAAGAAATTTCTAATATCTGTAATGAATATAGTCCAACTCATTAATAATTTTTCCATTATACTTAATGCTTTTTGTGTCCTGTTTATTAAATATTTATTCACTCTAAAGTCATGAAGATATTCTCTTCTGTTAATATTTTGAAGCTTTATTTTTTTGCCTTTTATTTCAGATTTGCAATTCTCTTGTGACTTAAATTTTGTGGATGATGCAAGGGAAGAATCAAACTTAAATTTTTTACCCCTATGGATAGCTACTGAGAAGAATATATATATATATATATTTTTTTTTTATAAGATTTTATTTATTTATTTGGCAGAGAGAGAGAGAGAGTACTCAAGCAGAGAGAGAAAGAAAGAGAGAGAGGAGCAGGTTCCTTGCTGAGCAGAGAGCCTGATTCAGGACTTGATCCCAGGACCTTGAAATCATGACCTGAGCTGAAGGCAGAGGTTTAACCCACTGAGTCATGCAAGTGCCCTGAAAAGACTGTATTTATTGCACTACCCAATTCTATAAATGAAGTGTCTATGTGATCTTTCTAGGTCTTGACTATCCAGTGTTCCAATGACCTTAACTTTAAGATTCCTGATCTCTTATAGGAGCAAGCCCGCAATACTATTTTTATTCAAGATTTTTTGGTCTATCTGGGGGTCATTTTGCACAAAGAACAGAAAAAAAAACCTGATTTCTGTTGCAATTCCATTGAATCTGTAGATCACTTTGGGGAAAATCGGAACCTTTGTAATACTGTCTTTAGTCTATGACTAGAATGACCCTCCATTTACCAAAGTCCTCTTTATTTTTCTTAATACTATTTTGCTATATTATAGTTCTCTTCATTGAGGCCATACACTTCTTTCATTTGGTTTATTCTTAGGTTTTGGGGGATTTTATGTTGTAAACAACACCTTTGAAAATTAGTTTTATTTCTGATACATAGAGATGCAATTAAAAAAATTTTTTTACCTTATATCTAGCAAACTTGCTGACATTCCATATTCTAATAACTAGCATGAATAATCATAGTCTGTGAATCATGACAGTTTTTTTTTTTTTTCCTATTCAGTCCTTACACTTTCTTTTTATCCTTGCTTCCCTGTACTGGTTAGGACCTTGTGCAATGTTCAGTGGAAGCAGCAATAAAAAACATCCCTGCTTCACTCTCGATCTCAGTGAGAAACTTTTCAATACCAATAAGCATTACATTTGCTGAATGTTTTGTTTTTTGTTTTGTTATTATTATTATTTTTAGATTGAAGAAATGCCTTTTATTTTCTAAAAGTCTTCACTCTAAGTGAATGTTAAATTTAATAAAATGCTTTTCCTGCATCTGTTGCAGTGATCATATGACCTTCGTAGAAAGTTTAATTCCCAGTCTGCCGCAGGCTTCTTTTCCTGGGTAGGCAGGGGGATAAAAGTTGACATATCTCCTGTATTTGCAACATTGTTGTTTTGTGAAAAGAGTTTGCCAGGATGTGTAAATCTTTCTGATGAGAAGTGAAACAATAAATGTATGCGCTGGAATTATTCCGTAAATTTCTGATTCAAGAAACTGGTCTTTGAATGACTAAGAGGAAAGGGAGCGAAAACACCTCCTTTGAGGCTGGTGAGCCTATGCCAGTAAATGTGGTTGAGTGTGATCCCTTAGGATTCAGTTGAATATGGAAACTGAGGCATGAAGGGATTTTGAAGAACAATTATTTTAAATCTTGATGTATCTGTGACTGAGTGGGGCTTTGGGATTCATGAGTCTGACTCTGGACCCAGTGCATCACAAGAGTAAAGCAAGAGTAGGACCATCTCAAGATCATTTCCAAAGAGAGCGTGTTTTAAAGAGATCCTATGAAAACGGGCAGGAGAATAATTAGACATGTAGTAGTTTATTTCTAATGGATTCATTTCACAGTCAAAAATTTGAGTTCTGCTTGCAATTTCCTTTTAGGCTCTTACAAATGTAACTCCACCTACATGTGAAAATCCGGACAGGCTGATTTCAAGAAAATCAACCCAGAATTGAGGCAAAAAGTGGACTGCCCCGATTAGTGTTGGGATGAGTTTTCAAGTAGATCTAGAGTCGCTAATGCAGAGGTGAAGAAATAACAAAACACGAGAATGTGGGTTTTACTAAGACATGTAGTACTTGATTCAGTAAAGTGAATGAGCATTTTTATTATTTGGATTTGGAAAAAAAGATATCATGGGATGCCTTTCTTGGCAGAGTTTACTACTGGCATAAGCACTGTAGTGGATTTTTTTTCCACATCTTTACTCCTAGTGGGTAAGCAGTTGGTGTTGGAATATAATTGAGATCTTTATTGAACCAAGTGGGAAAAATTCCTTTTTAAGGCAAAAATACTGTGACAGTTGGATTGCAACAGTGTTCATTTGTCTTTCAGCATGAAGACGACATTTCTAACCAGTGTAATTGCTATTTTGGACAGAGAAAGCTCATATTCAGACCTGAAAGTACATTAGGGCTCTCCAGTCCTATCCCTTCCTTTTACAGTTGGGGAAACTGAGTCCCAGGAAAATTCTTGCCTTGTCCACAGTCATCCACAAGTGGGCATAAAACCACAGATTTTCTCTACCATATCACAGTGCAAGTGCTTATTACCATTTTACCAGAAACCCTAAACTCCAAATTCTGGAATAATCTTTCTCGTGGTCCCCATCTCCCTGTGGGCCAGCCGACGGAGATCCTCTCCTGGTCTTTCAAGACCCCTGGTCCGTGTGGCTCTCCCACCCACCTTCCTCCAGTGCTCAGCCCGTTTCTGTGTCTGGCTTCTGCAGTGGGCTTCCCATTACTGATCTTCACATAGTCCGGTGGATGGCTGGGAAGGAAGGGAGAGAAGTCCCACGCTCCTTCCAGTGAAGGGGAGGTGGGAGTGTGGCCCTGTCCTGTGGTCAGCTGGGTGCTGAGTTATCTAGACACGTATTCCCTTTGTGGTGCCAAGATTCCTTCTGCCCAATCCTTGCACAGACTTATGGTTAAAAGAACATCTGATCCCTTCTCTGCCTGAAGTTATATGGCCAAGAAGTCCTCTGTAACCACTCACTCAGGGCAGGCCAGCCCAGTAAGAGAGTTGGGTGGGGGAAGAAAATGGATGAATTGCTATTGTCTATATAGTGCTCTGTTCAAGCTTTTCTCCTTGGAAGTCTTCCTAGAGGAGCCCACCTATCTGTTTCTCATTTGGTGAACCTCAGAGTCAGTATCATCTAGAAGAGGGATTGATTGGCAAACTGAAGGGCTGCGTAATAGATACCGTATCGATTTTATGGGTCTGGAGTGTCCTTGGCAATCACCCCCCTGCTGATGGGGCACGTGAACAGATGGCTGTGGTCATATTCTGGCAAAACTTCATTTCCCAAGCCTGCACTGGGCTTGTGCTTGTTGTGTGGTAACCCCTGGGTTATAGCCGCAAATTCTACATCCAGGATTTTGGACCAGGCATGTCGGAATCATCTGGGGAATGCTGAGAGATGGAGGTTTCTAGGCCTCACCCTCAGAGTGTTTGATTAGCAGCTTTGGGGAGGGGGGCATGGTTTAAAGAGCTCCTTGACCGAGTCTACTGCCCAGATTACAAAAATTAGGGTTCATTCTGATTTTAAAAATTTGTGTGCACCTAGACACATACAAATAATCACATAGCATTGTGCTTTGTGTTTAAAAATATTATAAAGGGCACCTGGGTGGCTCAGTTGGTTAAGTGTCTGACTTCAGCTCAGGTCGTGATCTCAGGGTCCTGGGATCAAGCCCCACGTCGGGCTCCCTGCTCAGTGAGTGGGGAGCCTGCTTCTCCCTCTCCCTCTGCTCCTTCCTCTGCTCATGTTCTCTCTCTCTCTTTCTCAAATGAATAAATAAAATCTTATAAAACCAAAAATATTATAAAATGGCACAATTTCACACATCTCTGTCTGTGTGTGGCTTATTTCCTTGCCCTTTTTATTGAGGTGTCTTTTATTGACATGTAGGAATTGATATAATAAGGGGATTTAGTCTTTCTGTCATACATTGTACGTATTTCCCCCAACCTTGTTGTTACCTTTTGACCTGATTTATAACGTCATACAGAATTTTCACACATTTTGATGGAATGAAATGCATCCATCTGTTCCTTGAGGGTCATGGTCCTGAACTGGGAGTGACTCTGTTCCGGGTGACTTTGGCAATGTCTGGAGATATTTTGGTTGTCACCACTGTCACTGTGGGCAGAAGGGGTTCTGTCATCGCTAAGTAGAGATGGGAGTTGTTGCAAAACATCCTACAATGTGTGGGGCATCCACCCCAACAAAGGGTGATCCAGCCCGAAGAGTCAAGAGTGCTGAGGTTGAGAAATACTGCTTTCAGGCTTTGTTTTTTGTTCCTTATTTAGTAAGGTGCCTCGTCTTCCTATGATATGAATATCATGGAATCTGTATTAAAAAGTTCCTTAATTGATTTTTCTGCTTAGAAAAGTTACTAAAGCAATGGCCCATTCTACTTATTTATTTTTTTTTAATTTTTAATTTTTAGATAGTATGAGTGGGAGGGGTGGGGCAGAGGCAGGGAGAGGATCTCAAACAGGCTCTACACCCAGCATGGAGCCTGACATGGGGCTTGATCTCATGACCCTGAGATCATGACCTGAGCAGCTATCAAGAGTGGGACGCCCAACTGACTGAGCCACCCAGGTGCCCCTATTCTATTTATTTCTTAACACCACACACAAACGCCCCTGAGGTATTTCTCTTCGGTACCTACATCTTCCTCCTCTCTCCTCTGTAAGAGCCATGAGTCCTCCAATCCCCTCAGTGAGCTGCATGGCCTGGGTCACGTCGTGAGCTCTGTCAATGCGTGCAGATCCTCCTTCCTGCCTTTGTTGGTTTTGGGTTCCTCAGACACCTTTCTCATTCTGGGGATGACTCTGCCCACGGAGCAATGGGTATAAGTGAGGGAGGGAGGGGGCTTCAGGGTTTCTCTGTACTTGTCTGGACCCTCTGAAAGCAGGGTCAATGAAAACTGAGTGGCTGTCAATATAATCCAAAATACCAGAGATGGAGGAGGCCTTGAGATGTTCTGCCTGAGGCCCTCACTTGACGCGTGAGGAATGTGTGTCCAGGGCAGCCGAGTGACTTGGCCAGGGCCTCTCAGCACTCTGTGCAGACCGACGCCAGGACTGTTGCTCAGCTGATCCATTTTTCAACAGAAAACTCCTTGCCACTGCCCTTGTTTTGCTGAGAGTTGCCACGGTCACCTCAGAGAGACTAGCTCTGAGATCAACTCCCGTCTGCTCCTTTCAGACCTGGCGTTATCAAACCCATGGTCTCTCTCAGCATTAGGGACTTCAGTTCATCTAATAAAGGATTGAAATAGTGTATGTGCATACAAGCAGGGCATTGATTTCAATTAGATGGCTTGGTGGGGCGTCCCAGTTAATGTGTCTGAACCTTCTGTTGGACCGCAAGCTCTTGGAGGTCAAGGACTGGGCTTTATTTATCTTTCCGAGTTCTTCCAGGTACTGTCTGTCCCATAAATTCCATACCTTACCCAGTGCTCGAGAAAATTCACATGAATTACTGATCAGCCTTATTGAGTAGGAATGAAGCTCGTATACTCCAAACCAGTGTGAAAGGATCCCTTAGGCAAGGGGTTCTATGGGCACTATCTCAGACCAGTCTTTCGGGTGATGTGGGTGATGGGTTCATAGGCTCCGTGTGGAGTTAATCCTGCTAATTTTGACTTACTTAATCTAATGAGCCTAAAATGGTCGCTCCCTCCCACCCTTTTTAAAGATTTTATTTATTTGTTTGAGAGAGAGCACAAAATGGGGGCAGAGGCAGAGGGAGAAGCAGATTCCCCGCTGAGTAGGGAGCCCGACATGGGGCTTGATCCCAGGACCTTGAGATCCTGACCTGAGCCTACGTCAGATGTTTAACTGACTGAACCATACAGGGGCCCCCAAATGGGCCTCTTTTATGTCTGTTTTAAATTTGACCTTCCATCCTTCGGTTTGTGTGCTGCGGGGGACATTAGAATTGCTGGAAACAGGGACAGTGGACAGTTTAAGGAAGGAAAACAGGTCATGGCTAACATGCCGCAGGAGAGGGCTTTCCAGTCCCAAGTAGCGGGGTTGGCAGCCCCTTCACTCCGGTCTGGCTCCCATATCGCCCTGTGCGCATCCCCAAGAATGTTCCTTCTTGCAGTATAAATGATTTAAAGCAGGTGAAATGTCTCAAATAAAATATGAAAAGAATAGTTTCAGATTAGTTCTATGATGTGAAAAAATTTGGCTTAAATGGGTGATTAATGATGCAAGAACAAGCAGCAGTTCATCACTGAGCTTGCTGGTGGGTTGTAAGCAGAACAGCATTAATCCAGGGGCCTTCTCTTTCTTCTCCCTGATAGCTGGTATTACAAAGACTTAATCATCCCCACCCCCATCACTGGAGACCAGAAATTATAGCCGAGAAAACATCACCAGTTAAATTTTGAGTATCCCCAAAGTCAAGTCTGTTCATTAGGATCTTTTGCTGCCTTATGCATTCTGGCAGTTTGGTTGTTTCCTGCTTGTAGTTGCAACTTAATGGGCTTCCAGAGCGGTCGTCAGTGACCTCCATAACAGGTTGGTGATTATTGCATTTATCTTAGATTTGCTGTCTTGCAATGGAATCGGTTTTCTTTTCTTCAATGAAACTAGCCTGAAGTGCTCGAGAGCACAATGGCAGGTAGTTGTCATTGTTTGGGAAGCAGCTAATAGAGGACCCCAGCAAGTAGCATTAATATGAACTGATTACTTTAAAGAAGGGATCCATGACAGTGTAGCGCACTGGGCTCTGGTCTGTGTCCCACGGCGCCGGCGCGCACGTATTCTCCATCACATCAGTCATTCTTTGGAACCCCTGCAGAAATCCGAACAACTGACAGCTTCATTCTTAGCTTTTGTCGTCTTTACCAGAAGCATCTCTCCCGACAGCCCATGAATCAGTCTTTACTTCATCCCGATGCTGCTTGTGCTTCCCGCTCATGGATGAAAACAGCAGCTCCTAAACGAGAGCATTAATTCTCATAGTTCCTCCCCGCTCTTTATTTCCTGCCTGGTGGAATAGACCTCGGAGTGTGGCAAATTAGGCATTGCCGTGGGGTCCTGCCTTTTGCACCTGGTTTTATCCACTGGCACCCGGGGTGATGGGCTTCAGCAGCGGCTCACCTGATGGATGGTCTCTGAGGACTGATGCCATGGTGTTGGGGGTCATCTGTGACCTCCACTGAGCTTTTACTCTTTCTGCCCTCCCTCATCAAGGAAAAGGTAGGAGGTTGTACTGGCTCTGCCTTAGCTCTCAGGTCAACAGAAACTTTCCCCCCTTTTCAAGTTGACTTAAAGGTATTGAATTGCTCTAAAACACTTTAGGACAGGTATGTGAGGCCTTCCTTAATTTGCATTCTCATATCCTGGGGCAGGGTCCTGGAGAATCCCAGTTCCATTGCCTATAGCAGGACACCTCACGGGCTCTGGCAGCTGCTTGTGTATGACATCATTCATTCCCTGGGTCAGTCATTCTGTCACTGCTCATTCAGCAGCTCCCGTGTACCTGGTACTGTCTTAGGGTGGGATGGGGGCCCTCAAGTAAACAAAACGGGGGAAACAAATCTGACCTCACAGAGTTTACAGTCTAGTGGGGGAAGATGCAAAATCAATATAATAAATAGGTAACTTTCCCCCCCCACATTATATTAGCACATAATAGATGTTTTGGAGAAAAATAAAGCCAGGAAAGAGGTATCAACAATGTCAAGGGATGGAGACTTTGCACAGTTCAATTTACGTTGTTTAAATGTGTGGCCAGGGAAGTCTTCACCAGAAGATGACATTTGAGCAAAGAATCAAAGGCGCTTTGGGAGCAGCCATGAGAAATGAGTGTTCCAGGTAGCAGGAACAGCCAGTGCAAAGGCCCTGAGATAGGGGAGTGCCGGGAAATTTAAAATGCTGAATGTAGTGGTAGGCACACAGGAAGCACCCAGTGAATGTCAGATAGTACTAGTTTTGCAATTGTTGTTCTTGGTGCTCATACTAGGTTACTGGTTGTAAACTCTATAGGGACAGACATTGTCTGTCTGTCTGTTTGTTTGTTTGTTTTCTTTTAGCATTTTATTCCCACATCTGCTAGAGTTCATGTCAAATTATAAGACCTCAATCATTATGTGTTGAGTATTATTCTTATACTTTTAAATTCCAAGTATGAAATTGGTGGTCTTAACTGACCCACATTTAATCCTTACTTATTTTCTGTTGCTTACAGAAATATAACCCTGACCATTGGCCTTCTGCACAGGGATTGTTTCTGTGGTATAATAATAACTTACTACCAAAGTTGGAGTGCTGTGTTGTGGCCAGAACTCTTGGCTGGAAGTCAGAAGATGTGACACAGCTCTGGCATTATTCTTATGTAGTGGCTGGGATTGGTCACTCCACTCCTGTGTCCCGTTTCTGAACAGTGATACGGGTTCGGAAAAGTTCTTCTCTAGTTCTAGGTTGTTGTGAGCACAAATGAGCTGCTATACGGCGATGTTCTTTGAAAACTCTCCATGGCCACCTTAGAGGGAGTCGTAGTCATCATGCCTGGTAGCCTTTGTTGTGACAGTGGAGAGCTGTGCTTTGCCTTCTTTTCGTGGAGGACGTGCTGATGTGTGCTGGACCTCGGTGCCTCTCTGAGGGCTGCTTGTGGCCTGCAATGATGGGGCAAGAGCATCAGAGCCTTTCTGGCCCTCAGGTAGCTGGTCTCACCTGCACCCTGGAGGTTTGGATTTCTGGAATTATCTCTTCATCATCTCTTCAATGTATTTACCTAATTTAAAAGTATTTCTGTGTTTTCAGGTCTGTGTTCAATATTTTTATTTGTGACATCTAGGTCAACCTCAGACATTATTTTAAAAAAGTTGATTTCAGAAACCTGGCTGTAAGTCCCCTTTATCATAGCTAATTAAATTTTCCTTCCTGTCAGATAACTCTTGAGGTGAGACCCACTCCATGAAGACGTCCTAAAAATAAATCAGAAATGAGATAACAATATGGTGGCTAAAAGGAAGCATTTCACATCTGTCTCTCATCATGAATTGCCTTCCAAATATTTTGTGAATACTTATAAAAAAGCCCCGCCATGTTTTCCATGTTTCTTGACATGCTAGGAATAGTGCCATGAATGTAGTAGATAAAATCCTTGTACTCACAGAGCTCATAATTTGTGGGAGGGAAAAAAAGGATTATTCTAGATTTTGTAGTGAGGGAAGGCTTTTCTGAGGAGGTGACATTTGAGTAGAAAACTTTGTGAAATGAAGTAGAGAGCATGCAAACCTTGGAGAAAAGCCTATTCGGGCAGAGGTCCCAGCAGGTGCAAAGGCCCTGAGATGGGAATGATCTCAGCAGAGTCTAGGGACAGAGAGGGAGGGGGGAGAGTGTAAGTGAGAAGTGAAGAGAGGACGTCAGGGGTCGGCAGGGGCCAGATCAGGGAGAGCTTTATCTCACATGGAAGGAGTCTGGGTTTTACTTTAAGTTGATAATGATTGTAAATATTTAAAATAACTTACAGTTTAAATATTTTCCTCAGATATCTCTTACTTCTTTTAATTGAGATTCTGTGAAGGAATTGCCAAGTGATAGCAGAGAACATTGTGGTGTTTTTCAGAGCTTCATTTTATTCAATCCCAAATCCCTCAATATTCCTAAAGGATTTTGTTGGAAATTGTCTGACAAGGATAATTAACAGGATGAGAAGCCATTTCACCACGCAGAATTCTCTCCATATGTGTTTATGTGTGAATTCATTTCAGCAAAAGAAATTGAGGGTCTTATTTCTCTGTAGTCTCTTCTTTACCAAATTCTATTTTCTGATCAGCCCTGAGAAGCCTGGGGTACATCAGATAGAGGTCTAATTTTCTGTTCATAGAAAGCAAATGATAATTGAATAAAGCACATGTCCGAACCCTTGAGCTGTCTCAAGAGAAACAGCTGATCATTTCCTTGTTTCCTAGCATGTTTCCAAGTCATAGCAAATTACAGGTCAGGGAAGGACTCAGGGGTAAGCACTTTACTTAGAAACATTGTCACAATTTAAAGACCTGTAAGTGAATTTTTCTCTTCCATATCCAGCAGGGTCACATTTCCCTGTGATCACCATCCAAAATAATGAGGTAGAAACTTTGATAAAATTCTGCTAAACATAAGTCTCCACCAAGCTCTACTCTGGCTAAAATTGTCACACAGGGCAATTGTTTTGGAAGCTTTTAATTAAATAATATCACCTTAAAAGGGTGGAAATTGGGAGACATACAAAAGTACATCTTTAGGGAGAGAAGTTAGTTGGCAGTCATTTCTCATAAGGAAACCTTGCAAGGGTCCAGAAGGTGAAAAAGGAGATTCCAACTGAGATCCTTAAGTATCCTTTGTAATGACTGGCCACTTAAAAAAAAAAAAAATCAAAATTGGTATCTTCCTAAAGAGCCTCAGTTTTAAGTGCTTTTGCCCTAGAAAATTTCTCTCAAAATGTGTTCCTGACATCAGCATTATTTAGGGGCTCGGGTTTGGAGAAGCTGTTTTCTAGGTGTGTGCTTGCTGGTCACCTGTTATCTGTGGAGGGATTAACATTGGGATGACCTTGGGAGGTTCCCCCAGGACAGCACAAGTGGTTAAGGACCTGGATTCCACAGAAACAACGCTTCCTGGAGCAGCAGCTCTGAGACCTGGAGCTAATTGGCCAGCGATAGCTCTGCTTTTCTTATGAGGGAATAATTGACCCATTTATGGTCTCGTTTCAGCTCGTGGCGGATCCTTGTGCCAGCACCCCTTGTCACCATGGCAACTGCAGCAGCAGCAGCAGCAGCAGGGGGGGCTACCTCTGCATTTGCAATGACGGCTATGAAGGTCCCAACTGTGACCAGGCGCTGCCCATCCTCCCCGCCTCCAGCTGGACCGAGTCCATGGCCCCCAGGCAGCTGCAGCCTGTCCCCGCCACCCAGGAGCCCGACATCATCCTGCCCCGCTCTCAGGCCACCGTGACCTTGCCCACCTGGCAACCCAAAACAGGGCAGAAAGTGGTAGAAATGAAATGGGATCAAGTGGAGGTGAGAACATTTGGCCACAAATGTAAGGAACCACTGAGGTTAAAATAATTCCAATGGCTCTAATATTGGCAATAAAAATGGAAGACTGTCCAGTGACAGTCTTGACATGAAACCACATGTCTACCCTTCTTCCCGTCTGCACCCATGTGTAGGAGATCGCTTTCCCGTACAGGAAGGAGACTTCTTAGTTATGACTGTTTTGTGGGCATGAAAAGAGTAAGCAAGGAAAGGAAATGAAGGAAGTTATTTTCTGGAACGATATCCACATACATTTCTGTGAGAGAATCTTGGCTTCGGGGGCAGACCCTCCACTGTTGACCAAATTTTCCTTAATCTTATGCTTAACATCTTGTTTATTATTTTGTGCCTTGCTGCCAATATGATTTTAAAAAAGAGGTGCTATCGGTAATTTTTTAAATGATTTAAGAATGCATTTAACAGTGCAGTTTCTGAATTTTATCAATTTTGGCAAGAACAAATACTGTGTACTGAATCTTGTCCAGTCTGGGTCAAGATCAGTCAAGCTCATCAAAAGTCTCATTTTGAGGAATTTTCAGCAGACCCTTGAAAGTTGCCATACAACATAGATTTGCTAGCTAGGAGAGTCAGGGAACAAATCTATATCATGACTTTGAAGTAACATCGATAGAGTGTAATTCCATTCCACATCTTGTATTTTATAAGACATCTTGTGATCGTTATATTACTGCTGGTTTTGTAGCTTAAATGACAAAACACATAGATCTTGTGTAGCAGTTTCAGAGTCAAGGAATACGTCTAGAAATTTCCTTTATTGTTATAGAAGAGACAAGGCAGGAGTGCCTGGGTGGCTCAGTGGGTTAAAGCCTCTGCCTTTGGCTCAGGTCATGGTCCCAGGGTCCTGGGATCGAGGCCGTATTGGGCTCTCTGCTCAGCCGGGAGCCTGCTTCTCCCCCGCCCTGTCCCCCCCACCCTCCCGGCCTTCCTCTCTGCCTCTTGTGATCTCTGTCTGTCAAATAAATAAATAAAATCTTAAAAAAGAGAGAGAGAGAGAGAGAGACAAGGCAGAATTTCTTTTTTTATTTTCTTGGGTAGTTCTAACCGTTTGACCCATTTTTTTTTTTCCTTGCCACACATTTTATGAAGGCCATCTTCAGACTGCAGGGCAATGTTTTCAGCCTACCTAAAAAACTGTGAACGTGTTCTGATTTCAGACTTTTAATAAACGCTTTGAAGTTTTGATTTGAATCCCTCCTTGCGGAATGACTCACTTCTCAAATGTGAACTAGATTTGATTCTACATTTATCAAGGAAGTGTCCCTTAAAGACAGCTTCTCCCCAGCCAGCCATCGCAATCTATTTATTTAAAGACATGCTATCCTACTGTTGGTAAATGTAGAAAGAAATGCCTCATCTTCCCGTCATGCTGTAATTTCTTAGGCTGTTCAAAAAGGAGGTTAAAAAGTTGCCAGCGGAAGATGGGAATATATTTAGGTTTCCCCTTTTATGGAGTAATGATGCTTCAGAGATGTGAAGCTCTTTGAGGTCTTAAGGGACTCAAATTGATGTAATAGTTCTCAGTTAACACAAATCAAACAGGTCGATTTACATTTCTGAATATCCACAATGGGCCTTCTCCACAACCCTTGACCATCAGGCCTTCTGGACCGGAAATTATAAGTGTTGGGTGTGGATGGAAATGCTGAGAATTTCTGTATTGCTCTCAGCTAATTCAATGATGTGGGATACATTTAATACCCCTTGTTTCAACTTTCCTGGGGGAAGACGGTGCTCACAGCACGGGGAATGAATGAACAAATTGGTCCCAACCATCTCACTTGGACACAGCTTTCAGTGTTCACAGTGTGTTTTCTTTCTTTTTTTATTTTTTTGAAGATTTTATTTATTTATTTGACAGAGATCACAAGTAGGCAGAGAGGCAGGCAGAGAGAGGGAAAAGGAAGCAGGCTCCCTGCGGAGCAGAGAGCCCAATGCAGGCCTCGATCCCGGGACCCTGGGACCATGACCTGAGCCGAAGGCAGAGGCTTAACCCACTGAGCCACCCAGGTGCCCTCACAGTGTGTTTTCTAAACAACAGTTATTTCCCCCAACCCTGCCCCTTGAGCCCCTTTTTTATATGCACTGGCGTGTTACTTTTGGGAATGTGTCACTTAAAAAATGAAGGGCTAGTCCATGGGGCAAAAAGAGGCAACTTCCCAGTTGCTTGGCCTTAGCATGGACTCTCCAAGACCCACCTCTGCCCAGAGCAAGGTCACCCAGACCAGGTGCTTCTTGCCTGTTGCTTGTTCTGAGGCTTGCTCCCTAGTTTCTGCCTGCTGTGTGTAAGCCAGTCCTCAGCCTGCCTTCTTGTTCTGGAAGCTCTTAGTCCCCTGTGTCCCCAGACTGAGCTTGGAGCAGAGGCTGGTGACTGCTTGGTAACTGGAAGAGAGGACCCTTTCACCAGTATAGCAATCCAGGAGTTGGTGGACGGCTCTCAGAAAAGCTTTGGTGTTTCAGAAAATCAAATGGCTAATTTTTTTTCCCGCCATTTTCTTCTGAGTTTGTAAGGTTTCACTTGTCCCCTCTCTGTCTTCACCACAGTGTCATCTAAAGGCGGCTCATGGGATTTTGCTGAGTAGTAGTATCCTGTGTTATAATCAACCTTGATTAGTGTTTCTCCCCTTTTTTCCCCCAGGTGGTCCCAGATATTGCCTGTGGGAATGCCAGTTCTAACAGCTCTGCGGGAGGCCGCCTGGTGTCCTTTGAAGTACCACAGAACGCCTCAGTCAAGTAAGAAAACTCCCAAGCTAGAAACCCTTAAGCTGGATACTCTGACCTTAAGCTGGGTTGTTAATTGGTCAGTCTGGTCGGTCTGGTGGGAATCCTGAATGGGGTTCCATGTGTAGACATGGCCTAAATTGCTCTAAACCCAGAAGGACCTCTATTTCAGGGGAGAGGACGGCAGTGGGGGTCCAGCTGGGCCGGGGATGTGGAACTGTGGAACTGGACGCGATGAGTAAGGTGTGAGATCAGAACCCCTGAAGCCTTGGATAAGATCCAGAGCCAGACCCTTCACTTCCCCAATGACTTTTGCTTCCAAAGTTCTTAGGCCTCTTGTGAGTTTAATGGGCCATTGCTTAAGTTCATAGGCATAATTTAAAATCCAAACATTATAATTTTATTTTCAAACACAAGCATCTGAGAAGACAGTGTTTTGTTTGGCTTTGTTTTAAACTTAAGCTCTTTCCAGCGACATACTGCCCACTCTCACCGGTGGGGATGCGGAAGAGGCCAGGGCTGAGCCCCAGCTGTATCAGGGGGCAGTGAGGGGAAGGGGGTTTGGGGAGTGGGGTTGGAGCCAGCCCCAGAGTGACCCAGTCCCGTCTGACAGCTCCCACTGTTCACCCTTCTCTGTTGCTATTACCTGCCCAACCCCCATCCCCACACAACCGAATGGGAATTTGCTGTCCAGTCCTCAGGGACTTTGGAAGACTGAGGGACACGTGACTCTGATGAGCTAGTGCTCTGTATCTGCTTCCTTTGAACGGGGCTGTGGACCTCTTTCATTCATTCAGAAGCATTTTTGCCCACCTTGCCTTCTATACTATGGAGCTGAAATGCATCCCTCCCGGGCAGCCTCGAACTCACTCTGCTGGGGCGGGGACTCCGGCGCAGGGAAGAAGGGCCTCGGGGCGGGGGAGGTGTGGCCTCTGAGGCAGCTTCCAGTTCTACCAGCAGGGGGACCCCGGTCCTAGTGTTTCACCGCTCGGAATACTGATGGAACCGGCGCCGTCCAGAGCCGGCTTTCGGGAAATAGGGACCCGCAGCTTCCTTTACGTTTATGAGACCATCTCCTAGAGCTTCTTGTCTGGCTCATATGATCTGGCTTTCATGAGCCTTTCCAAAGAGTTCTGCTCTTCTATCCCATTCGCTGGCTTTCGGGTTTTTTCCCCACTCAAATGTGAAGTTCTTCAAGACCCCCCTGGGCTGCAGGACGGGGCAAACATAGCAGGCCGACCCAGACAGATTGAGATGGGAGTGCCGAGGAGCTCTGGGGGCCTTGAATTCACTTGTAATGATTGCTAGCCCCTGAGACTTTCATTTATTCATGAATTAGCAAGCCCTGATTGGACACCCGCTGCAAGCCAGGAGCTCTGCGAGTGGAGTCTGCTGATCTCCCGCAGGCAGGTGGAGACCCGCTTCTCCTGGAGCGCGGAGGAGGGGAGGGGCGGAAGCTGGGCGCCTGGAAGACCGTCAGGGAAGAGGGTCTCATAGAAGAGGTGACCCGTGGGCTAAGCCTTGCAGAATGGCACACGAACCAGGCTCATAAGGGGGCAAAGGCTGGACGCTGGGGACAGAGACCGCTTGGGGGTGGGGGGTACCGTAGCTCCATGTGGCCAGAGCTCTGGCCTGCGGGGATGGTGTTGCAAGGGAAGGAGAACTGAGGTCAAGGCTGATTTGCTTTCTAGCATCTCATTCTTTTATTTTACCAGGGAAATAAGAAAAAGCCAAGAGAAGCCCAAAGCATGGGTCGTGACCCACTGTTGCTCATGTGGGCAGCCCTTTGGGGATGCCTGCCACATTTAGAGTAAATTCAAGCAGGACTACATATGGTGTGGCTGCAGAAAGATTTGTCTCTAAAAGAACTCAAGACGCCCTTTTAAAATTTTTTATGAACCTATAATGTATGATTTGTTTCAGGGGTACAGATCTGTGAGTTATCAGTCTTACACAATTCATAGCACTCAACATAGCACATACCCTTCCCCAATGTCCATCCCCCAGCCACCCCACCCCTCCCCGCCCTCCCCTCCAGACCTTTTATTAACGATTATAATTGTTAGGCAAAGGTGATCATCTCTTCCTGATCTTGTGGACTATTTTTAAAACAAGTGGGACACAGACCTTTGTCACCACTTCCTGAGACCTTGGTGGGTGCCCATGTCATTTTATTTTTATTTTTAATGTCGATGGACTGGTTCTAAGACGAATTTTTCTGAAAGGAACTTCTGGTTTACTCCATTCCTGTTTCCAGAATTCGGCAAGATGCCACTGCCTCGCTGATTTTGCTGTGGAAAGTCACGGCCACGGGATTCCAACAGTGCTCCCTCATCGATGGACGGAGTGTGACTCTCCTGCAGGCCCCTGGGGGCCTGGTCCTCTTGGAGGAGATGCTCGCCCTGGGACACAACCACTTCATCGGTGAGTTATGACAGTCCGCCCGAGCAAGTCTGGTTTCACCCAACCTGGACGTGGTGTTTAGAGACGGCAGGGAGGGCATTTTGCTTGGATAATCTGGGTTCTAGATATCAACCCTGTTCCTTCCACTTTAGGTGAGGTTTTGCTTATGATCAAAATTGATTTCTAAGATAATATTTTCCATATGGCTCAGTGTGAACAAAGCACGTGCTCTGAAATCCTGAGACTGTATCCCAGCTCTGGACAAGGCGGCGTGGACCTTTGGTGCTTAAAGCTCGGGCCTGCTTGACTCTAGTCTGCTTTCTCTAGGACCTGTGGGCAGCTTGAGGCCCTGAATGGTGGTCTCTCAGAAAAACCCTGTTCTCACCTGAGTTAGGCCTGACCTAGGGCCCTGGGCACAGCACCTCGGAAGACATTTGCTAGAGCTGAGCCTCCGGCTCACAAGTAACTTGGGGATTCCAGCGTGTGTGCGGCGCCTCTTACCCACCCCCTCTGCTCCCTCATGGGTCGCGTTTGACTTTTCACTTTCCCGAATATACGTAAATCTACAGTTGATCCTTTCCTAAACTACCACGTGCTCAATTAGCTGTTTTCAGATTCCTCTGCCCTGGAGTAGAAAGGCCTTCATAAAGGGAGTCTCCCCACCCACTGCCCCCTGCTCCTCCCAAGGGCTGCTCCTGGGCAGTTTCCGGAGGACCTTCCCCTGGTTAGCATTCTGACTACATCCTGTGTTGTTGTCTTCATCTCTCTGGGGTTGGAACTTGTAACTCTGGCCCCCCAGCAGGCCCATATCATCAGCTGCTTTCTTAGAGCTTGTTTCTGGAGCAGCCTCAACTCAGAGACACAAGGTCAAGTTCAGACTCCACCCATCCCAGTCCTGTGCCCCCAAGCAGCCACCTGCATTCTACTGTTAAGACCTTCTTCTGTCTGGTCATATATTCCAACAGTCTCCCCCAGAGTGGGGCAGAGACAGCGTTTGTCTTTCAGGGGTGTGGTGAGGGTTGGGTGTGATAATGGATGTGTGAGTGTACATTACAAATACTTGGGAAGTAAGTATTTGTAACTAATGTCATTAGTAAGTCATTAGAAGTAAGTAATGTCATTAGTGTTACCAGAAGACATCTATTTGAAATGTTAGCTTACATTTGATGTTATGTTTGATTGTAACAGGACTATAACTTCAGACTTAGGTTGGGGGTAAGGACAGAGATCAATCAAGACGGATTTTCTAGCACTGATATCAAATTTTATACTCTTGAGATACGAGGAATTTTATGAACTCCAATAAAATTTGTGCTCATTTTGCTCATAAAAAATTTTCATGGAGGGGCGCCTGGGTGGCTCAGTGGGTTAAGCCGCTGCCTTCAGCTCGGGTCATGATCTCAGGGTCCTGGGATCGAGTCCTGCATTGGGCTCTCTGCTTGGCGGGGAACCTGCTTCCCTCTCTCTCTCTCTGCCTGCTTCTCCATCTACTTGTGATTTCTCTCTGTCAAATAAATAAATAAATAAATCTTTAAAAAAAAATTTTTCATGGAAAAAATTTTATCTTGGGTTGAAATGTATTGCTCCTCAGAGGAAAAATTTTTAAAAATTTATTTTGGTATATTAATAATAGCTAAGGAATTTTTTTCTCAAAAATTATATTCAGGTTATGACGAGGAGACAATGATATTGAGTAGCACCCTTTCTTTCTCTAAACCATTGTTCCATTTGGAAAAGTTGTGATCTGATGTCTTTTTAAATTTCCCAAGTTAAAAATTTTAAGTGTTTTATGTAGCTTTGTATTGGAGCTCACAATCTTTCACTGTTATTTTTTCTCAAGGTAGGGGACAGTCTTGTCACAAGCTCCTTCTGAGGAAGAATGGCTAGCTTCTTCACAATTCAAGATTGGTTACACCTACACACTGACAAGGATTTACTTGACGAAGTCTTTTTATCTCAAAGAAACTAGATTTATCTTCTGTAGCCATCGTGGAAGTCTTGTGCTTACTACGTTGACATGTGTTTAATGCTCCTTTTGTTAATTTTTTTTTTTTTTTTTAAAGGCAGCTTCTTAAAATGATTCCTTTTTACGAGACTGGGCTCTCTAGACATGAATACAGTTTAGCTCAGTACCAAATGATTATTCTGCAGAGTATAACAGCATTCAGTTGACAGATGAACAAAGGGAGGCCAGCGCGGGTGGGAGGAAACTTCCACGCCAAAGGGACAGTGAAGTTCCAGAGTTACGGTGCTGTATTTTGGTCACTTCCGCTCCTTTCTAGAAAGAAAGGAATTGGGGGAATTGACTGTCCCTCTCTGCCCTTCCTTCTTGATGGGTTCCATACAGAACTGAAGGACCACAGGTATTTTAATACTTCTACCCAACAGAGCAGAGGAGTCCCTTCTGTGTCTTTGGGAGATGAACTTGGTCACTGTCACCTGCTTTTAACAATTATTCTTTTAAAAAGTTTATTGCCAAGAGCCTATGAGTGTTCTGCGAGTTCCAGATGATGATGATGTCCTTGTATTTGAGCTATTTCAGAGACACTCCGCTGGATGTTTAAAAACAGCTTCCCCTTGCTACCATTGCCTTATGAATATTTATACTCTTTCATGGAAAGAAAGAAATGATAAAATATTTCATGAAGTGTGTAGCTCTTCCTTCTGTGCCTCAGCGTGTTAACCCCTTTCCCCCGTGTTGTCATCTAGTTGCCACACTCCTGCCTTCTCTTTCATCATCCCCTCAGCTTTTCTTAAATGTGCTTCTTTCAACTACGTTATTTATGCACTGTTTGAGGTCAGTGACTAAACTGACCTTCGTGTGGTGTTGTCTGCTCTGTGGCCAGCAGCTAAGGAGCCTGGGAGCCCCCTGAGTGATTGATCTGCCCAATGGTTCATGTCCCCCGATAGGAAGGATTTCTGTGCAAGCAGTTGCCTGTCTTATGTGAGGTATTTTTGTTTCTTTTTTTACTTGGAGTTGCTTGGACACATTGCTCTGACAGACACTCTCAGGGATGAGGGCCAAGGCAGCCGTCTGCTGTGTGGCCTCTGTGTGAAAACACGTCCTCAGAGTGAAAGCCCCATTGAACTCCTTCTCTAGGCTTTTCTTTCTCTGGTCACCTGCCCCTCGGCATACCTCCCAGTACTTCTCCTTGGTGAACTCTGTCCACCCACTGCCTGTCCCCTCCCCACCTGGGCCATCCCCTTCCCCACCTTCTCGAAACCTCAGCACCCCCCACATCGGTTCCTCTCCAAGACCTCATTTGAACTCTCCTGATTTGGAGGCTTTAGGAGAAAAGGGGCCAGCCCCAGATTTTGGTCTACCTGGATTCTCAAATCCTCTTAAGCTCTCATAAATTCTTCCAGACACACAGACAACCCTGGAATATTCTCATGCTTCTTTTGATCAGAAAACCCAGGCGGGGCAAGTCTGCTTTACCCATACTTTTGTTCACCTGCCTGCTCAGAGCAACCCCGTTTTTTCCTTCATACTTCTCTCTTTTATAATCCATCTCTCTTGTCACCTCCGTCTGGTTCTTTGTTTCTTTCCTCGTCTCTGAGACTATTTTTGTTTTAATGCAGCGCATTCTCTTCTCCGTTCTTCCCTGACGGTGGTCCAGCTGCTGCTCATACTTGTCTTTCTGCCTTCCTTCCTCTTCTCCTGCCTCTAAACCACGATTTCCCCCTATCACCTTTGACTGCCTTTGTATCATCCTTTATTACAATTTTTAGTACATTTTTAACATCTAATTTATCTCCTAAAAATAAGTGCATTTTTATGTTTAATCTACACACAGTGGTATTTCATTTGTGACCTACTTAAAAAGCTGCTCTTAGGGCTTGAAGATCTGCTTTAACTTCACAAAGAAGTGAGTGGTGTGTAGCATTAGCTCATAGCAATGTCCTTGTAGGAGCTGGGCTGGCTTCGTCAGGACTGTAGATACTAAATTAGCTACAGAACCCTAGAAATAATGACTTCAGGTCTTTTTAACAGATGTTTTAACTAGATTAGAAATTTTCCCATTCTGTCTATGACCCTTCCTTGCCTCCTGGGACCTGCAGAGCACTTTGAGTTCCCTTGATTCTATGTTTTCAGCTTAAAAAGATTCTTGTCTTGCAAAATGATTTCTCAAGCAGTGCATTCTCTTTATTTTCTTCTCTTGACAAATAAGGAGGAATAACGCGGTACATTGGCAGGTGCATTGAAGGCTGAAAACTTTCTTTTCCTTTGGTAAGATGGCACTGGTGCGATGGCCCTGCCCAGCCTCAGGGTTCAGATCAGATTTCCCTGGTAGATTTATCCTCCCTGGCATCATGTTAATTTCCTTGGAGATACAGTCTTTTGTAGTCCAGCAGTTTATACTGACTTAAAAAAAATTACAGAGTTTTTAATACACAACCAACTGATGCTTTATTCCTAGACAGAAGTTCCTTATCTGGCTTAGTTGGACCATGATTTTAGGGTGGCCATGGGGTTCAAATGTCACTTTTCGAGAATCCCATGCATCTCCTGCACTACAGAGTTTTATGTGTTTGTGCAGCCTTCTTCGGATAGAGCCCAGAATTCATTGGCTTCTCAAAGATATCCAAGTCCCCCAATTTTAGAACCTTCACTTTAAGCTATGCATGTGATCCCATGAGAATACATTTGCTTTTCAACATTCTCTGCTCATTGAGTGTGGTTTCTTTTGGCAAATGTACTGGCTTCCCCTGTCCCCGTATCGAGAAACTTAACCTACTTTTATTTACCTGCAGTTGCAGGCAGCCGGGCTGTGGGAAGTACTCAGTTCTGCATCAGGTTAAGAAACTACACATTTTTGCCTCACATCTCCCAGGCACTGTGCCAGCCTGGAAATGTACAGATGACTTAGGTGTGGACTCTAAGTGAGTAAATGGGGCAACAAAGACAGAGACAAGGGGCGCCTGGGTGGCTCAGTGGATTAGGCTGCTGCCTTTGGCTCAGGTCATGCTCAGGGTCCTGGGATCGAGTCCCACATCGGGCTCTCTGCTTGGCGGGGAGCCTGCTTCCCTTCCTCTCTCTCTCTGCCTGCCTCTCTGTCTACTTGTGATCTCTCTCTGTCAAATAAATAAATAAAAATCTTAAAAAAAAAAAAAAAGACAGAGACAAGTGCTGTAGACAAGGGAGGTGCCAAGGGGCCCGGGATTCAGAGGAAGGAGTGCCTAAATGCCAGGGAGAGATATAACAGGCAAAGCGGTCTCCTTGGATGAACAGAGAGTGGTGCGTGGCATTTTGATGGCATGGGAGTCTGTCATTAAGGTAATTTAGTGATAGTGCTAGAAATTGATTAATGGCCATCACAGCTGGAGATGGGATTTAATTTCAGCATGTGTGTGATGGAATCACCTACGTACTCCATCCGTTCCTCCAGCTGCCTCTGGCCTTGGATGTGAGCAAATTCCTATAAAGTGCTCCAGGTATGAGTTTTATTTCCTGGGTTCTGTTTCTCTTCAACAAGCTTCTCGTCTTTGCCATGAATTTCCAGGTCCTTTGGAATCCTTCAATAAAGCTCCCTTTCTTGATCCTGAACATTCTCCCTCTCTCTCTGTCCTCTCTCTGGGTAAACTCTTCCTGTGAGCCTTGACCTTTAAAATGTAAGCTTTGAAAAAAAAAAAAAAAGTAAGCTTTGGAAGCAAGTCCGTAGGAGCTGGGATGTTTCATCCTGTAAATCTGATGAAGAGAATGTTTTGGGGGAGTGTGTCCCAACAAGGCAAGAGACACCATGAGGACCATACCAGTTAGGGAAAGGGTGTTGGGCAGTATTCAAATGGGAAAAATTCCAAAGGAAAAGACGGACAGGAGATTTCTTAACATCATAGTTGGCTGGAGAGCTTTCCGAAGTCATGCATTGTAGTCAATATTTTAGGTTTTTTTTGCATGGGTTTGTTTTAGTCATTTAGACATCAGATGTCCTAGAGAGACATCTTACTTAATCTCAGCCATTTCTTGATGGATTCTTTTGTTTCTTGGGAGTTGAAAATAGCCAGGAGATACATAGGTCAGACACTGCCCCTCTCCTGCTGCTGGGCTTCTTCATGTTGTTAGTGGCTAGTTTCCAGCTCTGCGTGACCAGCCCTTGGCCATAAGGACCACGTTGCTCCAGCATCTGGAAGACACAGGGTGACAGAGAAGGGGTGTGAAGAGAAAAGGCCAGGGCTAGACCAAGACTTGTCAGAAAGAAGGATTCCCAGGTGGAGTAAAAGATGCTTGGCATAGATTTTCCTCTTACTTGTCAGAAAGGCCATTGGGAGATGCAGAACCAAATTGGTAATTCGCCTCTTACAACTGTGAAGATTTTACGGCCTGCTTATCTCTCTTCCACACGCTCTTTAGTTGTATTTTTCCTGGCTCTGATGTCCATTTTAATTAGTATCTCAATATTTAATGGCATGCATTCTCTGTGAGCTCCTCAGATCTTATAGGATAAGTTAGACTATAATGAAAGAAGATAGTCATTGGGGCATTTAAAATTTCAGTATATTCTTTCACTGTACCTTGATAACACCTTCGTGATGGTGATGTGTTTTAAGACCACTAGAATAAGGAAGGGTATTTGCGTCCTAGCTCTGACCCAGTAAAGTAGGGTTGATTCTCAGAAATGCTGTAATTCATCGTTCACATATATAGGTTGCTATCAGACTAGTTTCTAAAATTACCCTGTGTTCTTGCAGAATCAGACCTTGCTTACATGCATGAAGCCCTCAGGCTTCCTTTCTTTAGACTCCGGAGAGTCTGGAGGTCATTCTCAAACAAGCAATTTTTTTAAAAAAAGATTATATTTATTTATTTGACAGAGAGAGAAAGCGCAAACGCACGAGTAGTGGGAGGGGCAGAGGCAGAAGGAGAAGCAGCCTCCCTGTACAGGGCTCAGTCCCAGGGCCTTGGGATCATGAGCTGAGCTGAAGGCAGACACATAGCTGACTGAGCCACCCAGGCGCCCCAACTAGCAGTATTTTATTAGTTCCTGTTTGCGAAGGTGGACCCAATCCAATACACCCCTGGCCATCTAAATCTGGGCTTCTGAGGTCTGTGGCCCTTTGACTGTCCAGTGAGCTGGAACCTTCCACCCTAAGCCCACAGGCACTGAGCCTCCTCTAGCTTCTTGAGTGAGATCTGATTTCTTACAAGCCTAAGGTCCCACTGTCCCAAGTAATCCCTTCGCCACTGTCACCACTGCTGTCTGACTGACTGCTGTTCCCTGATAGGTCTTGTCTCTGCGGTCTGGACCCTGTCTGTCTTTTTAATATTCCCAGAAGTTCTTCCCAGTTCTTATCGACTGATGCCAGCCCTCAGTGGGGCTGTTTTTTCCCCTGCCTCTGAATCCTGTGGTCTAAGTTGCTGGTCGGCCTTTTCGGATGTTCATCTCACCGAGCCCTGCACATTCCTGTTTGTTCTGGTCTCTAAGTCGTCTTGTCTCTGGTATCGTTTTCCCCCAGCTCTGTTTCCTTCTGCTACTTTTAACTCATGACATTTTTGCTTTATCAGCTAAGTCTCACTTTTCCATCTGATAATCCTATTGTCAGCCAGCATCACACAATGTAGCATCTGACTGAATGTTCTCTCTCCTCTTTTTTTTTTTTTTTTTTGTATGTTGATTTTATATCTCTAATTAGACTGTGAATTTCTAGAGAGAAGGGACCATACCATAGCTCCTTGGACCATGATGGCCATATGGTACCCACCTGAGGGATTGCATTTTGTTCATAAGTAACTGTTATTCTGCTCAGTGAATGCCATGTGAAGAAAACTTCTAGCTGTGAATGTCAGTCTTAAGAATTCTTTGTAGATTTTTGCAACCCACCTTGATGACATTTAAACTTTCCCCCCTTTATTACATTAAAAGTATATGAAATTCAAATACAAAAAAGAAAAAGGAAAGAAAGAAAGATGGAAAAACTTTCCATCATTCTTTTGGGAATGCTACATTTTATATTTTGTCCTCTAAGATTTCTTGCTCTGGCGGCCTGGGTTAACAGAGTCAAAGAAAATTCAAAAGGGATACCAGCTATAAAATAATTAACATCTTCTTTTGCTGAGACCTTTAGATTTAACAAAGAAAATGCAAATGTCTCACCTTTTCACGGTCACCTTAAAACCACAGTTGAATATGGTCTTTTGAATTCCCTGCAATACAGAGAAGAAACTTGGAAAAGTTTAAATCAAGAGCAATAGTTGGAACGAATATAAAATACAAGGATAGGTAAAAGACTGCCCTGCATAGCAAAATTGGGATAAAGTTCTTAAAATTCCTATTTTTCTAGTCAGGAGATTCCTATTAAATTAAATTTTACTTAAATTGAAACCACATTTCTATATTATTAGCAATCATGATTATTCTTTTTGCTCTTTTTATTACTGGTAATGAATATTAGAATTTTTTGTTAGCTGGCTTTGCACTTCAATGCCTTGCTCTTGTTTTCCTAAAATTGTCATGATCCGCATCGTTTGTATATTGGTACCTATTGATTGTGGTGATAAATTAAGCATTGTTAACAAGAACACATTCCATTGTGGACAAGCGTGATTGCTAGAGGTGACTATCTAAGGTTCCCTGAGCCAACACGGAGCATTGGTTGCCCCAGCTGTGGTGGCATTGGGGCAGGTGAGTGAAGACCGAGATGTTTCTCTTACCCTGCAGGACAGGCTGGAGTCAGGCAGCTTGCTGGTCCACCCACAGAGCTGGCTGTTCCACGTCGGAGTCTTTTGCAAGCTCCTCAGGTCATTCTTTCACACACCATAACTTGTGCAAATTCTAGGAACTAATCAGGAAGTAAAGGACAGCCATAGGATAGAGTAGAACCAGTCAGGGTCCATGCCTCTTAGCATGACTGTAAGTCAGAAAGCTGGTTCTGTAGATTTCGAACACCAGTTTCAGAATTTAGGAGAACAAAGAGACTGCGGGGTAAATCTCTTGTGTGGGTCTGAGGCATCAGGTGGAGGGACTGGCTTGGTTTCGAGAAGCAAACTCAAGGTATGTCTGCATAACCATAACTTCTCCCTTTCTCCCTCCTCGCTCTGCCCCATTACCTCTTTCTCTCCCTCAGCCTTTTGTTTAAAAAAATAGAAGTAGGTCATTTTACTTATAGATTAATTTGACAAAATTAAGTAATATTATTTTTATATTTTAAACAACTTATTAACTCTGAAAAGAAATACATTATTCCTTAACTGATACTAGTTTTAACCCGAATCTAATCCATAGACTTTGATTGAATCGTGTTTTTATCTTTTAACTTAGAGACACACCTTCTCAGAGCCTTACCAGTTCCCTGTGACATCTTTTCTTAACTTTATGTCTGTGAAAATTTCAACTAAGAAAGTAATGTCATGAATTTCCGTGTTTATAGCCAAATTTCTTCCCCTCCATTATGTACGTCTTTTTCTCCATTGCAGTGGGGGAGAGGGGGGGAGGGAAGGAGGGAAAGAGAGAAAGAAAGAGATTGAGTCTCAGGGCTCTATCTGGGACTACAGTTTTCTCTCACCCAAACGTGAGTTTCCAATTTACTCTCTTTTGAAAATTAAAAAAGCTCTATGACAATAGATAGTATAAATATAAAAAATATTCATACTCTTTTGGAAAGAGGAACACATCGTATACTGTTTATTTTTTTGCCTTTTTCACTTACCATATCACTATCATTCTTCTGTGTCAATAGCTATAAATCTGTCGTATCCTTCTTAATGGTTCTATAGTGTTCCATAGAATCCATGTACTGTAATTTATTTAACCAATATGCTATGGTTAAACAGTTAGCTCCTTCATTTCTTCTGCCTTTACAAGACCAGTGCTCTAACCCCTGAGCTATGAAGCCTCTTCTGCCTTTAAAGACAGAATTTCAAACACTATTACAACCTCATCTCTGTATCCTTTCCGATGATTTTTTTGGGTTAAGTTTCCAGATCAAGAATTTGCTGGATCAAACAGTTTGTATATTTTAATAACAACTTTGATGCAAATTATCAAATTGCTCTTCACTTTCTTCCAATTTTCACTTAGAATAGCTAGGTCACCTTTGGAATAGTGTCTTGTTGTCCTTGCGTCAGCTTGTGGCTAATTGCCATTAACTGGATTCAACTTCGTGTTTAGATACACCTCTTAGCAACTTCCTTAGTGATCTGGGATGCTTAGCCATCTCCACAAAGGAGGAAAATGGTCATTAACAGTTTCCAGAGAAAGAACAGTACAAATCTCTCTCTCTCTCTTTTTTTCCCTTGGAAAATATTTTATTTATTTATTGACACAGAAAGAGAAAGAGAGAGAGCGCGCACAAAAAGGTGGAGGAGCACAGGGAGAGGGAGAAGTAGGCCCCCCACTGAGACGAGTCCAACATGGGGCTCAATCCTAGGGCCCTGAGATCATGACCTGAGCCGAAGGCAGACGCTTAACCGACTGAGCCACCCAGGCACCCACAGACGGTACAAATCTCTTTACACAGAAGATGTTTAAAGTACTTGCTCATCAGAGTCCTAGTAAATGGGAGAGTTTCATTGTATTATTGCTCTTGTACATCTGAGTCCATGTAAAATGGTAGATGGGGTGATGGGGAATGGTGAGCAGTTGCTGCGGTCACGATCTCTACCTCGTGGTGAGTTTCTAGTGACACTTCTCCTGCTGGATGTTTTACAAAGAACTTTTGTATTCCAGAAGGCTGCAAGCCCTGAGTCCATTGCCATCTCCTCTCAGATTCTTTTGCTTTCCCATTTCCGTTTGCTGAAGGGAGATATTTAAGTCCCATTTACCGTAGACTTTTTATGAAGTCAGAATTATTCTCTGAGAATGGGGCAAAGGATTTTCCAGAAAAGACAAATATTTTAAAAACCCATCAGGGATGCTTTAGAAGTAATCATTTGACTTTGACCCATGATCATAATAGTTGAATTGTTTTTCGCAGAGCTCTTGGGTCTAAAACTGAGAGTAGCAAGTAAATGGACCCAAATAGGTCACATCAGCAGGAGAAAATTGTCTAGTTTTTGGTGAAGAATATAAATAATTAGGATTGCATTTCAAAAAGACTCTCTTGCTTTCTCATCTCTAATGCTCTCTCTGACATTTGGGTTTTGAATGCCATGATATTTTCGGTATTCACATACATCCCCTAACAAGCAGGACGCTCATGGTTGTCCTCTTTTAATGCCATAATTGTGAGTTTGACCTACAAAAGTTATATTTGCTCGGTAGACAAATGGAAAATATCTTTAAATAAATACACTGACAAATACTGTTTGGCTACATCAGTAATAATAGATGCCAGCCTCTGGAACATTATCGTGTTAAAAAACAGGATCAGGATCCTCGTCTTGTCCATCCATATCCCTGTTTACCATCAACCAACGTTTATTAATAAATTACCACTTTAAAAAAATATTTTTATTTATTTATTTGACAGACAGAGATCACAAGTAAGCATAGAGGTAGGCAGAGAGAGAGGGGAGAAAGTAGGCTCCCTGCTGAGCAGAGAGCCTGATGCAGGACTTGATCCTAGGACCCTGCGATCATGACCTGAGCCAAAGGGAGAGGCTTAACCCACTGAGCCACACAGGCACCCAGATAAATTATTGCTTTTAAGGCACTGTGCCCATCACTGGGGCTACAAAGAAATCTAACATCCCACTTCCTAGATTTGAGAGATTTTAGCCTCTAGGCAGGCAGGACATACTCATTATGTAACCCAGATAACTCTCATTTTCCCATGGCTTAGCCTTGTGGATAAAGTCACATCAGAGAAACCCAGTCCAGTAGCCAATAACGTATTGAAACAACGGAATCTTTATTTATTTAAATAACAGAATCTTTACTCATCTTTTTGGGAGAACACGAATAGCAGTGGGGAGAATTCACTCCTATCATGCAGCAAAAATATTACCAATCTTCTCTCCTCCTCACTGCTCTCTTAATAGTCTCCATGTGTTTGGCACTTGCTTTGTGGAATTATCTTCCCCCACTCTCAATGTCTACTGGCCCAAATCTCAGCCTAACAGCCACCTGGGCTTTGAGGCTTTTCCCATCTTTTTGTTCTTGCTCTCCTGGCCCTTTGTTCTGTAGATCAGTATAGTCTCTTGGGTTTGTTTGCTTTTAGTTCTTCTGTCTTGAACATTCCTGGGGTTCTCCACTACAAAGAACTTGCCTGGGAACTGACCCAGCAAGCGAGAGTCCTTCCCCCTTAGAAGCTGAAGTCAGAAGAGTGTAAATATTCGTATGGTAAGCAATTGTTACTCTTGTTAGCTAGTAATACTTTCGAGATGATAAAGAACACGTAAAGAGGTAAATGAGAAGATAAAAAGAATGTATAGTAAATATCAGATGAATTGTGTCATTTAAGGGCTACGTGAACTCAGAAGGGAAGGATAATCACCAAGCAGAAAGCTCAGGCTTTAGATTCGCATATTTTGAGCTTGGCCTTGAACTGAGGAGTAGGTGAAAGGGGGAAAGGTGTTCAGGGTAGGAGGACTGGTGTGAATGATGATGTGGGAGGGAGACCAGTTTGGCAGGAGCAATGGATTTCAAGGAGAGAGCCATGGAAGATTTGGAAGAGGACAGGAAGTGGGAGCCAGACTAGAAAGGAAGGAGGAGCACAGGCAGGGAGGGGCAGGGGTGCTGGCACCATATGGTGAGCGCCGTGGAGTAGATTTTGGTGGTGATCAGGAAGGGTCAAAGTCAAGCAGGGGTGGCAGCAGAAAGCCGGACCCTGGATACCAGGGACATTGGGAGGATCGATTCTCTAGACGTGATTGTGTGTCAGGGAAACAAGGAGACAGATAGGCAAAGTCGGAAGTGATAGATATTGGAGTTTCAAGCTGGGAGGTATTTCTGTTGGGAAGAAAGGCCTTTCTTTGAAAAGAGCAGCTGCAGCTTCACCATGTCTGTGGCCTTGAGCAGGCCCTTGGAAACGGAGGACCCCAGCTCAGGAGGGAGGCTGTGGCTGTAGGTGGAGAGCTAGGACTCCTTGGCTTGGAGCTTAGAAGTGAAGCTTCTGGGAATGAAGGAAGCTCCCCAGTGAGAAGGAGTAGGCGGGTGGGGGAGTTTGGGGGGATGACGATGTTTACGCTGGGTTGGCATCTGGGAGAGAAGGCGAGGCAGCAGGCAGGGTGCGGAGACTAGGAGACTAGGAAGATGGTGGTGGCAGGGCATGAGAAGGAAAAGTGAATCAGAGAGGTTAGGTTCAAGGTTGGAGATCTTAGAGGCAGGGCCAATCTGAGGGTGGCCTTCCCAGCTCTGGCCAGACATTTCCTCCTGCCAGTCAGTCATACCCCAAACCTCGGCATCACTCTTGAACTTTTATCTTTCCTGCCCTGCATCCATTGACCATGAAGTCCTTTCTCTCCAACTTCAGCGTATCTAGGATCTGACTGCATCTCTCCACGGCCCTGCTCTACACCTGGCCCCCAGCCTTTCTCCTGGGTTATTGCCAGAATCTCCTGACCAGCCGCCCTCCTCTTACCCCTGCCCTCAAAGCTGGGCCGTAATGACATCCCAGGTCTGCTCCCAGTCCCCAGGGTCTCCTGTTTGACTCTGCCAAGTCTTAGAAGCCAAGACGGAAAGTCCCACGAGGCCCCAAAGGTCTGTCCCTTCATTCTCGGACCCCTCGCTCTCCTGCTCTTCCCTCTTGCTCCCACCACTTCCACCATTTCTCCATCTCCAGGTGTCCTCCCTGCTCTGGTCCCTTGCACTGGCCACCCGCCCCTGCAGGCTCACTCCCTGACGTGCTCCGCGGCCTTGCTTACTTGCACCTGTCCTGGCCACCCCCTCATACAGCGGCAGCTGCCTTTCTTCCCTTTCTCCTCTGTGCCCCAGTACCCCACACCTCCTTGCTCTGCTCTCCTCTTCCCGCACACGATGTATCCCTTTCTAACGCACAGTATGTATGAATGCAAGCACTGGGAGAGCAGGAGACGAACTCTGGCTTGTTTCGTCTTGTATCACAACCACTTGACGTGGTGCCTGGGGGATGCAGGCATCCAGTAAACACTGATTGACTGAATACATTAAATACATTGTGAATTCTCTGTAAGTAACCGGAGGGGGGTTATTTCATAGGCATGGAAACCCAACCCAAACTTACACAAAACCACCAAAAAACCAGCCAGCTGAAGAAGGTCAGGGAGTCTCCTGCCGCTGAGCATCCGGTGCGAATCTGGATTCCCAGATCCAGGGGTACAGGAAATTTGACCGGACCCATTTCTCTCTAGACAACCACAGCCTTCTGAAATGTTTGGTTTAGGCTTGCTCTAGGTTTTGTGGATCTGATTCTATTTTATGGACTGTGTTGTGGAGACCCATAGGTGCACATGTCTCCACCTACCCATCCGTCGTATGTAGATACACGCACTGGTGCACATGCGTGTGTATGCATGTGCACACACATGGATGGCCACTCGTGTACGTACATAGACCGAGATGCACATCCATTGTAGACTTGCTCCTACAGAGACAGACGTGGATATGCACACATATGATTTCAAGGACGTGACAGGTGGATGAATATTAAAGGGTAGATGGCTTGGAGGGGGTATGTGTGAGAAGGTAAGGAGGCATGAAACTGGACAATTAGTTTAGAAAGAAACAATCCTTAGAGTTGGAAATAATGTGAGTATTTATGGGAAGGATATAAACATAGCTAGTATTCATGAATAAAACAACTGGCAAAATCATGAACTAATTTTCTACTAACGGGATCATTGTCTTTTTCCCTTCTTAAAAAAATGTTTATTATTTCAGTTAACAGGCAATGTGATCTTAGTTTCAGGTGCACATCTGGTGATTCAACAATTCTGTATTTTATGCAATGTTCACCATGATAAGTGTATTTTCTGTCACTAAACAACGTTATTTCAGTATTATTGATTCTATTTCAGTGTTACTGATTCTCCTCCCCTATGCTGTACTTTTCATCTCTGTGACATATTTATTTTACACCTGGGATGGTTGGATTGTAGGGAGCATTTCCTTTAGAATGTTAAGGTGTGCTTGGCTCCTACTAACACGCCTGAGACTAAAGCTTGCATTATGCAGGAGGAAGCCAGTTCTCCTTCTGTGAGGGTAGGTGACCCTTTTATCAAGGTGGGGGTCTACTGTTTGGCATTAGATATGGAAGCTAGAGGGGATGAGTGAAATAAGGGAAAGACATTAAGAGGTACATACTTGCAGTTATAAAATAAGCAACTCAGAGGGATGTAAAGCCCAGCACAGGGAATATAGTCAATGGGATTGTAATAGCATTGTATGGTGACAGATGGGGACTATGCTTACTGAGAGCACTGAGTAATGTATAAAAGTATTGAATCACTTTGTTGCACACCTGATGCTAACATATTTTATGTCAACTGTACTTGAATTAAGAAAAATGTGTTGTAGGGGCACCTGGGTGGCTCAGTAGGGTTAAGGCATCTGACTCTTGGTTTTTGCTCAGGTCCTGATCTCAGGGTCTTGAGATCGACCCTCAGGTCGCCTCCCAGCTAAGTGGGGAGTCTGCTTGAAGAGTCTCTTCCTCTGCCCTTCCCCCACTCTCTTGCTCTTTCTCTCTCTCAAATAAAGAAGTAAAATCTATTTCTTGAGAGAGACAGTGAGAGAGTGTGCGTGCACAGGCAGGGGGAGGGGCATAGGGAGAGAGAATCTCAAGCAGACTCCCCTCTGAGCAGGGAGCCCAACATGGGGCTCGATCCCAGGACCCTGAGGTCCTGACCTGGGCCACCCAGATACCCCTAAATAAATATATCTTAAAGAAAAACATATTCTATATCTTGACCTTGGTGATAATTACAAGAGTTTTTGCATTTGTGAAAACTCGCTGTATCTTATTGCATGTAAGTTATCCCTCAAAAAAGTTAATTTAAAAAAATAAATGGAAGCTAGTAAAGACCAGGACCTACTTGATGTGTCAGATCTAACTTACTCTTCGTTTCTTTGTTTTGGGGTCTTTGTCTTATACGTTGTGATTCCTGTTAGATTTTCTAGTACTGAAGGGCATCTGTTCAATCAAAGTCAGATTAGGATTTGGGGGCAGTCAACTTTGTAAGGAAGATGGCTTGGATTTTTAATTTGCTACATTGAGTATCCCAGAAAGAATTGATGATCAGATAGCATTCCCAGGACTTTTGTAAAGACTGAAGCATAAATAAAATCTGCTCCAGACAGATAAAGGAAACCCTTTGCATCCCATTAAGCTGCTAGGGCACAGAATTAACTTGATTTTGAGAGAGAGCTGATTGGGAACAGGGACCGTGTGTAATTCATTCTTGCTTGGTAAGCCCTGGAGCAGGACTGGTGGTGATCTTTGTGGTCTGGAGCAGGGCAGAGTTTATAATGAGGCTTGCCACCTAAGTTGGTTTGGGCTCTGGGTTCAGGGAAGCTCCTGGCTGAGGTTGAAACCACTTTGGTTCATGGTCAGAGCTGGTAGTGATTACTCTGTCCGGCAAAGCTGTTAGTTAAAGGTGGAGGTCAGAGGAATTTCTTGCTGTCACTACCAGCATTCTTTTCCGGGTTCCTTATTTCTCTTAGCTACTTTGTCTCTCTCATATCCTCATATTTTTTTTAAAGATTTTATTTATTTATTTGGCAGAGATCACAAGTAGGCAGAGAGGCAGGCAGAGAGACAGATGTATCATAAGCAGGCAGAGAGGCAGGCAGAGAGACAGATATATCACAAGTAGGCAGAGAGGCAGGCATAGAGACAGGGGAAGCAAGCTCCCTGATGAGCAAAAAGCCTGATGCGGTGCTTAATCCCAGGACCCTGAGATCATGACCTGAGCCAAAGGCAGAGGCTTAACCCACTGAGCCACCCAGGCGCCACTTATATCCTCATATTTGTTGGTGCCACATTCAAGCCCCTCACTTGTCTTCCCTCCTTCCTTTCCTCCCTCTCTTCTTTCCTCCCCAAAATATTTATTGGGAACCTGCTGAGTTGGGCACCTGCTGAGTTGGGTGCCTGCTTGGCTCTGGCAATAGAACTGCGAATAAAATAAAAATCCCTGCCCTCACGAATTGGATGTTTTAGTGAGGCAACAGGTAATGAATGATTCCACAAATAAAAAGAAAATTACAAGTGTGATAAGCACACTGCAGTAAGTCACTGTGCTGTGATCCTAGTTGATAATAAAAATCTGACATGACCCTGGGGGTCATGGGGATCACTATCTTGAAGAAAGATAGTTAGGTTAAAAGATTAACTAGGCAATGGGGAAACCCTTCCCCGCAAAAGGCTGTATGTGCAAAGGCCCTGTGGCTGGAGACAATGCATAATGTCAGAGGAATGGCATCGGGGCCTCAAGGCTGGAGTTCAGAGAACAAGGGCGAGAGAGGTAGAGATGTGGTGGAGAGGTAGGCTGGATCACACTCACCAGGCTGTGGAGGCCCCATTAAGAGCCGCGCAAGAAGGAACTATTATAGGGAAGGAAATGGTAAACACATTCACCCTGCAGATGGTCACTATTGAAATACATGCAGTTTAACTTGCAGAAAAAAAGTCATCCTTAAGACAGCATACCCGGTAGCTGGACCTTGGGTGTTTTTCACCACATCCCTAGATACTCTGATTTACTGGGTCGGGCTGTAGCCAACATAACCATTTGTTAAATAAACCCTGTAGGTGATTCTGATTGTAGGTGTCTGTGAGCTGGGCAGGAGAGGGGCTGAGTGGTAGAGAACTTTTTGGAGCTCCACAAAGTAGAGCAGGTAGGCAAGGCTGCCTCTGAGAATCTTGGGGACTGAGGTCGAGGTGTGACTGTTCCTGTGGTGACAAGACTAAGAGGAACTAGAAATAACCCAACCAGACAGGCTGAATCTGAGTCAACCTCTCCATCCCTCCCAGTTGTTTTTCTTTCAAATCATGGCATACTATCGGGGTTTCACTGCAATACATTGGCTAATTTTATTTTTAGTACAATAATACATGCACTGGAAGATAAAGATGTCATGCGTAATTCAAGAAGGAAGCGCATCTCAAATGTGAACTCTTGCCAAACACTTGTAAATTCAGGTAACTTCTTTCATATGACCTTGAAGGTACCAGACCGTCTTCTTGGTGGCCACTTAAATGTGGGATTTTGAATCAAAGGAGAGCAAAGGAATGCACTAGAACAAAGGTGGTTGAAAGTTCGTGAGCACAATGCTTGCCACAGCCCGGAAGGCAAACATGTCAATCAACAGCTTTTTATGTTAGCTCATCTGAAGGCCTGGTTCCCTGACTCCCTAGCATTTATAAAGTCATCTGCAGCCCAATTAGCTGTGCATTTATAATCTCCCATTACCCTCACATCAACACAGAGAAGTGATGAATTATTTTGGCATTCATAGTAATGCCATTAATCAGAATGCATTCATTGTGTATTAATGACTAGATGTGGTGGGTAATTGTATATGAGTTCCATAGTAATTTAGCAATTGATTTACCAGTATTTGATGAGTTGAAACTGTACTAATGGAAGATTAAGTGATACAATTCTAACTGATTATGAAAAGGCGATTGAATAGACATTGAAAAAGATTAAATAAGTGAAGAATTTCAATTGTATATTCTGTGTGAGCCAACAAAATTTCAAAGGAAAGCGCAAATTAATTTTCATGTTCTACCAATGGGTGTTCAGGAACTGGCATTAGAAAATGTGTCCAATTAGGACATGGTTTTCATATGCAATGAGTTTTCTTTTTCCTCCTAAATGGAGATTACTTAATGCCAGAAATAGGCACATGGAGAGATTTGACAGGCCCAGCTGTAAATTTTGCTTCAAAAAAGACTCTAATTTGACTATTTTCATGCCATTTTATACCATTAAATGTTTCTCATATTAATTGCTGGTTATACTTTAAAAAAAAGGTCTTTTAATCCTATGAAGTGTAGCCTTACCTCATTTATGCACATATTTTTCTTTTACAACTTTAAATGTAGCCTAGAGCCTAGCTTTTTAAAGCAGAACCTAGGCATGTATTATTCAAAAGGGTAGATAATGAAATGTGTTGTACTTTTGTTTGGGCATTGTTTTTAAATTCTAACAATACTTTTGAAAAGTAGGAAATAATTTTTAAAAATTCCATTTAAAAGGTTTGACATCATAGAAACTGAGTTAGGGGATTCTCTAAATGACCTACATGCTTGCATCCCAGCACTGCTGTTTTCTTAGGAACCATACTTTCCCAGAGTATTTCCTCAGAAATACTGTGTATTTATACAAGTGTATGTTCCATTGAGGATCCCACTTTAAGTAGATGTTAGTTGTTGATGTTGCTGTGGATTATGGTGATGATGGTGGTGCTAGTGGTGGCGGTGGTGAGGGGGATGTCGTAATGATGGGAGTGATGATGATGGGAGTGGTGGTGAAGAGGATGATGAGGAGGTGACGATGAGGGAGTGGTGATGAGATGATGAGGATGACGGTGGGAGTGATGATGGACGTGATGGTTGCTATGGACTGAATATGTACCCTTCAAATTCATATATTGAAACCCTACTCCCCAATGTAATGATTTTTGGATGTGGAGCCTTTGGCAGATGTTTAGGGTTAGATTAGATCATAAAGATGGAGCCCTCATAATGAGATTGTGCCTTTATAAGAAGAGGAAGAGGCCAGTTGAGGGCATGGAAAAAAGACAGCTGTCTCTAAACCAACAAGAGAATCCTCACCAAGATCCTGACCATGCTGGCACTCTGATCTCAGACTTCCAGTTTCCAAAACTGTGAGAAATAAATATTTGTTGTTTAAACCAGCCAACCTATGGTATTCCATTAGCAACCTACACAGAAATGACTGTGACAGTGGTGGTGATGATGATGGTGATGGTGATGATGATGATGCTGGTGGTGGTGGTGATGGTGATGATGGTGGGCATGTGATGGTAGTGAAGATGATGGTGATCATGGTGGTGATGATGATGATGATTATGATAATGGTGATAACGGTGATTATGGTGGTAGTGATGATGGTGATGATATTGATGGTGGCGATGATGATGATGTTGATGGTGGTGATGATGATGGTGGTGATGATGATGGTGGTGATGATGGTGATAATGATGATAGTGGTGGTAATGGTGATGATGATGGTTATGTTGGTGGTGGTGATGATGGTGGTGATGTGATGGTGATGATGATGGTGATGGTAGTGATGATAATGATAGTGATGATGGTGGTGGTGGTGATAATGGTGGTGATGATGATGGCAGTGTTGATGATGATGGTGATGGTGATGAAGATGCCTTACAGAGTTCTTACTACTTAGTTGCACTGCACTAAGAGCTTTGCCCATACTAAGACCTTTAATCATAACCACCAGCCCAGGAAATACGTAGTGTTATTAGTTCTCTTTCAGAGAGAAAGAATCTGAGGCATGAATGGTGTAAATAACTCTCCCAAATTCAGAGCTGGGGAGAAGTTGAACATCTGGTGGCTGAGCCTATATAACCTCCCTTTAACCTCATGTAGGCACTTGGGCCTGGTTACTCATGTTAGTATAAATAGTAAAGCCACTAAGTAGGGAGCACTCATTTGGAGTTAATCAGTAGATATTGTGGGCACTCACTTCTGTAATGTGAAACTTACACCATCTATAGAATAAGTAAAAGTTACAATTAATGATCGATTATACCTACCTGTTAATGTGCACATTTAGTATAACCATGTATGATAAAAGGAATGACATTAGGTGTTTTTCCTAAGCTTGTGCTCAGTTCTCTCCCACTCCTCCCCTGTCTCATAGGGGAGCCACTCTCATGGTAAACCCTGCTTTGTGAGTACTAAGGAAGATGAAGGAGAGGGGGAAGTGATGGAATTAGTATTTTGTGAGATTGCAACGTGAAAGAGTAGCTACATGGTGATTCCTTCTTAGTCAAGGGGCAGAGGCAGCACGGGGAAGGAGTTTGTATGATTCCTTTGCACATCTGCATGGATTACAACACAGTCTAACCTGTTGCAATAGAGGACCTCAAATATATTGGCTTAAACAAGTTCCCAGTTCATCTCTCTCTTATGTTAGAAAGTAGAGGTAGTGAGTCCAGCCCCAAGAGGACAATTCTACACCCTCACCGCACAAACTCCATCTCTGGATTCAGACTGACATCCCCCATTGTCATAGGGCAATGGGATGCAGGGGCGGGGGGGAAATGGACAGGGCAGCCGTTGCTCAGTCTTCGTGGATGTACATCACTAAAACATCACACATCTTGCCCCTGAGTAACTGAGGAGAGGCGTGTTCTTTAACCGGGTGGCCCAGTTCTCAGCACAAACTCCCAATGCTGTTATTCAAAGGATGTGGGGAGAGAATGAACCACTAGGCAACTAGCTGTTACTCCCAACTCAAATATTCAAGTCTCAACTTTGGAGAAATGATTTAGTCTAATATTTGTAGAGAATGGAGTATGGTAGGACATGAACATCTTGAAAAAAAAAAAAAGTTAAACAGAAATACAGCACTCTGGGCTAGTAACCCTTAATTGTGGGAATAGCTATTTCTTTTGGAAAAGTATAGAACGTCAACCTAAGGAGTCTCCATATAAAATTTTTGTTCATTTCATGAGCCTGTGTTTTGATACTGAATTTTCAGAGCCTCTCTACAGGATGAATAGACAGAAGGTGCCAATGAGATGCTGATAAAGCTGGGAGGAATGGGGAAGGGCCACTGTGTCTGACAGTAAGATTTGCTGAGAATCAGTCATTCTATCTTCAGGTGATAGCAAGTGGATCGTATTTTTTTTTTTCTCTTTCTAACAACAGCTTCCCTTATCTTTGCAATTTCTTTTATTTTGGAGCAAATGATATTACTTAGTATATACTTTTCATCATCATTCAGCCAGGGATAATCCACCCAGTGATTCAGATGAGTTGGCAATGATAGTCATATTTGGTCTATCACTGTTATGCGCCATTGTGTCTCCTAATTCAGAAAGCATTTTGGGCCCTCCCTTACTCAGGAACCCACAGAAAATGAGACTATCTGTATGAGTGAATTTTCCAAAAAGCAAGGTGCTTAAGTGTCAAAACTTCAGAGTAAGCAGGTAAGTAAACAATGGCAGAACCCAGTCTTTACATGGAAATCTAAAGAAAGCTTTGTTTAGAAAAGACAGATGGACCTTGAATGAGGTCCTGGGATGGTCAGGGTGGCCGGGTTCTACATGGGTATCATGATAGCTTTTTTGGTCTGTAGTCACCTTTCCCCCTTAACTCCTTCCTGGTCTGCTGGCACTCAGCACACATGCAAAATAGCAAAGGGTATTAGTAAGCTTTGCTTTATTGTCGTGTGGCCCTGGTCTAGGTTCATATTTGCTCCCTGCCCCAAGCTCTCATTGTCTCTGGACTGACATTGTCAAAAGACGAGTTAGTTCTCAGGTTATGCTTCTCAGCCTACAAGTACAGAGTCACGAATCCCTGGGGATCCTGACCAGCTTCTTAAGCTTTGCACTCATCTCCATCCTCCCTTCTTAAAAAAAAAGTTGGTGCACATACGCCATTTCATCCCTGCTTTTGTGGAACCAGGTGTGGGATTGGGGGTGTTTGACTTCCCAATGATTATGTGAATGCAGAAACCCTGGGTCTCCAGCTGGAGCAGGAATCCACAATATTTCAAGCTTTTCATGCCTATCTTCTGCCAGCCATGGGACTTCCTGGACTGTGAACAGTTTTTATAGGTTATAGGTTTATGCCAAATGACTTGCCAAGTCTTAATAGGAAAAGTCGGCAGTCTGTTTCCAACACCTACTGCTCAAGTATTCACGGCCAGAATTTTGTTTTGCATGTATGCTTTCCTTTAACAGGAAAGAAAATGGTCTTTAGTCAAACCACTGAAGTGAGAAATGCAAATCTCATTTGCCGTTAATCCCAATGAGGTATTAACTACAAAGTCCATTTAAAGACTCTTTAGTGTTAATATTAAAGAAGACACGTGATAAAATAAACAGTTAATGGCCTGGAGCCAGCCATCTTGTATGCTCTGAACAACGCTTGACCACTCCACCCCGGGGATAATGACCAGACCCCCTTTCAGTTGCTCTCAACTTCTCATTGGCACCAGGGGAGGTGAGTTTGGGAAAGTCACTGGTTTGAAAGGGCTGTGATGATGGCAAAACACTTTATTACCTTGTTAATGAGCACAGTGAGGGGTTGTAGGCAGGGCAAAGCATTTGTATGTTCTTGTGTAGAGTTAGGGGGGAAGGAATGGGGAGAGGGGGAAGGAAACCCACTTTTTGTCACCATAACTAGTTACTTGAGGGTGTTAACAGATCTCTGGATGATCTTCGGAGAACATTTTCCTTCATTATGGTTTTAGAATGCATTAGGGAAATCATCTGGTTGTATAGCCAGTAGAGGGGACTCTCCAAGGTAAGCGGTATCTTTTCCCTCTCTCCTACCCTTCCCTCCCTCCCTCTTCTCTTTCTTTCCCAACATCTGAATATTGAGTGGAACTATGTGGCATCCTTGAAATTTTTTTTTTGGTCAGCTACTACAGTTCCCCCCCTCAATGCTGAAGTGTTCTTCTCGTAGTTCTAGATGTCCTTCATGCTGCAGAAAACTTGTCTTTTCTTATCAACCCCACCATGGAAAAATCATGTAGCTATTTGTTTTAGTTTATTATCCTAGCACAATTCTGTTGTGGTCTGATGTCAGTACATAGCTAAGTTTATATCGTGAATGCTGGCCTGTCAATCTGGATTCTGGGCCCTGTTCTCTCTCTCTCTGATCACGAGGTGCCCTTCCCTGTCCCAGTAGTGCAACACCGTCTGTATTCAGATGAGGCCATTTAAATATTCAGATCCTCTGATCTGGCTCTTTCTGCCTCTCTGTCCTCATCAAGGTGCTGGCTATTGACGCCCTGATGTCCTCATCTGTGTGACACATTGACCTCTTCCTCCATGTGACACATGACCTTCTCCTCCATGTGACATACTGATCTCATCCATGTGACACACTGACCTCCTCCTTCATGTGACATATCACCTCCTCATCCATGGGACACATGTCCCCCTCATCCATGTGACTTGGTGACCTCCTCCTCCATGTGACACATGACCTCCTCCTTCATGTGACATATGACCTCCTCAGCTCTCTTGGCTGGCTCTTCCTCAGCCTTTGGAGCTCACCCTAAAAGCAGCCTCTTACTTAGAGCTAGATAAGCATCTGCTGGATGTGGAACAGAAGGGCTCAGCTTCCCTCCAGCCCCATGCTGCTGTCTATCCTACCCACCCCACCGCGCGCGTTTACTCACTGAAGCGCACGATCTGTCCACGTAAAGTGACTCAGTATTTTTGCCTCATAGTCAGAATCATAGACTTGGACTGTACGCAATGATGATTTAAATATATGTTTATTCATGAACATTTTCAAAGAACTCCAGTCTTCTATTTGTTGTGGTTGGGATGAAGAATATATTTTCTCAGGAGAGGGAGAGGGTGAGAAAATGTGACTTAAGTGGGAGAGCCCCTGAAGCTTTGGATGGAGAGCCTTTGTCTTCCTTCTCCATTTCTGCTTTCTTTGTGTTCCTGTGTGAGGGTCTCCTTTCCTGGGGACTCACACACTTTCTGTCTTATGCTTTGTTATTCCTCTTCAGTCTTCCTGCCTCCTTCCCCCTCCTTACTTTCTTTTTGAAATCTCATCCTTCTTTCTAAATCTCAGCTAGCTCTTTCCCTTGCTTATTGTTAATGTAAACCAGGCTTCCGCTCGAGTGCCACCATGGCCTGCTGTGTAGGAGCAGTTCTGTAGTTTTGGTTTTTTTTTTTTTGGGGAAGGACCATAGAAGATGCTGGTGTTGCCAAGAGCCCATTCTGAGAAAGCTCTAGCAACAGAACAGGAGTGTCCTCCTCATTCAGACTTCATCGGTTTTGTCTCCAGTTGATTAGTTGGCCTATGGATCTTAGAATTCCGAATATGAGGACAAGCGTTTCCATCTTGGTCTGTATCAAGAATTATATTAGGTATATTGGCTTCATGTTATTAAGGAAGAGAAAAAATAGTGACCATTTGCTCCGCATTTCTTTCAAGTGTGCTAGAAGTGCCCATCGGTTTGAGTGTTGTGTCAAAGAAACCACACTGGCTGTTCAACAACTTTCAAATGATCACTTATAAAGCCCCCCAAGAACTTAAAAAATAAGTTCTATTTCATTTCAGATTCTTCCTGCTGCCTCTTTGTAAAGGGTGCAGTTCTTGCTCTTGGCATGTGGGATTTCCTGAGGGCTGCTTTGCTCTAACCCAGCTGCAGTTTGATGAAGCTTAAATTGGACAGTATTACTTTTCATTATGAGCAGCTCCAAGCATTTTCCCTGAGACGGGATCAAAGGGAGGTGCCAGCAACTTACTGAAATTACAGTCTTACCTGGAAGGAGCCGCCAGACAACATGCTCATCTCATGAGCAGTATACTGCTGAAAATAACATGCATATCCTTTTGACTTACATTGGGGGATTCAGTGACATAATTAGGAATTACATAGTAGTATGCGACACACTGTTGCAAAGAGTGATTTCTTTAATGGTTTCCTGAAGCATGTGAGGGCCAAAATGCTCACAGCCTTACGGAGCAAACAAAGCTAATATAGAAACCTTTATCAGAATTGTCTCCAAGAATTTTGGAGACTTAGGATGAGCCAGAGAGTATAAAGATTGTCTAAATAACACAGAAGCACCTAGACTTTCAAAAATAGATGTGTAAAAGGTGCTTTCAGAGGCTCAAATGCGTGCCTCTAATTCCACATGATATAATATTATTTATGTTCCTTAGATTGGTTTTTCTACCAGGCCAGTGGTTCTTAACTGGAAGCGATGTTTGAATTACTCAGGGAATCCTTTAAAAAACGTGCCTGCCAGAGGACCATCCTGGATCATTGATTCTAAGGCACTTGTGTTGCAGCCTGGCAGTATGTACTTGGAAAAAGCCCCTGCAAAATTATGAAGCTTCTGGTTTCAAAACTGGTTAAGGATCACTGCTCTTGACTCAAAGTTTGGTGTGGTAGAAACAAAGACTGCGCCATCTTTGTAACCTGGAGATCTAAGTGAGTGCCTGGTTTGTGGACGTGAGCTCAGTAAATGTTCTTGAGGAAATGGAAGCAAACAATCTAGCAAACCATACCATGTATATTTTTAACTACGCATTCATTTGGATTACTACTGGCTAAGTAAATTCAATAGTTGAGTAGAATTTTTAAAATAACCTTCAGAGGGAGGCCTCTTCTACAGAATCATAGAGCATTTTTTAAAAAAGATTTTATTTATTTATTTGACAGAGAGAGATCACAAGTAGGCAGAGAGAGAGGAAGGGAAGCAGGCTCCCTGCTGAGCAGAGAGCCTGATTTGGGGCTCGATCCTGGGATCACAACCTGAGCCGAAGGCAGAGGCTTTAACCCACTGGGCCACCCAGGTGCCCCTATATAGCAATTTAAAAAAAAAGATTTTGTCTATTTATTTGACAGAGAGAGAGAGAGAGAAAGTGAGCAAGGGAGCAATAGCAAGGGGAGGAGCAGAGGGAGAGGGAGAAGCAGACTCCCCACTTAGCAGAGAGCCTGACATGGGCCCCCATCCCAGGACCCTGGGGTCATGACCTGAGCCACAGGCAGACGCTTAACCGACTGAGCCACCCAGGTGCTCTTACATAGCATTTTGTGATTTAAATGTTTAGTAAGTAGGCACGTGATATAGTTTTTAACAACAATTTAATATGAAACCAGAGAACAAAGCAAAATCACAGAAGACACTTCTATAAATTCTGATATTTTTCCTCCATTATTTTATGTGTAAAAAGGTCTTTTATGATAAGACCTCTGGTAGCGTCCCACCATTGTACTAGGCTCCATTTTCCTATAATTTACTCGTAAGTATAACTTTATACTTTAAAGTATAACTTTACTCATAAGTTGATAAAAAAAACTATTATTAGTAAACAGGAATTTATGCATTTGAGTGATTGCTCTTTTTTTTTAAAGTTGACATGTTGGATGGCAGGACATTTTAGAAAGTTTTCCCAGGTCATATACATACCCGTCTCTTGCCTTCCTACCAACCATTTCTCTAAGACTTTGTCCCTTGCCATTAAGGAAGCTTCAGTAAAGGTGGGTAGATAAGAAAGCATCTGAGACAGAGAAAAACCAGGGACCTGTACACGGGAGTGTGTACTCGGGCACAGGTGGACATGGCAGAGCTTGGAGGGGGTGGACTGTTGAGGAAAAACTCAGGAATAAGGTGAGATCAGAGCTATAATGTTGGGAGAGGAAGGGGTATTCCAGGCAACTGTTTACAGAGCTGGGGTGAGCCAGACATGAGCAAAGGCAGCTGGGAGATGGCTTAAGGCGTCCACAGAGTGCGGAGCCATGACAGAGGAAGTACTTCCCTCTGTAGAGGGAAGTGCCTTTGCCGGAACCATGCTTTCCTTCTGTCCCAAAGCCAGCGAATGATCAAGTTTTCAGTAGGACATCTTAGGAAGAAAACCACTAGTTCCCTATGGGTGTGAAATACCACTGTTTGTGAGACCTGTGGAACCTGTCTTTACCGAGGCACCAAGAGACGTTTGTCTCCTGGTTACAAACAGAAGCTGAGAGGTGTCTCTCCTTTGCTGTGACTTGCTTTAATATCCATCATAACCTTAAAACTTGTGGGTTGAATTAAATCTTACATTGCTGTTTTGAGTCTGTCATCTGCCTGTTAAAAACAACCCCAATGTTAATGGAGTACTTGACATGTTGCAGATTCCTGATCTCTGGGCGCTCCTCGGGCCAGAGGAGGAGGGTGACCATTTTGTCCCATTATTTGAGACAGTCTCACTTTATGCCTGTGTCCACTTGCAATCATGAAAGCTCTCCCATTTTGATTGGAAAAGAGTCCTAGTTTGGAGGATAAATTCTATGGTCACCCTATTTTGCGGTTATTTTCTTTCCCCAATGCAAGAGAAAATTGGGGCTCAGAGAGTCATGGATGTCTAGAATCACTGTCACCACCTTGTCTTAAGCACCTTTTATGGGCAAAGCAGGAGTCTGTCTCCTGGATAATGGAAATGTTAATGGTAGGTTGTTCATTTAGAAATGAAAACTTAGACATAAATAAATGAATATTCTTGTTAGAAAAAAAGAGACACTCTCCTAGGGAAAGCATCATATTATTGATGCAAGAAACTTGCAGTATTATTTCTTCATTCCTGTTGGAGGCTATGTTTTTTTCTACATTTATTGTTACCTCCTATGTACAAGTAGCTGCACCAGTTGCAAGATCATTTGGGGATTAATATGACACATCAGGGATGGTTCGATCAATCTTCAACTGTGATTGGCCCTGTTTTATTAGATGATTAAATCACATAACTTAATTGATACCGTGTAGTCAGGCTGATGACAAATGATGCTAGGTATCCATAAGCCCATCATTGAATGTGTTCCTGTCCTGCTTATCCACCTGTCAGGACACTGAGAGCCACTCGGGCAGGCTGGCACGGGGGGTGGTCTTGGGAGATATTTAGTGCTTGTAACCATCCAAAGTAGCCAGGATGAGGAAGAGTCAGGAGGTGTGGGCAGGTGGCCTCTGGGAGAAGATGGGCTCAAAACTAGTAAATTCTAAGACGCTAATGGGAGGTTGGAATTAAGAGACAAAATGGCCCCTGGAAGAGATGGGCAGGAGCACAACAGCAGCATCTAATGCCATGACTGAGCGCCTGGTCTCTCCTTGGGCCTTAGGTATTTCTCATGTTGCTTGATCTTTCTTGAAAGGCCAGAGGTCTGAATGGCCACTAGTCACACACTTTATTTCTTGGCCTAGCATTACATTTTGTTTTGTTCGTCTGACTTGAATGCTGCGGAAAATAAACTCATCGTCTTGTGGAACGAATGTTGGTAAAGTTTTACTTTACATTTTCTTTTGTCCCCCCCGTCCTTAGGTTTTGTGAATGATTCTGTGACTAAATCTATTGTGGCTTTGCGCTTAACTCTGGTGGTGAAGGCCAGCACCTGTGTATCAGGGGAGAGCCATGCAAATGACCTGGAGTGTTCTGGAAAAGGAAAATGTACCACGAAGCCATCCGAGGTAAGGGGACACCTGCTAGCTTTTAAAAGTTATATTTACGTAAATATGTGTCTATACCTGTATATTGATACCTATCTATATCTATTTATCAAGAATGAAAGGGGAGGGAACTAGTGAATTTGCTGAAAAATCCCTACAAATTTCTGGTTTCAGTTTTACATTAGTGAGCAGCCTATGGATATCCAGTCTCTGTGTAACGTATAAAGTCATGATAACATGTCGGGGGCAGTGCTAGATTTTGCTTTGGGTGAAGTAGAGATGTTTTGAGAAGAACAGTTCTGCTGTCTGGTGGAAGAATCCAGAACAATAGCAGAGGCATTTACTTTCTGGTTGTTACGTCACCCACTCCTCAGACTTAGCATTTCTCTAGCACTGATAACAGAGTTACAGAAGCAAGAGAAAAGAATAAGAAGGAACAGAGAAGAGGCAGGGTCAGGAAGGCTCATGTTATTTTTGACCTCTGCGGATCAGCGTCCTCAATGCTATGGTGGGCCAGAGTCCTGTGCCCCTTCTTCTTTATGGCTCAGGTCATACAGGCCATGGTGCAGGGGCAGAAGGACAAGTTCCTCCTCCTTGTTCTCTGCTGAGTGACAGGGGTCTGAGAGGCAGATCAGCATGGGACTGTGGTCATTGAGACCCACGTCCCCGGTACAGGGTTCTGTTAAAACAGCTTCTGCAGGTGTACTTGGGTTCTGCCCAGCATCCCAGGAAAGGGAGACTCACCCCTTAGGAGGGAGCCTGTTCCATTAGGGCACATCTGTTCCTCTTGCCACTTGCCTCCATGAACCTCTCCCTGTTCCACACATTTGTCCACTGGAGTTCATGCAAAGTGAAGTGGGTCCCCCAGGTCCCAAAAGAGCGTAGTTTGTTTTAGGCCGATATTTAAAAAAATATATATTTTTTAATTTGAGAGAGAGAGAGTGAACAGGAGCCAGAGGAGACACAGGGGGAGAGGCAGAGGGAGAGGGACAAGCAGACTCCCTGCTCAGCAGAGAGCCTGACATGGGGCTCGATCCCAGGACCCCAAGATCATGACCTGAGCCAAAGGCATATTCTCAACTGACTGAACCACCCAGGTGCCCCAGTTTTAGATCAGTTTTACAGGTGGTGCCGGTGAACTTTCTTTGGAGAAACTTCCTTAGGGTAATGTCGACGCATTTGGTAATAGTGGTATGAACTTGGTGCAGTGAGGGGAGGCGGGGGGTGACGGACAGAGAGGTGTTGGGAGATACTTTCAGGTGTTGCTTAGGTCATTTTGGAAGACCCATGGTCTTGATGTGTTAGGTGTACTATTTGTGGAGGCATAAATATACCATTTTCCAGTGAGATATTCTCTGCAGGGGGCAGAATGCCCTAAGGGAGTTACAGAACAATAATTTCTGCTAAATCTTTGAAAAGGAACACGAATGTAAACCAAAGCCAGAATGAAACCCCCCGGGCATGGGATGGGGCCTGACATGGAGCCAGGAGACAGAGCCGGGGATTTCTTGTATAAAGCCAAGCCTGCGCCCTGAATCCCGTTGTCTTCCATCTTGCCCAGCAACTTGGGCCGTTTTCTCTCTTTCCTGAGGGGAAGCTTCATTTATCAGTTCATGGGTAGAAAAAAAGAAGTAAAGGATCTTAAGTGTTCTGTTGTGACAGTCGAGGCAGAGGAGGTTATAGAAGCTGAGAGAAGATGAGGAAGCAGTGGGGGAGCTCATCTGATAAGGACCTTCCAGATGAGAGGAAGCGGATAAGCCTGAGGAACGCTAACGGCCCCCGCTGGAAGAGCATCAAACCTTCCAAGTGTGAAGAGGAGACACATCGGTGTTCCCCAGATTCATCCTTATTATTCCGAGTGAACAGTCCTCGGGCCTCACTAGCCCTGAGAAAGACAAGAGTGGTGGACAAGAAATGGCTGAGATGGGGAAGGGAGGGCTGTTCTCGGAATCTGGGACTGACCCAGTGGTTGTTTCCTTGTGGGCTTTCTCTTACGGTGGATGAATCATCTGGGGAGACTTCTTACCCATACAGAAGTCACCATGACTTGTTTTGTTTGTATTTGTTTTTGTTTTTTTGGAGACGGAGAGAGAGGGGGAAACAGTGCATGCATGTATGGCGGGCAGTGGCAGAGGGAGAGGAAAAGAGAAAATCTTAAGCAGGCTCTAGGCTCAGCGCAAAGCCCAATGTGGGGCTCGATCTCACAACACTGAGATCAGGACCTGAGCCGAAACCGAGAGTCAGACACTCAACCGACAGAGCGACCTAGGCGCCCCACTATGTTTTCTTAGAACATGCATGTTGCTGGTTTACCCTCTTCCTCCGCATGGGTGTCATCTGTGTGACCCCTCTCCCCTAGAGGCTTGGCCTGCTGGTGTAGAATTAATTCACTGAAAAGGCAGCTGAAGCATTTAGTGCCTGGCAGGTAACTTCGCAAATCTTGCCAAAGTGCTTTGTTTTTTGTGCAGAAAGGTCTCAAGAGCCTTCCTGAAGAATCCATGCTAATTTTAGCAGGTCACTTAAAAGGAGGTACAGTTTCATTATGGGTGCTGGCTCTTTTGAAGAGCTCTGAGTGCCCCGCCTCCCTCCTCTGCCCCCCCATCCCACACCAGGTGTGAAACCTCTGTTGTTGTTGCTTCTCTCAAAGCCTGCATTTACCTTCAGTGAACTGCAGGAAATTGTGGCCAGTCGTCTTACCCAAGCCACAATAATTACCCCCAGTGATGCTAAGCGAATGGTTAGGCTGTAATTACCATGTCCCAGTACAGACTTGCCACATTGTTATCTTGGAGAGAACCATCTGGAAACCAGTCCTCCCATTCACAAAAACATGGCAGGAGTTGTACTACCTGTGGCAGGATTAGGAAGGGAAATTGGGCTGTCCCAGCACTTTTTGTAATGGTTGTCAGTGGCTGTCCGGTGACTTGTAAACAGTTCAGTAGCCATAAAAGACTGTCGCTCTCAGGTTTCCTTCTTTGTACTGTTTCCTCAACTTAGAAGTGACATAGTGCAGTCTTTCCGCCAAGGCAAGAAGCCAGGCCGTAGTTCAAAACAAAAAGAGCTCTACTTGGTGGTTTAATGCGATTGTTTCTAATTACTTTTATATCTTTTTATTAGATCATCCGTCAAAATAAGAGCAAGTCTGTGATTCCCATACTACTCTCATTGGGTCATGGAGGTATTTCCTTGCAGATGGACTTTGGCTAGAGGTGATTTTACAATTCCAAGCTGACAGGTGGTTTGCCATAAAGCTCTACCTTGGTGCTCTTACAGAGCACGCTGTCCTCAGAAAGTCTCTCTCTCTCTCCTTTTTTTTTTTTTTAAGATTTCTTTATTTATTTTAGAGAAAAATAGAGAGAGCACGCACATGTGCAAGCAGGGGGAGAGGAAGAAGGAGGTGGAGAAAGAGACAGAGAGAGAGAGTAAAGCAGATTCCCCACTGAGCATGGAGTCTGATGTGGGCTGGATCCATGACCCTGAGATCTTGACCTGAGCTGAAATCAAGAGTGGGATGCTAAACTGACTGAGCCATCCAGGCACCCCTGGGAAAGTCTTTTTGTATATTTACTGTAACACGGGAAGGAGCTCTGTTTTTTGAAAACTGCTTTTATTAACGAGGGTTGATTCTGATCTTTTCTTCTCCTTGCCCCCCCAGAAATTTTTTAAAAATTAAATAAATAAAATAAAAAATAAAAAGTTGACTGTAGTCACTACTTCTCTTTGAATTTTGTCACCAAATTTGGCTGCTGTTTATTTGATGACTCCCTCATTATCCTAATGGTAAGTTTCAGGGTGCTTTGCTGGTGTGGACCTTAAGCCTTCTTAAGATCCACTTAGGATTCATGGACCCTGTCTTTCAAGAACAGGAGTTATGTATTAGGATTCTCCAGAGAAACAGAACCAAAGCATAACCTATCCTATCCTATATATTTTTGAATTAAGATTTAGTTTAAGGGATTGACTTACTATAATTCCATCATTGTGGAGTCTTGGTGTCGTCAACATCTGAGTGGGAGGCCAGTGAGCAGGAGACTCAGGAAAGAGCTTCAGCTCTCGTGCAAAAGGGTCTGCTGCTGATGTTGGGGAATGACGTCTGCAGGCCATCTGCTGCAGAGTTCTCTCTTGCTCAGGGGAGGTCAGCCTCTCATGCTATTTAAGCCTTCAACTGTTTGGGTGAGGCCCACCCTCACTACAGGAGTAAGCTTCTTTCCTCAAAGTCCATGGATTTAAATGTAAATCTCATCCAAAAACACCCTCACAGAAGCATCCAGAATATTGTTTGACCAAATAGCTAGGCACCATGATTCAGCCGAATTGACACATTAAATTTATCATCATGAGATTCTATTTTTTCTCAGATTCACCGTTGCCTCCTTTCTGCCGATTTGTGTTCCTTGCCCACAAAGTTAAAGGAATAGTTTTAAAATTTTAGTTTGCCTAAGATTTGCTCGAGGCCCTGACAAAAAGGGTCATATTCCAAGACCCTCACTCAGATTATGACATCCTTCATTGGCAGCCAGGTGATTTGGCGGAAGTAGATTGTAGACTATCATTCTGTAAGTAGAGTCTCAGGACCAGAGCTTACCATCTCCCTACTTTTGCTGCTTCTCTAAAGCAATATACAACATCTTTTTATTCAAGGACTTCATTGTTCATAATTTTAAGGTCATGTGGAATTAATAAAGAGAAATGCTGATAGGTGATATAATGTTTCCATACCTACTCAGCGTTCTCCTGTGTGTTAGCCCAGGTCTGTATTGATAAGGATCGGGCCTCCATCCTTAGAAGGTTCCTCAGGATTCTCTCTAGCTCTTGTCTTCGGAATCTATTATCCTGAGGCTGTTTGAGTTGGATACAGGTGCTACCTACTCAGACTTTGTTTTGAGAGAGAGGTAAGCTGGCTTTGTGTCTGAGAGCCATTCCCAAGCCCCTTTGGAGCCTGTGTCTTAATCTTAATTCTGTCTCTAGATGTGGGCCTGTCCATGGGAGAAGTAGGAACATGTCAGGTTCCTGAAAGTTCCCAACCTTCTGTTACCTCCCTCCCTACTCCTGGGAGTTGAAGGCTCAAGCTCTAGTAAGTCCTAGTATTTTCACAGCCGAGTTCTTCTGGTTAGGGTTGGTTTATTGGGAATAAGTCACTGACCTTAACTGGTCGCTTTGTCCCTGGTTTGATAACACCCTCTGTTCTTGTTCTAGAGCCCCTGTGGCCTGGGTAGGGGACACTACCCTTCCAGGAGCCAGTCTGCCTTATATCAACACCCTCCTTATTTTTTTTTCCTATTTCCAAAGATGTGCCTCTTTATTAGGGCTCCCAGCAAGTTCCCATTTCTGAAGTTTGCTTGTTTCCAATCTCATTCGCAGGGCAAAGGGATGAGTCTGCCCTGATCTGTGTGCGTGAACATCCTTTCCAGCTTGAACCGTGGCTCTCCTCACTAGCCAAGTGTCCCCCTGCTTCCTCCCTCAACTCCCTGTGGTTTTGCTCATGCTGTTCCCACCATCTGGAATGCTTAGCTACTACACCACCCTACTCCAGCCCTGTGCCTCCTGCCCGCCCACCTTCCTAACTTTATTCCAGGGTCAGCCCCAAACCTTCTTCCTTCGGAAAGCTGTCCATACCTCCTGCTACAAGCTCCCTCTCTCAAGCCTGGCAACATTTTAGTTTTCTAATGAGACGCCTGACCTTTGATTTCTGCTTATATTTCTTTATGTGTGTTACTATTTGCATGCACTGGCCTGCAGAGTTATTACCCGTCCTGTGCCTGGTCCCACGCCAGGCACTGGCGAGGACACACTTGGTCAGCTAAGATGCAGGGTGCTGGATGAATCGTGGATTCAAGCGTGGGGTGATGTGTGCCATGGGAGGGATCTGCAGATGCCTTTTGGAGGCTCAGAGAAATACCTTACTCAGAGATGGGATCATAGAGAGCTTCCCAGTGGAGTCTCAGATGGTGAGCTCCGTGCTTTTAGAGCCTGTTTGTTCCATCTGTATCATTGTAACAGCTCAGCAGGGGGCTTTCGGCATGGTGGTGGTGTGTGGGGGGGTGCTCCAAAACTGCCTATGAGTCGAATGAATAAAATAAATAAAAGAACAAGAATAGGGCAGAAAATCAAATCTCTGAGTTTCGAGTTACATATTATAATTTGAATTATATATTTGGTTACGGGAGCATGGGAAGGACATGGTGAATTTGGTTTCATAAACTAATGAGTTGGAAACTAGTCTCTGATCTAAAGCCTTCCCACAGATGGTGTGACCTAGAACATTGTAGTAACCCCACGGGAACATTTCAAGCCATGTTGCCAAGCCTTTTCTTCTCATTTCAAAAAGAAATCGGTTAGAATAATTTGAACCAGTGGCCCCTTTGATGCCATCCTCCTGTGGGTTGGAAACTGTCAGCAAACTCCTCTTCGGGTTAGGAAGAGCACTGTGCCAGGGGGCAGAAGAAGATGTCATATTCTTTGGCTCATCACGTCTCTGAGAGCTCGTTTTCCCACCACCGTCAGTGTAAGTGTAAAGGCCCTAATGAGGCTTTGCAAAACGCCTGTGACCTGGCAGGTTTTTGAGAAAGAAATGAGGAGGGACATTGGGTAGACAAGGAAGCCCATCAAAGAATCAGAGGAAGGGCATTTGCTGTATGCTTCTCGGCATCAAAACAGCCGCTGGCAAGCAAGCCGTGGAGCTGCTTGCTGCTAGTTCTATTCAGTGCGTGGCAGGGTCAGGTCCCCACAGGCTGCCAGCACTGTGGGGGGCGCTCCCCCGTAAGTAGGAAACAAACCACAGCAGGGGAGGGTCAGAGTGAAACAGTGGATGGAACCTACTGGAGGAAGCAGTGGTTAGTGGCCTTACGGAGAAAAGAGACACTTTGTTCTAAGAAATTGTTCTAAGGGAGGGAGGGCTTTTTCTTGACTGAATAAATAGCTTCAGAATAGTGCTCATTAAACATTTTTGAGTTGGAGAATAGATGCTTAGGACTTAATGCCAAAATGAACAGGCCTGAGATACATTTATTTGCTAATAAGGGATGGGCAATCTGTCCTGCAGATTTTCCTTGCAGAAACTGCCTTGTGGATCTCTGAGATGAAAGTACTTTTATGGATAATAAAAATAGAATCATAATTATTAGAAACATATTAAGCACAGAGATCATAATGTGAGTGCATCCCAGTTGTGTTTTCAGTGATCAAGGATAAGCCTGTCTAGAATTTCACTGACTCTTGTCTGAATTATAATTCTTGGCACTAATATAATTAAAAAGCCATTGCTGGGGCAGCTGGGTGGCTCAGTCAGTTAAGCATCTGACTTTGGCTCAGGTCATAATTTCAGGGCTGTGGAATCCAGGCCTGAGTGGGGTTCCTTGCTTCCTGCTCAGCTGGGGAGTCTGCTTCTCCCTCTCTCTGCTCTTCCCATGCTTGTGCTCTCTCTCTCAAATGAATGAATACAATCTTTAAAAAAATAAAAATTTAAAAATTTAAAAAGCCATTGCTGCCTCTCATGTTGTAAAACAGGATGATCATATCATTGCCTACACAAAAACAGGACAGCATATTTGAATCTATTTTAAATTATTTAGAGAAATAATTGTAAATTTATGTCCCAAAGGAAAGATGTCTTACCATGGTTCTGTTTGGTGTCAGCATTTTCCAGAAGGTTGAACTGTATCTCCTCCTGCTAGTGGACAGTTACAGAAGCCTTTTTGTTGGCATCCCAAATATATTGGGGTGAGGATTATATCCCTTGTGACATTTCCAGGGTCAAAGAATTGAAAGTAGAGGTGACTTTTTTTTTTTAAGATTTTATTTATTTATTTGAGAGAGAGCGAAAACACAAGAGCAGGAGAGGAGGAACAGAGGGAGAGGGAAGGGCAGACTCCCCACTGAGCAAGGACCCTGGGGTCATGACCTGAGCCAAAGGCAGACGCTTAACCGACTGAGCCAACTAGGCATCCCTGAAAGGTAATTTTATTTTTTTAAAAAATTTTATCTATTTATTTGATAGACAAAGATCACAAGTAGGCAGAGAGGGAGGCAGAGAGGTAGGGGGAAGCAGGCTCCCCGCTGAGCAGAGAGGCCGATGTGGGGACTCAATCCCAGGACCCTGAGATCATGACCTGAGCTGAAGGCAGAGGCTTAACCCAGTGAGCCACCCAGGTGCCTCCAATCCCTGAAAGGTAATTTGAAAGGACTCCCTACCTATTTTGTTTTAAACACCAGGAAATAGAGGTCTAAGAGAGCTTTAAGCTATTTGTCCACAGCCCAAGAACTAGATTGTGGTAAAGGCAAGACAAGAATGGAGGGAGATTTCTGCCCCTCTGTTGGGGGGCTCCTTCCGTGGGGCAGCACTGCTTCTAGTAGAACATTCACGGTGACAGTGAGCCTTACTGCTTGTGTAGTATCTTTGCGTAAGTGTTCACTGTTCACTGTAAGGAAAACCAGGCACTGTCAGGTCAAAAACTTTTCAAATGATTTGACCTTATGACTTTTGGGGGCAGCCCTTCTTCAGGCTTAACATACTCATAAATTCTGGGAGGATCTTGTTAAAATGTGGATCTGGACCCTGTGGGTCTGGGGGTGGCCCTGAGATGAGACACTGGGGATACTGCGCCATGCCATGGAGGCCAGACCCCAACAGCAGTCAGAGAGACCTAGAAGATTCGACAATTTCCACTTGGGGTTTGGGGTATACATTACATGCGGCGGTGGTGGGGGGAACTAAGCTCTCTGGGACTCTCTTCTTGTAGAGAAGACTTTGAGAAAATCAGAGTACAAGGGAGCCAAGGAAGGCAAGGAAAGAGAAAATCCCTTTTGTGGTGACTAACATAACACAATAATAAAAAAAATCCCTATAGGTGTGCCCTGCGACTCTTTACACATAGCCTGGCCACTGTTCTTTATTTTATTTTATTTTTGGTAAAGATTTTATTTATTGATTTGTCAGAGAGAAAGAGAGAGCACAAGCAGGGCGAGTGGCAGGCAGAGAGCCCGATGCAGGACTCAATCCCAGGACTCCGGGAGCATGACCTGAGCCCAAGGCAGGTACCTATCAACAGAGCCACCCAGGCGTCCCTGTTCTTTGTTTTAGTCAGTCTACCCGCCCCCCCGCTTTTATTGAGATACACTTGACGTATAACATTGCATTAGTTTTAAGAGTACAAGGTAAAGGTTTGATAGAGGTGTATGTTGTGAGATGATCACCCTCCTAAGTTTAGTTACCATTCATCACGTCACTTAGTTACAATTTTTTTTTTCTGGTGGTGAGAATTTTTAAGATCTACATTCTTAGTCGCTTTTGAATACACGATACTGTATTAACTATAGGCATCACGCGGTATCTTAGATCCATAGGAATGATAAACTTCTGCTTGTACAATAATAAAAAGAAGGTTCTGGCTAGATTTTTATGCCCGCAAGAAGAAAATCCTCACTCTGGAATTTGGTGGGCATGCTTTCCTCTCCCTTTGATTGTTTTCTGCCCATGGTTTTCCGTTCTGCATGGCTGCTCCAAAGACAGCGTTGGTATAAATGCACTCATCTTCTGCCCTGAAGTCTGAGGAGATTAGGGCTTTGGTCTGATGCTGAGGTTTGCCCCGTTCCTTCTGTGACTTCCTCTTAGGTTTTAAGAATCAGTTCTGGGTTGGCGGCTTACCCGTCTGAGTTGTGGGAATATTAGATGGGTTCGGAATGAAGGCCCGATGTTAGGGGGCAGGACAGTACAATGTCCCCAAACCAAACTGACATGCCAGTGGACCCTGGGTGTGTGACTGATGTCTTCGTGGCAGGCAAGAGCTGGGAGGGTGGTGTTCATGGTATTAGTGGAGATCTCCTGGTTCCTTCTGTCCAAAAATAGCTTCCTGCTGGCTTTCCTGGTGCTTTCTCTTCAGCAGTTGGCCCCATTTTCTGCCTGTCAAAGAGTTACAGACTCACTGGAGGATTTGTCCCCTGGATGGGGTGTTTGTGGCTTTATTTACAGAACAGCGTGGCTTTACCTCACCCAGTGGTTTTTGACTTTTTGGTCTCGGGGCTCCCTTATAGTCATAGAGAATGCTGAGGACCCTAAAGAGCTTTTGTTTATTGGGTTATATCCTATTGGTATTTATCACATTAAATTTAAACTGAGGAACTTAATATTAGTAAATCAATCATTGCATGGTAACATAAATTAACACTTTTAAAATAAAAAGTTACTGTATTTTTCTTTTTTTTGAAGATTTTTTTTTGTATTTGTGGGAAAGAGGGAGGGAGCAAGCGAGTGAGCACAAGTGGGGGGAGGGAGGGGCAGAAGGAGAGGGAGAAGCAGACTCCCCGCTGAGCAGGGAGCCCCATACAGAGCTAGATCCCAGGATCCCAGCAATGTGACCTGAGCTGAAAGCAGAGGGTTAACTGACTGAGCCACCCAGGCACTCCAAAAAGTAACTACATTTTTCTTTTCTTTTTTTTTTTTCTGTAACTACATTTTTCAAAGCAGAAAGAATTTAGTGGGAAGAGAAGCACTGTTTTCATTTTAACAAATCTCCTTAATATCTGGCTTAAAGGAAGATGGCTGGATTTTCACACTTGCTTTTACATGCAATCTGTTGCAATGTGTTGTTTTGGTTGAAGTGTATGAAGAAAATTTAGCCTCAACAGATACTTAGTTGGAAAACAGAGGAGTGCTTTAATAGCCATTTCAGATAATTTTGGATATTTTTCTTGTAAATACTTTTACGTTTGATAAATGGCAAATTTTTAAAGGTTAATTGAATGCAAGAATCTGACACCCTATCAATGAACTCTTGTTCTGTTAGATTTCCCTTGATATGTCTTACATTTTGGATCTTCTACCCATGAATGGTTTTTATAACTTCCCACGTTGGCCATTTGGAAAATACTGGAGTAATACAGAGCTCCCCAAAGCTGACACATTTCATTATACGTTAACAAAAAATCACATAGGTGGTTAATTTCACCACTAGTCTCACCAGGAAAGTCTTGAAGTCTTGTGAATAGGTCAAGTACATAATGGAAGATAGAAGTTTTCCAAAATTTGAATTTTTCCTGAGAAGTTCAAATTTTATCTCTGATAACAAAAACTATTGGTTGTTTTACTTGACATGATAGGGTGACTTCATTCATTTGAGAGAAAATACCTGCTGAATAGCCAAGTCTGAACAACTGTAATTTGTCAGTCATTGTTTTAAGGAAAAAAGGTGTTCCATGAAAAGTGAGCTAGTGCACGACTCAAACAACTGTGCCCTGTGTTTCCTTGAGGTCAGCCCCTGACCTTGGGGGTGCATTGGAAGTGCTTTATGCATAGCTCTGCTTTGTCACAGAGAACGTCAAAAAGATGTGTGCTCAAGGGTTTTGAGATTTCATAAAATTTTAATTTTTCACATCTTCATCAAGGACATTCTAAGTGAAATGGGCATTCCCCCCCACCCCCTGCAAATGCTTGATGACAGTGAAGAGGCTTTGATTGCTGCCTCGAAGTCTGTGCTTTGATTTGTGTGAAGGCAAGAACAGTTTTTCTCACCTTTGTCTTGCATCTTGAGTACGAATTCCAACAGAGTGTAAAAGACACATCACATTTTAATATTATTGAAAGATAGTTTTGGCCTCGTGGACACCCTGAAAGGGTCTCAGACCCCTCCTCCCAGAGCACGGGGAAGCCTCGTCCTGGTCCAGACTTGGCCTTGGACCTTTCTCTCTGGACTCTCTTTACTTTCTGTACCTTTAACCTATTTTTCTGACCCCCTCCAGGTTAGTTTTGAAAGGTCAGCTTTTCTGTTCCTGACCTTGAAAACCACTTTGCAACTTTTGTCTTTTCTTTGGGGTTATTCTCTGAATAGCTTCTTTGTAACAGCTCTAGGTCACTATGCCAAAGTCCAATTTGACGAGTCCTAGTTTTTGTCTGTCTCTTGACCCTCAGTGACCCCCAGGTTCTCAGATCATTTCTACCCACACTCACGCCAACCTTCAGATCAACTGCCCACTGCCCGCAGGGGTCTCCGAGGCAGACTCCCTTTCCTTGCCCCTTTGTCCATTCTTCCTTCCTTGCCAGGCTCTGCAAAGAGCTAGATTAAAAACAAACAGAGCATTTCCTAAAATCCTTTTAAAAAGATAAAATGAAAGCAGGCCAGTGACAATCATAGAAATCTGAAGTGCTTAAAACCAACCTTTCTGTGAAACATCATTGCAAGCTCTTTAGGTAATAAACAATTACAAGAACATGGAGCAGAAATCATGGCTTTTCAGAAAATCAGACGGCTTTCCTGGGAGAAGAGGCAAGATTTTACTCTAGGATCTTGCTGTACGGAGGATAGTGGTGGTGTGTGTGTGCGGCGTAGGGCAGGGGGCGGGGGCTGTTACAGGCAGCAAGGAAGAGCTTGGATAAGCAGTATGCCTTGCCTTTTTGGCAAACTTGGCACGGAAGGGAGGGAGAGAGCGGGTCGGTGCTCCAAGTGGGGAAACAAGTCAAAGGGAGGAGTTTTTGAAAACTTCTAGAGCGTTAACAAGGCCAGTGCTAGGAAGCTGGCAGATGAGGCAGGGCAGTAGGTGGGGCGTAATTAATGTACGAAGATCCTGGAGGAGTCAGAATCAGGAGAGATCCAAGAGGGCTTCAGAGCAGGGGAGGAAATCTTCCTTCTCTGAGGCAAGTGATGTCAGGCACAGGGGGTGATGGGACTTTTAAAGCAATTTAAAAAAAAAATGAGATGAAATTCACAAGATACAGAAGTAACCATTGCAAGGTCAACAATTCAGGGGTGTTTAGTCCACTTACAGTCATGTGGAATTGGCACTTGCGAAAGGTGGAATGATGTGGTCGCCGATGTCCGGGGCTTTAAGATGGAGCCAGGAGACCATTAAGGAGGTGGGCCATGTGTGCTTTATCACCAGTGGAGGCAGGAGATTTCAAGCTGGGCCACACTGTGAAACTTCCAGGGACCCAGTCCGAACACTTGCACCCTCCCACAGTAAGAGATTTTGCTCAGTGGTTGCCTTAGAGACCACTTACACTCTGTTTAGATGAGTTTTCTGCCAACATCAATCAAAATTTTTTTATAAACAACACAGATGGGCATTCCCTTTTGTCTTTAAAAACCCTTGACTTTTGGGGTGCCTGGGTGGCTTAGTGGGTTAAAGCCTCTGCCTTCGGCTCAGGTCATGATCTCAGGATCCTGGGATCGAGCCCCGCATCAGGCTCTCTGCTCAGCAGGGAGCCTGCTTCCCCCTCTCTCTCTGCTGCTTCTCTGCCTACTTGTGATTCGTCTGTCTCTCTCAAATAAATAAATAAATAAAATATTTAAACAACAACAAACGCTTGATTTTTATTCCCATGGAGTGGGGAGAGGGCTGTACAGTTTGGATCGCTACCAAAAACCTGTACTGCCCAAACTGCAATTCTGAGACGCCCCCCCCCCCCCAATAAATGCTTTTGTTCTATTTTAGCTCTGCCTCTTTTCTCAGTTGGCACACATTTATCTAGTTTCAGGACATTTCATTCCTCCTGAAGGAGATTGTCCTGGTGCGGCCGTCACTCCCTGCTCCTGCCCCCAGCCCCTGGTGACAACCGGTCTGCATTCTATCTCTAGAGATTTACCTCCTCTTGATATTTCATACAAATGCAGTCCTACAGTCTGTGACCTTTGGGGGTAGGCTTCTTTCTCTCCACACAGCATCTTCCAGGTCAGCTGTGTTGTTCCCAGGGTCCATAATTCCTTCCTTTCATGGTTGGATAATATTCCATCATATGGCCATGCCCCAGTTTGTTGACATGTTTACTGTTGAGGGACATTCAGTTTATTCTCCATTTTTGGCTGTTGTGCTATTGCAGCCAAGAACACACAATCATGAGTATTTGAGTCTCTTTTTTCAGTTCTTCTGAGTGTATACCTAAGGAATGGAGTCTGTGGGTCATATGGGAATTCTGTCCGGGACAGAATCGGGCCTGGGATACCTGGTCAGTCTGAGGGTGGTCTTTGCCAGCCTGGTCTATTTCTAGGGAATGTAGAGTAAAGAGGTTGGTCTTTACCTGAAGAGATGGTCCCCTGATACTGCCTTGACTGGCAGTTGGCCAGAAAGCTACCACCTCCATGACCAAGGGACAGGACAGGTGTCACCCCAACACTGTCAGACCGTATTGAGCCATCATGTGGGTTTCTTCCTGCAGACTGCCTTTTCTTTGTCTAAGAGTAACCCCAAGAAAACTGGCCCAAACTCGCATGTCTGTTACTCATCAGCATCAGTGAACTCATTCTATACTCAACTTTCACATAACGGACATTGGAGACTAAGATCAGCATTTGACTGAGCCACCAACATTACTCTTTCCCAAGTTTACAGTGGAGGAGAATTTCTAGTTTAATAACTCTGAAGTTAAACAGAGTATTTCCAAGTCAATCAGGAGCAGAAGAGCTGGCTTCAGAGGGGGAGGAGAAAGCTCTCCCTGGCACTGGGCAGGTGCTCAGTAACGGATATGTGGAAGGAGGTTACCACAGGCCCCCAGGGGCTATCGCAGTGAAGGCAAGGATTCCAACTCTATATGACTATACTTGGTTTCCACGTGATTCTGGGCAGAAAGTTCAAGCCGTGTTTTAAACTTAGAGGTGATTCTATGATATATGCAGGGAGATCTCATTTAGGGCTTAAGTGTGGACGGAAGGGCACAGAGCATGCTGGTGTGACAGGCTTCCAGGAGTGTGCAGAGGCCCTGGCAAATGTAGAACGTTCCAGATTTTTCCGGAATAGAAAGGTCATTAATTATGTAGGACACCAGAACTGCCGTTTATACATCTTGTTTTTGCAGTCACGACATTTTGGCAGGAAACATTGGGAAAAAGAAGCACATGAACACAGCAAATGCTGGTAGCAGCTGACAGAGTACCGTTTATACATTCCATGTATAATGACCCATGAGTGTTGAGCTCTATAGCTATAGAAAAACATAAAAATTTTTGCTTTTTCTCTCTTCATTATAATTCAATAACTGCTTTCTTTCCTAACTCCACTAGAATGATTTTGGGTTTTCTTTCCTACTAGTCTTTTTTTTTTCTTAAATTTTTAATTTCTTTTACATGTTTTCATCACATTTTGCCTATGTCCTTTTTATTTGTCATTATCTGGTTTTGGTTTAATTTGGTATATATGTAAGAGCTGGTGAGAAAAGCATCATAGGTAATCACCCTCAAATGGTGTCAGTGACAGAGAATTGAACAAAGTCATATAAATCGAGCAAATTGCTACAAGGGACATTAAAGTTAGTGGAAACTGTAATATGGAAAGAATGAGCTCTGTGTCATGAAAACACCAGTCGAAGTGATGAGGCAGCCACCTGCGAAGGAAGTTTGTAGGGGTCTGGGACGGAAAGAGAGCCTTCAGCGAGGTGAGTGGCAAAGGTAGTAGTTGACTTGAACTTGGATTAACTGACGGGCAATGCTGTCCCACCAGCCAAGGTCACAGACTGTGGGAACTCATCCTGGAATCCAATCATTGCTCTCCAAGCTTGAATTATTTTCATTGATTTTTCTTTCTTTCTTTCTTTCTTTTTTTTTTTTTTAAAGATTTTATTTATTTATTTGACAGACAGAGATCACAAGTAGGCAGAGAGAGAGAGGAGGAAGCAGGCTCCCCGCTGAGCAGAGAGCCCAATGCGGGCCTCCTTCTCATGACGAGATCATGACCTAAGCCGAAGGCAGAGGCTTTAACCCACTGAGCCACCCAGGCGCCCCTTCATTGATTTTTCAACCCAAGCTTGCTGCTCTATTTTGGAGGATTTCTTTACACGTGCAAGATTTGGGGGATTAAAAAGAAGTACTATGTTGTGATATGTAAAATCAGAAACAGCTGCCAGATTTAAAGGAGTTTTGCCTGTAGGGCTCTTTCAGGTTGCTAAAATAAATACAAGTGGAAGAAGTATGGGCTTCCGTATTTAGAGGAGTTATAATATTATACTTCCATTTTTACCAAAAGAACAATTCATTTTACCATTTAATCAAATATACCCCATTAAAGGCAGCTTCGTTGAAATTCACAGGGTAGACCATCAGTTGCTTTGCTGTATCCTATTAGAAAGGATCTTCCACTGACCTTAGCCCTGTGATGCGGGCATTTTTTTCACCCAAATTACTGGATGCGGATATAAAGACTCTCAGGAATTAAATGATTTCAGTAAGGGCTGAAATTTCAACATTTTATAGGACTTCCAAAGGCACTAACATTTAGCTTCATTTTGATCAGTAGGAATCATATGATGGCATCATTTTTGTCATCTAGCTGGAGAGAGAGTTCAAGGCGACAGCAGATACTCATGTGTTTGAGGAGAGCTCTCCCTGAACTTGGCACAGACAAGGTCAGTGTGGACTTCCACATTGGTATAGACCATGCTGAGGCTTCATGGCCCTGTGGCAGCCAGTGGACATGTCAGCAGATCAGAGGTAAAGGTCTGACTCTGGCACTTACTGATACTGAGTTGCTTAATTCCCCAGAGCTTTATAATCACAGTGATGTACAACCAGCATCTGTGAAAGCTTGGGGTTTTTACAGGGAGCCGAGAGGAGGAGATGGGCCTTATCCCAACGATGGGAATGGTGACAGGGTCCACGTCACAGAGTCGAGGCACCTGCAAGACCAGGGCTTATCTGGACACATCCCAGTGGACTCTGACATGAGATCATTTATGTGAAAGTGTTTTGTAAAGTCCTTTACAGATGAAAGATGGCACCCAACCAAAAAAATGGTGCTTGTTACCTCCATCACCGGCCTCCTTCCTGTGACCCTTGTTGCGCTCGGTGCTCCGATCCACTCATCCTTGGAAGTTTCTGCCTCCACTCGTCCTCTTTTGAACTACCCAGGAACACTTCTGGCTTGCACAACTGACTTTGACTGACTGTAGTGGAAATCGTTTGGGGCCAGACTCATGTTTAATTTCCTTCTCAGAGTCCCAATTTTAAAGGATAATTGTTAGGAGAAAGTTGATGCTAAAATTTCTGAATCCAAGTTACTAGCATGTGCTCTGTACACTAGCATTTGGGGGCGGGATTTGTTTTGTTTTTAAGACCTGTGCTATGACAAGAGTGCTCTTGGCCACAAATAAGTAGATGATGGGTTGACTGCCTTATTTCTTACCTGTCGTTTTGAAGTGCGGCTTAGTTACGTGAATTTTTAATTTTGCAGTTAAAAAAATAAAACTGTTGATAAATATCACTTTTAGCCCAAAGTACTCATGAATATGTAATTGTTCCCCAAAGAGAGTCTTGTTTAAAGAATCTTCTAAAAAATACAAAAAGCCATGGTTATCTGCCAGCGATAGTGAAAGAGGTACATTTATTTTGAAATTTTTATTATGAAGGGCTTTACTTCTGAACAGAAGATTCTTGATTTTTTTTTTTCTAAAATGCTTTTAAAAAAATAAAAGTAACTTGACATTGGTTCAGTGTAGTTGCCCCTGAGTGGGCTAGGGGCGAGGAGGGGCGGGTTGCTGCGCTGGTGTGAGATTCAAGGATGTCTAGGGAGGTCCTTTCATCCCCAATTTTCTTGACACACCAGGCTGGAGGGATGCCTGGAAACCTGTTATTTGAGCTTAATTCCTGTGTAATAAAGGCCTGATTTCCTATTTAAATGCAAATGTCCCTAAAATGGTATCACACTAAGGTTTTCTCTGTCATTAAAACTGGAGTAGCTTACTTTTGTAAGGGGTTGGTTTTAGTAGGAGAGAGAACAGTAGATAATTCTAGGTGTTGGATATGAGAATAAGGAGCTGGGTTCGGGGAGGTGAGATTTGTTAGCAAATCTGAGCCCTGTGTTTGGCTTTCATTTTTCCCCAGTTTTAGATATAGGGGAGGCTGGCGTCATTTGAGCCAGTCGTCTGAGACAGATGTAATGCCAAACACTCTAAACTACTTTTATTCTGGGGGAGCCTGAGAAAGTCTAGAAACACTCATCTGATGACATAAATGACTTGGAGCCCTAGTCCATAGCAAAAGCCCATTTATGCGTTACTCAGAAAAGAGAGGAATTTGGGCCAGCTAATGGTTTTTTTTTCCCCTTTCCAACATGACTATCTAAAAATTATAATTAGGAAACATTATTTGAGGTTGATTCCCATACTGAGGACTGCCGTGGATGGCAGCCACATGGTAAGGTATATTGGCCTTTGTCAGAGACTATGAGCATGAAAGAGGAAGACAGCTTGAAGCTTTTCTTTTTTTTTAAAGATTTTATTTATTTTATTTATTTATTAGAGAGAGAGAGAGGGAGATCACAAGCAGGAGGGAAGGGTATAGGGAGAAGCAGACTCCCCGCTGAGCAGGGAGCCCGATGCAGGGCTCGATCCCTGAAGCCTAGGGTCATGACCTGAGCTGAAGGCAAACACTTAACTGACTGAGCCACCCAGATGCCCAAGAACTTAATGTTTTTGTACAACACTTACATGGATCTGTGTTTAACCCAAGGACTTCCACACCCCACAGTCTTCTGACATGAGATTTCATCACCCCATCCAACGACAGACATACTGAGGCTCAGGGGAATTAAGTATGTATTTTCTTTTTTTTCTGAAGACCCTAAATCCAGTATCCTATTCTAAGAGTCATACGTGCAATGGAAAAGAAACTATCAGCATCAAAAAAGGTTAAAATATAATACATGGACCAAGAAATTTTGAAAGGGAGACATGAGCAGTGTTCATGTTCCTATAGTCAAATTCTGTGTGCAGACTTTTCTTTCTTACTCGGACCTGGAGGATTAAAGTAGTCCACGGAAGAGATCATTTCATGTGAATATTATAGATTTATAAAAATAGTCTGAAAGCAAGCAAGATTTGTCATGCCTATGAACTAAAGTAATTCTTTTGGCACTGTGAGTTAGATATTTTGATGAGCTTTTCCTGGAAATTATTAAAATGATTTTTTTCTAATTATCTTGGGGAATGCATTTATTAGATATAACCTGCCTTTTGTTCAGGATTAAAATGATGAAAGCAGCCAATGTTTAATGAAATAAGATTTAATTAAAATGAATGATAGGGCCTTCCCACCTTTGTGGTTTTATTTCAGTTTGTGTCCATGTCCATTCAATAAAGTAAGAAATGCATTCGTTAGATCAGGAACTCGGAATAAAATCTTTGACAATAACACGAAGAAATAGGTTTTTTTTTTTCCCCTTCTCCAAATACTGAGGAAATGTTTTTGTCAAATTCTATGGTGTCAGGGATTATATAATCAAGGCAAAACTTTAGGAGTTTAGTTTAGGACAATTACTCTTACTTTACGAGTGATATATTCTTTTTTTTTTTTTTAAAGATTTTTATTTATTTATTTGAAGGAGAGAGATCACAAGTAGGCAGAGAGGCAGGCAGAGAGAGAGGAGGAAGCAGGCTCTCCCCGGAGCAGAGAGCCCGATGCGGGACTTGATCCCAGAACCCTGAGATCATGACCTGAGCCGAAGGCAGCGGCTTAACCCACTGAGCCACCCAGGCGCCCCTACGAGTGATATATTCTTATTTCAATAGGAAACCAAGGGGCTGAAACATTGCTCTTGCTTCCTTACAGAAGGCTGAACTGGTCCCTTCCACGAGCTCTTCTGGGTTTTGCTATTTGTCCCCACCTCTCTCTTGGACTGGATTTGAGCCTATCCACAAAAGTACATAAACTATAAAACAACCTAGAGAGGAGGAAGACAGATGGGAAGGGGAGGCAAAGAAGAATTATAGGTCCGATGGGAAAATAAAGCCAGCTTAGTTGTACATGTACAGAGGAAGACCCTTAGACTGGTAACGGTTGGAACTGGGGCGCACATGCTTCGGTGTGGTGTGGCCCGTGGATGTAATTGACCACCCAAGTAAGGAGTCTGAAGGGCATGAGGAGAAACAGGGAAAACAGGGAAGGGGAAGGAGAGAAGAAAGGAGACCGCGGACCCAAGGGTTTCCGCTAGGACACCTGTCATTTAGGTGGACATCACACAGTTGGACTGCCTCCCCATCTCTGAATTTTGGGTGTCAAATGGGGACAAAGGTCTTGAGCCCTTGAGATCCTAAAAGGACAAAAGATGCCACTCAGGACTGACCTAAGAAGAGACCCAGAGCAATCGGAGTGTTTGAAACAGTCAGGGCAGGGAGCTGGGGCTTCTCTCTGAGGGAGCAGGTACTGTACCTCTAACATGGGCCTGGTGCAGGCAGCTCCTGTGTGGTCTCCCCATGTATTCGAGCGCTGTGGTTTACTTTCAGTGTCGTTTCTTTCAATAGGTCCTAGAATCAGATTTCCTGGGCTCAGATTTCAATTCTTCGATTATTAGCCAGCAGACCTTGGTCAATTGACTCAGCCTCTCCTTGCCTCAGTTCGCCCAAATACAGTACTGGGATAACAACTGCAGAGAGGATAATTGCATTTTTCAAAGCCCTTCTAATAGCACCTATTGAGTGTTCAAGAGAGGTATTCGGTAAAGGTGATAGTGATGATGACAGTGACACAGATCTATTTCTCTAACTAGCTTGTCAATTCCCGGAACACATGAACTATGCCTTCAATGTCTCTGTACGTGCAGTGCCAGCCTCTCCAGAGGGCTGTTGTTCAATGCGTGTTGTGTATACTGTAGGATAATGACTTCTGTATGCAAGCATCAAATATTTGTGAAGGACTGAGGTGGCATTTGAGGAAGATGGCTCTGAAAATAGTTGGAGGAATAAGCCAGAGAGAGTGCATGTCCGTGCTGGGCTGAATTGGCAAAACTCACATGTTGAAGTACTCACCCCAGTGGCTGAGAATGGGACTGTAGTGGTAGATTAGACCTTTATTTATTATTATTTTTTAAAGATTTTATTTATTTGACAGAGAGATCACAAGGAGGCAGAGAGGTAGGCAGAGAGAGAAGGGGAAGCAGGCTCCCTCCTGAGCAGAGAGCCTGATGCGGGGCTCGATCCCAGGACCCTGAAGTCATGACCTGAGCTGAAGGCAGCGGCTTAACCCACTGAGCCACCCAGGCGCCCCAAGATTAGACCTTTAAAAAGACAGTCAAGGGGGGCCTGGGTGGCTCAGTCGGTTAAGTGACCAACTCTTGATTTCAGCTCAGGTCATGATCTCAAGGTCATGAGATCAAGCCCCACGTCGGGCTCTGTGGCCAGTGCAGAGTCTGCTTGAGATTATCTCCCTCTCTTTGCCCCTTCCCCCTGCTTATGCCCTCTCTAAGTCAATCAATCAGTCAATCAATCAAATTAAAAAAAGAGACAATCAAGGTGAGACAAGGTCGTATGGGTCATATAAGTTGGGTCCTCATTATGGTGATTGGCGCCCTTACAAGAAGAAGAGACTATGACAAAGACATTCACAAAGGAAAAGGTTTGTGGAGACACAGGGCAGCAATAGCCATCTATGAGCCAGGGAGAGAAGCTTCCAAAGAAACCAGCCCTGCTGACACCTGAGTTTTGATTTTCCCGGTTTTCTGAAATGTGAGATAGTAGATTTCTGTTTGAGCTGCCCATTTGTGGTCCTGCATTATGGCAACTCAGCACATGGATGTGGTGAGAGTAAGAAGGAAACCCATGAGGCAGATGTTAGCACCCCAGGGAGACATGCGGTCACTTGCAGATGGGGAAGGATAATGGGGATTTATGGCTTCCATGGGACTGAAACCGAGATGCATCAGATCGAAGATTGTGAGAAGACTGGAAGCCAGCCTCCTTCAAGTTCTCACTCAGTGCATACATGCGTCCATCGCCCCCCCTTCTCAGGATGGTGTTTGAACCACACCCCTCGTACTTTGTGTTTGAACCACACCCCTCATACTTTGTAACTCAATTCCTTGCATTTTCCAGTATCTTAAATTGTAAGAGATATCTTTGCAAGGAGACAAAATCCACTTCTCACTGCTTCTGGCCAGCTGTGTGACCTGGAACAAGCTACTTAAACTACTGTTTATGAAACAGAAAAATCATTCTGATCTTGCAAGACTGTTGAGAGGATTAAGTGATCTTCAGCATGGTGCTTGGCTTATGCTGGGCCTTTCTTCAATAAACGGTGGTTGGGTACCCTGCCCTGTCTCCATCGGATTCCCATCTTTAGAAGAAGTTTCCACTCATCGTCTTTGCTTTACACTTAAAAATGTAACTGAAGGGCACCTGGTGGCTCAGTTGGTTAAGCGTCTGCCTTCAGCTCAGGTCATGATCCCGGGCTCCTGGGATTAAGCGTCCCCGCATTGGGCTTCCTGCTTAGCAGGGAGCCTGTTTCTCTTCTCCCCACTCACGCTCTCTCTCTCTGTCAAATAAATAAATAAAATCTTTTTAAAAAAAGTAACTCAAAGTAGGTTTTCCATCTGAGGTGACTTGAGGAAAATGGTAGGAAAGATCCTTATTCTTCAATGAATTCTTCTCATCAATAATTTATTCATCAAAGTGTCTATTTTATTAAAGCTTTTTCTTTACCATTTTCTTTTCATGTAGCAAAGGAAAGAACTAAAAGACTAAATGGAATTTTAAAATAAGAAATTAAAATGGCATGTCATTTACTTGTAGAATGGGGCTGGTTTTTTTAATAGGGAAATTCAATAAAAGATGAATTTTCAGTGACTTTTTTTTTTTTAAGTCAAACTTTACTTTTGCTAACGGATTAGTACTTTTCATCAAATAGATACACAGATACTGGTGAACTGAAGATCCAGGCTGATTATGTGGAAATCTTGGGACTAATTATGGCAGTGCTCAGCCTGTTGAGAACAGAGAAGTTGCCAGGATATGGTTAGAAACCGCTTTTGAATGTCTCCATTCTGCCAATCCATACATCCTCTTTGAGACGGAAAGCCTTTTACAAAATTTCCTGAAGGACATTTACTTTCTTCTCCCTTGAGTAATAAAGTAAACTTTGCTGTCCTTTGGAAGGAAAGAGCAGGGCTCATTTATTATTGTTCCTATTTTTCAGAATTTAACATTTAAGCCAAAGAAATGAATTCTAGGAATTTTTGAATGTCAAGTTTTGAATTTCATATTTAGATGATCTCCATGTTTTCTAAGCTTACTTTTTTTTTTCTAATAAGCAGTTATGTTTGCAATTAATGAATCCACATAGAAGAGGGGTAGTGTGTTTAAGGTTAATGGGAAATAAGATAACATAAGCAATGTGAGCATGTTGTTTAAATTCCATGCGTAGTAAATGAATAGTAAGACCTAGCAGACAGACAAGAATTTTAAAAATGTAAATCAGTGAGTTTTCCTTTGAGGTAGTTTACAATGTCCCCAGCAGGGGGCAACACTTTGTCTCTCTGGTTGGGCTCCAGGGATCTCTGTATGGCCTGGACTTAGGAAAAGGCATGTGTAGGGATTTTCACATCGTAATAGGAATTCTCAGATAGTGTCTTAAATTTTATATCCAAATAATCCTTTCTGTCTTTTGAAATACAAAATCTGGGTTTTTTAGTAAAATACAAAATCTGCCTAAAAGACTGTGCTAGTTCTGACCCATTAGTTATAACTCACCTATGCTGAGTCATATGAAAATGTATTCTGTGATGACTGCTTTTTATCTAGGTTTTAGTATCTATCAGTGTTAGAGGGCTTTTGTTCCGTTAATGTCCCCGGTTCTTGGTCATGTTGTTTCAAAGAATGAGGAGTAGATAAGACGGAGAGTGGGGGGCAACAAGCCAATTTTATTGAGCAAGAGTGTAAAGCTCCCGGAGAGCAAGGGGTCCCCGAGAGGGTTGCCACCAGAGTTTCTAACTTTAGGGGTTTTTATGAGCTTTTTTTGCGGAACTACCTTCAGCAATCAGGGCGTGCTCAAGTCGTGCCAGTCAGGGCTTCGGTCACATATCTGTCTGCCGATTAGGTTAATGTCCTGTGCTGAAGGTCTTTTTTGGTTGACAGCTGCGTGCCTGGGTTTAACTTAGGTCTTAACTGCCCCTTGCCCATGATATTGACAAATGCTTTGTGGTTAATTGTCTTATTTCAGGACGTTTTGCAGAAGTCATTTCTGCAAAGGCCACACAGCAGAATGTCAGTGTGGTTCTGTCTAATCTGCAAAACAGAATGTCAGTGCTCTTTGATCTTAACTGTCCTGACTCCATATTTTCTCAGTGCGGACCCTGGCCCTGACTACCTACCTGCCCAACTAGCTCCTAACATCAGTTATGTGATTTCAGACCCAAATGACCACCCAGCCAGGTTCCCAGGAGCTGGAATAATAGATCCTTGGCTGAGGTCCTTGCCAGGATGAGGCTCCTGCGGCCTCCATCTGCACAGATCCAGGGTCAGTACATCTTGGGGTGATGGGATAGCTCAGGCTGGAATCTGAGTGATCCTGCATTGTTACATGAGACAATGGGGACTCACGGCCTTCTTTCCCTAAAATCTGCTTAAGCTCTGAGCGTAAGGGTCTGCAGAAGGCCCCTACTTGGGGAATCGTCTTCATGAACAGTTGCACTTGGAGCTCTCCCATTAAAAGAGCAGGAAGAGGACAGAGCTTTCTATTACTAGGAAGCAGACTCCACGTCTTGATCCTGTATCTAGAGAATTCATCTAGAGGAGTCTGAATATCTACCTACAGGCTCTGCCAAGCAGGAATTGCTTTCCTTGCTAAGGCCTGGGTTGGGTGTGCCCTGCCTGTGGCCTCTGCCTCCTGGGGAAACAGAGCAGCCAAGCCTTCCCTAGCCCAGAAATGGCTAAACTTCAAGAAGACTCTGCTGTTTGGAGGCAACTGTGTTGACTTTACCTGATTCTTGTTGCCCACCGGAGAAAGCAAATAGACCTCTGGGGCAAGCAGAACTTTTCCTGACATTTGGAGATGAAAGAAGTTTCTGGACTAGGACTTAACATCGAGGGAGGCTCCGTGACATGCACACAAGGTTCTCTCCAATATCCCTGCCATAAAGGCAGGAGCAGACTCCACAGGGAGGAGCTGGACACAGAATGCAGAGTGTGATTCTCATTTTCTGAAGTTTTATCTTTCCTTTCTTGGGACTTAGCCAGACCCTTAAAATAAAAACAATGTACTTCCTTATTGTGGAAAATCTCAAGCTTATCCCAAAGTGAGAATAATTTGGCAAGCGTTCATGTCTGTGTCACCTATCTCCAACAATGACCCGTTCATTGGCTAGAGTTGGGACCTTGCCGATGTTCATACGTTAAACTACAATTAGCCCAGATGTTGTTTGGAAGCGGGCTGGCCCCTGGCAGAAATGGAAATTGGCCCAGGAGGTCCTTTAGCCAGGAATGGCTCAGAAAATCTCCTTTCCCTTCTCAAAGGTTGAGGGGTCCATTACTCACCTTCTGGCTTGGAAATTACCCTCCACATTCTATTCCAATATCCCCTTGTGTAAGAATGTGTGGACAAAGAATCTGTAAGTGACTGTGATGCTGTCTCAGCGAAACACGAGATCCTCAGAGATAGACAAGGACGTGGGGGAAGAGGACCCCTTACCTGCGCAGGACTCTTCTTGAAGATGATTTCAAACAGCCCCTGATGAAGTCAGCTTAATTCAGTGAACAGTTGAGCATCTATTATGTATGTGTAACTTAAGTCCCAGATGTCAAGGACCCCCAGTCCTAGGGGAAAATTGTCTAATCAAAGTTTTCGAGTCTGCCCAGGAGTCATTAGGCACTTTACGTATAAGAGATATGTTCATCCTTCAGGAAGGATATTTTTATTCAATTTTGAAACCTTACTTGAACACCTTTGGTATTCTTTTTTTTTTTTTTTTTTAAGATTTTATTTATTTATTTGACAGAGAGAGATCACAAGTAGGCAGAGAGAGAGGAAGGGAAGCAGGCTCCCTGCTGAGCAGAGAGCCCGATGCGGGACTCTATCCCAGGACCCTGAGATCATGACCTGAGCCAAAGGCAGCGGCTTAACCCACTGAGCCACCCAGGCGCCCACCTTTGGTATTATTCTTAAGACTAAAAAAAATTAGAATCAGTGAACCAAAAGGATAGTCAGTGACGCCGACAAGGAAGGCAGGCAGACAGCAAGAGAGGAAGTAGACAAACTATGCAATCTGGAGCCAGAACCAAAGTACCACAGTTATTGGAGTTATTTTAAAGTTGGGGTGAAGGGCGCCCCATGTGCATCTCTGGTACACGGACCAACGCGGTGATGAGAGGACAATATTCAGCTACACATGGGAAAGGCTTGAAATCGATGATACACATTTAAGCCTTGACCTTACACTCACCGGCTGGGACACCTTCCAAAATGTATCTGACCTCCCTGTGGAGTCTATTCTCAGTTCCTAAAATGGATGTGATAATAGCCACCTGACAGAGGTGGTAAAGATTAAGGAGATAATTCAGTGTCAGCAAGCTCTATAAACAATGAGATTCCGTGTCCAGTCAGCTGGGGCTTTTGTGGTCATACCGATGTCACAAGGACACCAACAAGAGATAAGTGTATTTTCTGGATACTTTGTTTAAGGGATAGAGTAAGATAGAATGGATGAATTCTGACCCTGAGAGAGAGAAATAAAGCTCCTCAGAAAACTCGTCTCTGTGGGATGATTTGTTCGTGACGAATAGGCTTTACTGAGAAGTGACGGGTGCAGAGAATGAAACGGAAAAAGTGAGATGGGCCATATCGTCAAGGGCCTTGTGTGCCATGCTGGGGAATTTGGACTTTCTTATCACACATTTGACTCCATATTTCATGAGGTTCTTGGAGTATTAAAAAATACAAAAACATAAGTTAAGGGAAGATGTAAATTAGAGCGTAACCTCCAAGTTAGAAAGAGGACAAAGCCATAGAGGTCACAGAGCTCGAGGTAGCTGTTCAAGTCGAACTTCTGGTTGACTCTGAGCATGCTGTGACCAAATCAAAAAGGAGGAAAAAAATGGGCAGTCACATGATCTGCATTGTTCCTGAGGACAAAACATCAGCTCTTATGAGAAGCAAAACTTTTACTGGCACTTAACTGAGCGAATTTCTTGAGGAAGACTTTATAAAGGAGGCCCAAAATGATGTGTGGTGAAGAACGTTCTCACCATCATCCTCACTGTAAACACAGTAGGAGGCTTAATGGGCTTGTTTCTTATAGGGCTCCTCTCTTCCCCTTCCCAACTTTAATTTCCCCCATGGTATTTATCAGCTCACTTACTACATTATTTACTTGTTCATTTTATTTATCATCAGTCACCTACACTAGATTATTGTTTCTAAGAGACAGTCTTGTTCATTTGTGTGTTTCTGGGTCCTAGAACAGTGCCTGGCCTGGCACATGGTAGGTGCTCAGTCAGTATTTGTCGTGTGGGTGAACAAATGAATGCAGGTGTGACTAAAACTTTTTAAACCTCCAAGTGAGCTTCCTACCACCGAGAAATTTCCATTAATGTACAAATGGAATATTTGATGTCAAGCTGTTGGGGAAATTGAGATTCTGCATTGGGTTTTAAGATTAATCTCTGAGGGTCACTTCTCATTTTACTTAAAAAAAACTTTTACATGTAAATATACAATGATTTTGCAAGGAAATAGCTTTCTGTAATTTAGCTAAGCTACTAATTTTATTTCTGAGTGGAGAGAAGGGCAGAGCCAACTGTGTGCTGAGCAGATAGCCTAACGTGGGTCTCCATCTCTAGACCCTGAGATCACAACTTAAGCCAAAACCAAGACTCACTCAACCAACTGAGCCACCCAGGCACCCCGCCCCACTAAGCTACTAATTATAAGAAGTCCATTTTGTCTTTTATGCTGGTTAAGTCAACTGGACCTAGATTAGTGCTGGCATAGTGGGTTAATCTTCTTAAGGTTGGTATAACAGTTTACAATTTTCAGTGATCACAGTTTCCCACAACAAAGATGCTAATAACATAATTTCCTAGTAAATATTCATGGCTTCTTACAAATCAAGTCTTGAAACTTAATATTAAAACAAACCTCTTAATATTTTTAAGAAAGCTCATTGCTCTTAGAAAATAGACTTAGGAAGAAATCTAACTTTATGGACCATATGATACAGAATACATAAGAACTGAAGTAGAATTTTATAGTCATGGGTATGTAAACATTTGTTAATCTTCCTTATCCATCATTCAAAGTTTAAGAATCAATTCCATGTTTTGTTTGGTCAAAAACAATTATTTCAACAGTTTCTTAATGTTACTTTCAACATTCTGGCTTAAAACAAAGCCAAACAAAATGTGTGGCTTCTGTTTCAGCTTTAGATTTAATAAAAGCTAACTTGAAGATATTTGATTTGGTGTTTTTAATAATTTATTTCCACAAGCAACATATTTTCCATGGGACAAAGCTGATGAATTATATGCAAAATGTATCCCCCAAATAGCCAAAGAAATTGATCTGCAATATGGAACTGCTGGATACAAACCAAGTAAATTTCAGAGGACAGCTGCCAAAAATAATGACACATAGTAATTTATGAAGATCCTGAGGCCCATTTTGGAATTGTATGTGGCCAGCACGCACAGTGTTTACATTTCAAAGGCAGTCAGGAATCTGCAGGTACACCGAGGACTCCAGACATGTCCCTGCAAATATCAAAGGTGTACTCTGTTGCACATTTGGGCAAGGACGAGATTTTTCCTTTAAAGATAGTTCTAGAGAAAGAGTTTCCTATTTAAAAGGCTGCCTTTCTAATAGCCTTGATGCAGCTTCTCCCAGCTTTGAACTACAAAGTCCATGCAAATGCACACAAAAGGGGGGGGGGAACCCACCTCACAATATCATGAAAAAGCAGATAGGGAATCAACTGTTGCTAGCTGGCAGAGGGAATTTCCGTTTGCCACAAAGAGGTGCAAGAGAGGATGGAAATAGAAGGCAGAAAATTTAACTCTAACTGAAGAAGAAAAGCCATTGCGTTTATTCCACCTGTTCTGGTTTCTAAGATATAGTTGAAGAATGTGTTCTTAAACTTAGGAAGAATTGATTATGCAGATTACAAAGATTTCTCCTGTTCCCTTAACAAAAAAATATTCAGTTAACAAAAGAAACACACCTACACAGTATCTGGCCATTTGGTAGAACTAAAGATTGTTTGACGGGTGTCTTGACTGGTTGCTGAGGTCACAGGTCTGTCCACTCCTGGTTTAGTCACTTTCGGCAAGTGGCATCCTGTTAGAGTATAAGCTATGATATCAGTGTGCAAGGGACAGTTTTTCTTAGAAAAGGTGTCTCTTGGGGATGGGGCAAGTTAGATGGAAAGCATTAGAAGTATAGCTACAAATAGATTGTGTCCATAATACAATTTTGCTTAATGTGTCTGTGGGCCTTCCTTCCAGGAATGCAAGGTTGAGTGAGGTCTAGGGCATCTAAGCAGTCAGATATTGCTAGACAAAGATAAAAAGAAATAGATACAGTTTTTTAAGAAGCTAAAATGGCATTTGATAAAATTCATTCCTCATTCTACCTTTCTGCTTAGTGATAAATTCTACAGATCTCCCTTTGAAATCAAGCTTATTCTAGAAGAACCAGCAATGAAACCATGAGGGCCAGAAAAGGCCGGGGTTGGGGGAGGGGGCGGAGAATGTTACCATTATTTGCAATTGGCACACAATTTGGGAGGGGTTTGTTTTATCTAGAAAACCCAAGAGCATCAAGTAAAAACATGACCAATTGAGGGCTCAGTGTGATGACCAGTAATAGAACTCAAGCATTTTATATACCAGTCATTATTGCTAGCAAGTTTGATGGGTATTACAGGAAAAGGATGAGGAAAATATTTTGTGTGTATATATATATATCGATATATATATATATCGATATATATATATATCGATATATATATATATATCTCAATCAAGTTATATATCTATCTATCTATCTATATATCTATATATATATATATGCATGCCTGGGGGGTCAGGGCCCTGGTTGGGGATTTTGAGTTAACAACACCTGGAGAAGAAGGGGAGAGTCTCTCTCTGAGATTAGAGACAGGGGACTGGGGCTGGGGAGGGGGAGGTGGGAGGCAGGGTGGGTTGGGGAGAAGTTATGGGTGGGGCTTTGGACCAGTAGGGATTTGAACTCCTGCTTGATGTGGAGGCTTGGGGAGTGCTGGGAGGATGCGGTTTTCTGTTTTGTTTGATTTTTTTAAGTATTCTGTTTTGTTTATGCCATTCTCCTTTGCTTCTTCCAGGCCCTCTGCAGTAACAACCTACATTGCTTCACACAGGGTTTGGAGCCCCATTAGTGGTTGGTTGGTTGGTTTGTTTGTTTCAGATGGTCACCACCCCCAGGCATTAAGTATGAAGAAAAGATCAGGAAGGCTCTGTTTTATTTGGATTTTACAACTATCTCATGAATGAAGGTTCCAACCAAATGCAGTGCTCTGGGTCTGAGTTATGGTCTTTCACTAAGATAGCAGGGACGCCATAAACCAAACAAGACATTTACTAGAATTACACTCTTTTTAATCTTCCCTTGCACTCAGTTTGTCTGTATAGCTGTGTGTTGACGCTGAAGGTAACTTAGAAGGTGGTTCAGTAAATTCCCTGCGTGCTCTGGAAGGTGGTCAGGGCGGGAGATCTGAGGAGGTGTTTGTTACAAGTGCTGTGGATGCTACAGGAGCTGAGCTGGTTGGCTGACATCTTGTTTCACGGCTGGAGAACAATCCATCCACTCTAGCAAGATGGAAAATGGTCGGGGTAAATGTCAATAAAGAAAGAATGAGAAAAATACATGTATGAAATTAAAATGTAAGACAAGGGGCGCCTGGGTGACTCAGTGGGTTAGGCTACTGCCTTCGCCTCAGGTCATGATCTCAGGGTCTTGGGATGGAGCCCCGCATCAGGCTCTCTGCTCAGCAGGGAGCCTGCTTCCCCTTCTCTCTCTGCCTGCCTCTCTGCCTACTTGTGATCTCTGCCTGTCAAATAAATAAATAAAATCTTAAAAAAAATGTAAGGGAATATACATCATTTCTCTCAAAGCTATGATTTTGATCAGATCAAAATATAAATGACATGATTCCAGCATTCAGTATTGGTATAATTACAAAAAGGAGCGAGGCGGGGTGCCTGGGTGGCTCAGTGGATTAAGCCGCTTCCTTGGGCTCAGGTCATGATCTCAGTGTCCTGGGATGGAGCCCCGCATCAGGCTCTCTGCTGAGCAGGGAGCCTGCTTCCCCTTCTCTCTCTGCCTGACTCTCTGCCTACTTGTGATCTCTCTCTCTGTCAAATAAATAAATAAAATCTTAAAAAAAAAAAAAAAAAGGGAGCGAGGCTTTTGAACTTTGGGATTTCCAGCCAAAGTGTACATTTTAGAGGTCTCACGTAACATGTATGGTATGCTTGTGTTTTAGGCAACTTTTTCCTGTACCTGTGAGGATCAGTACGTGGGTACCTTCTGTGAAGAATTTGATGCTTGCCAGCGGAAGCCATGTCAGAATAACGCCAGCTGTGTGGATGCAAATGAGAAGCAAGATGGGAGCAATTTTACCTGCATCTGCCTTGCTGGTATGATTTCCATAGATGAGTTATTATCGATCTCTCTGTAGAAGGTACACTTATTAAGGGTGGCTAAGTGACATATTGTCCAGCTGCTAGACAAGGCAACTTTAAATTTTTACAGATTGTCTCAGGCTGTGCTTCACAGGCTTGGGAATGGAAGAGTGAAATTCACATGGGGATAGACATCCTGTTCCTTGGCTGGCTTTCTGACACCGGGATGCTTCTGTCTTCGCGGTCCACCATTTTTATCTTGGGAAATGATATGTTTGGTCAAAGAGAGGTCTGGACATTTCAGAAACAGTTCTGCAAATATATACCAAGTGTGGACTGGGACTGTGTGGGTGATGACGCTCAGTAACAAGAAAATTCCAGGACAATCTGTGCAGGTTGCTGTGTCAAGCCACCTCATCTTCCCATTGATGTTAATTTCCTTTTGTTCATGTATGTTCATTAGGCCAAGTACACTGTTCTCCTCAGTGGGGGAGGTCTTCAGTGTTCCTTGATCAGTATGGAGGATTGGTGGGCATTACTTGGAGACCAATGGGCAACCAGTAGGAGAGCACAAGCTAGTGCCCCCAGATTTCTGTGCTCTGCAGTCATCTTAATTGACTTATTGCTTAGCCAACTCGATTGTTAACACTCAAGGAGCAGGAATGGCATTTCCCAATGAACATTCTGATATAGCTATTTTGATACAGCTTAAAAGCAAATACCAAATTCCTCCTTTTTTTTTTTTTTTAACCATTAAATAACATGCAAAACTGGCATCACCGTTCCTTTTTCTGTTTCATCTCTGGTTGCCAACATCTGCCTGATGCTGTAGGAGTTGGGGAAAGCCAGAGGGATGGAGTAAAGGGACAGTTGGAGTGATGAAGTCTTTATTTTAAGAAACAGGATACAGAGGTGCAAAAGTTTATAGACAAAAATTGAAAGTTCTTCACTCATCTTTCCCAATCCAAAGCATCAGTCAGTCACTGGGGTAGGTTAGTAATCTGGTATATTCTTTCCAAACCTGTGTGTGTGTGTATCTCTGGGTGAGTGTGTGTATTTCTCTTGCACACCAGATAATTAAGTATTTTTCTATATGCTTTTTAAAAAACATGGTTACAGTATACATAATTGTTCTATAACTTGCTTTATTCCATGTATATTACATTTATAGTAGATCGTAGAGAACCTTTCATGTCAGTATGTACAGATTTGCCTCATTCATTTTTAACTGTTTCAGTGTGTCTCCTAAACTTGTATCTCCAGATCATCCTCCCTCCAAGCTCACCTACTGGTTACCTGACATCTGCCTTTGGATGTCCCTGGCCACCTTAAGCTACGCCATTTACAAAACCAAGCTCATCATGCCCCCCTCCTACCTGCTCAGCTTCTAGTGTTCTAGTTCTATAAGACAGACATCTGCAAGTCATTTGAGGTGCCTCCCTCTCTCTTTGTCCACACCCCTTCTACCTCCAAGTGTTCTCCATTTGACCATCTGGAGACCTCGCAAATCCAGAACCCTCTCCACAGCCCCACGACCGCCACCCCCAGGCCAGCTACCTCTACCCCTTGTCTGTGCTGCTGAGGTCATCTCCCACTGCTTGTCCATACACCCCTGACTGTGCTACATGCTGAACCAGCATGATTGTGCCATAGGGAGCCCCCCTTTTGTCCCCATATCCTCTCTTCTCCAGCTGGTGGCAGGTGATCATTTTCCTCTGCAGATCTGGTGTGATTGCCTTCCTACTTCAATCCCTTCTTCCCATTGCTCTTCGGTCCATGATCTGTCCCTTGCCCCCCTTTCCAGCCCCACCTCACCCCACTGCCCACCTTGCTCTGGGCCTGACCATCTTGGCCATTCCTGTCCCTGACAGCCCGAGCTTGCTTCTTCAGCTGTGGGCCCACCTCTCCTCTTTGTGCCTGGATGGCTCTTCCTTCTGCCTCCCTTTGACCTGGGTAACTACTCCCAGGTTTTTGTTTCAGTCCTCTGTGAAATGCCACCTGTCCTTGGGAAGCCTCACTAAGCGTTTCAAGCTGGGTTCCCTCCCTTTTCTCCTTTCATAACCGTGTGGTCCTTGCCTTGACAGCCTTCATCTGTTTTCAGTGTTCATTTACACGTGACCTTTTGATGACTGCCTGTCTTCCCCACCAGTGTTAACCTCATGGGAGTGGGGCCTGAATCAATCTAGCTCATCACTGTATCCCACAGGGTCTGACAAATCATGGGAGCTCAATCAAGGTGTTGATAAGGTGAATTAATGGAAGCATAGGGGCATGGCCTCGTGTTTTAAACCATTCCTCTAGTGATGGATATTTAAGATGTTTTCAATTTCTCTTTTATAAGTAATGTCAGAACAAATAAAGAACCTTCTATAAATGGTCTCAGTCGGGTGGGTAGGTGGAGCTTGTCACTGTTTGGACTGAAATGATTTCAGTTTGATATTTTACCCAAGTCTGTTCTTAAAGGGCATGTCTCCATTTTATGAAAGGAACTCATGTGCACTGAATCAGAAGGGTCATAAGGCAGGGTTGGTGACGCTCTCTCATCTTGTCCATAGCCTGCTTTTTTATATATTTACTTAGCTCTTTTAATAATGTAATAATCACTGGTGAAATCAGCTTCAAAACCAGAAGTTCAACCCTATAACTAATCATATAATCTCCTCACTAGCCCTTCCCTGACTTCCCCTTTCTATCTAGGGGTCCTGATCATTCTGAACCTTGAGTGGATTAGTCCTTTGTTTCCCTTTTTATAAAGTTTTAATATTTACAAATTTTTATAGAAGGAATTAGTTTTGCTTTAATTGTTTTCAATTTATAAAAACAGCACCATGTGTGAATGCTGTTATGGTTATCCTATATCCTATATACACATATGCGCCACCTAGGCAGGATGTGCTATTGACATGGGAGATGTTACCTCCCACATCACACTTGGCTGGTTGAGGGCAGCAACTGTTACATTCTATTCCTTTTTACTTCTCTGCCCCTGTCAGTGCCCAGCCCTGGGCCTCCCACAGTCATAGACACAGAATACATGATTACATTGAAATGTAGTTTCTTTAATCAGGATTCAGTTTATAAAAGCCTTCTAATGTTGAGAATATAGTTTTTCCTCAAAGGAGCTATTACTTTTTCTGAAAAGAGCTGTGATAAATCTTCAAAACTGTCACTGCCAAAATGTTATTAGCATCAAGCAAAGCATTTTTCACCTTCAGAGCACTTCACTGTTCCAACTTATTGGTGATTTCAGCCCATTATAAAAAAAACAAAACAAAAACCCAAATTTGTCATTTCTGAGGCACAGAGAGCGTAGCGTGTGTTTCCGTCTCAGCTCTACCCTTAAACACTGAGTGTTGCTCAGGGATGTGGCCAGATCCCTCTGAACAGTGAGTTAGCAGCAGGTCACCTCCTCCTGGAGTCACCTCCTCCTGGGGACACATCCTGAGTAGGCTAGGCTGTCCCTGCTCACGCCCAGCCTCACTCACCTCAGGAAGTCCACGTGTGAGCAGGTGAATGGGGCTTTTTGGCTAGTGGCTTAGTTCAGAAGTTCAGAGTGGAAGGCCCTATTCAGACATTTCACATAAGTTGAATTATTCGATATGTGGCCTTTTGTGTCTGGCTTTTTTCGCTTGGCGTCACATTTTCAAGGTTCCTCCATGTTGTAGTGCGTCACCAGGGCTTTGTGGCTTTTTATGGCTGAGTAACATCCATTGTGTGGAGACACCATCTTGTTTATTTGTTTGTCCAGTGAGGCACAGTTGGGTTGTTCCCACCTTTGGGCTGCTGTGGACAGCACGTCTGTGAACCCCGCCCTGGGTATGCCCGCCCTTCTCTCCTCCTCCCCCACGGCCGCATGCTTCCGGCCTCTCCTGTCTTCCTCGGTCTCTCTGCCTCTGTCTTCCCCTTCATCCCTGGCTTCTCATCAGCAGGGATTCCAAGGTCTTGTCTTGTCTTTTTTTTTTTTAAGATTTTATTTATTTATTTGACAGACAGAGATCACAAGTAGGCAGAGAGGCAGGCAGAGAGAGGTAGGGGGGGAGGCAGGCTCCCTGCTGAGCAGAGAACCCAATGCGGGACTCGATCCCAGGACCCTGAGATCATGACCTGAGCGGAAGGCAGCGGCTTAACCCCCTGAGCCACCCAGGCGCCCCTCCAAGGTCTCATCTTAAATCAAGTCCCTAATAAACAAAAATTTAGTAAGTCCTTGCCGCTGCCTCCGTACGGGGGTCTCCTCCTCCCCCTCCCTCTCGCCTGCCCCCGTCCCCCTCCCTCGTCTTCTCATCACTGCCACACACTGGTTTTGCTCCAGACTGGGATTTCCTACCCATTTACTTACGCTTCCCTTCTCTGTGTATTGTGGAACTTCTCCGAGGTCACTGGAGGTGTCCTTCCCACCACTTTCCAAGTCTCTTTCTTTGTCCTTGTCTCTTCGAAGCTCTTCCCACCTGGCTTACAGGACACTGCATGTTGTCTGCTCTCCTCAGGCTAGCCCGGCCCTCCTCCCCTCTTTGCTGTCCCTCCTCTCTCTCAGGAACTCCTCCTCGTTTACCTTGTCCTGCTGCCTTTCTCTGCCTTGACAGCAGTCACTCGTGCTGAGCTGTCACCTCTCAGTGTCTCGGTTTCAGATCCTTGCTTCCCTCCTGTCACCTCAGTTCCAGCACTTTCATGGACTTGGCCCTGATGCCCTGCTAATGCCTCAGCCCCTCCTCAGACGCAACAGGGTCCCACACATACCTTCAAGCCTGACTTCTTTCGAGGGTTCTGGTTTCTATCCGCCTTCCTATCACCACCCTTGATGCTCAGGCTGGGAGCTCAGGCCTCACGACCCACTCCCTCGTCTTATTTATCTCTGGACGGTCCCCAGGTTTGCTCTCTTGAGGGTGATTTCCCATGTGCCTCCGCTGGTCCCCAGTCTGGGCTGTTGTCACCTGCTGCTGGAGTGACTGTGATAAGCCTGCCCACCCTCTCCATGGTCCGCCTCGCTTCCAGCGGTGGCGCTGCATTCCAGAAGCCCCGGGCTGGCGATGCTGAGCAGGACTGAGAGGTCAGAAGGCCCGAGTGCCCAGCCCGCTCCCCCACTCCTCATTCTCCCTGGGACTTCAGGGCAATGACGCCTTGAGGCTGAGGTTTCAGAAATGTGACTGGCCCAAATGCCCGCTGCTGTTCCTGGATATAAGCCAGGAATGGAGGCCCTACGCGGTGTGCAGCCACTGCTTCCCCTGCAGGTGGTTTGGCCTTAGCTCCTCTGCACTGTCCCTGTCTGGTGAACCAGCATGGATCCCGTGGGACCCTCAAAGCATCCTTTTCCATTCTGCTAAGACCTACACCCTGCCCACCCTTCCTGCCTCAGGGCTAGCCTTGCTTGGCTCTCAGTGTTTCCTTCCTTCCTTTCTTTCTTTCTTTTTTCTTTTTTAAAATATTTTATTTATTTATTTGACAGAGATCACAAGTAGGCAGAGAGGCAGGCAGAGAGAGAGGGAAGCAGGCTCCCTGCTGAGCAGAGAGCCCGATGTGGGGCTCGATCCCAGGACCCTGGGATCATGACCCGACCTGAAGGCAGAGGCTTTACCCCACTGAGCCACCCAGGTGCGCTGGATCTCAGTGCTTTCAAACAAGCCTCATGAAAAGGAAATAAAACATACACGAGAAGTAAAGAAATGTGGGGGTTGGATCTATGGTCCTCGGTTTGATTCCAGGCTGAGCTGCTCACTGACGCTACCTTGTTCCCTTGAGCCCCAAGTTCTTCCACCTGTGAAATGGAACAAGTCTCGGCCTTGTAGGAGTTAAAGAGAACATACCCACATGCACATACAGTACAAACACACAGACACACAGATACACACACACACACACACACACACACACACACACACAGAGGCCCAGAATGGGGGATTCACAAAGGACACCTTTTGCAACCTGCAAATGCTAGTAAGAGTTGGGAGGGACGGGCACTGCCATTCTCACTCTCTCCCTAGACGCTGTGCCCATGCCCCCCATGTCCCTCTGGAGTCCCCCATTTTTGTCTCCACCACAGCACCTATGCTGAAGAAGAAGGGAGGAGAGTTAAGCTCTCCCCCCAGATTGAAGCGAATGAGGACAGGAGGTGACCAGCCTGCGACACCCCTTCCCCATGTCTGCCCTCTGTTCAGAAACCTTCAAAGATGCCCCATTGGGAACCCCAGCTCCTCGGTGTGTGGATTGGAAACCCCAGCCCCGTCTTCGTCCCCTACCCCTAGTCAGTGCATCTGAATGGGTCTGATTTGGCACTGTGACCCTGCTTTAGCCCACCCCATGTGTTTGTTTCCTAGGAATGCGTCTTTGCTCCTTTTCCGGAGTGGGAGCTCCCTGCAGACAGGGACTGCATCTAAGTCTCTTTTAATCCCTCTGACTGTGAATTTTTCACTCACGCAAAATGCTTTTTTTTTTTTTTTTTAATTTTATTTATTTGACAGACAGAGATCACAAGTAGGCAGAGAGGCAGGCAGAGAGAGAGAGAGAAGCAGGCTCCCTCCTGAGCAGAGAGTCCAACGCGGGGCTCGATCCCAGGACTCTGGGATCATGACCTGAGCCGAAGGCAGAGGCTTTAACCCACTGAGCCACCCAGGCGCCCCACAAAATGCTTTCTTGAGGAAGGAATACCTTCTCTGTAATTTGGCTTATTATACAACCCTAGAATTTAATTGATAAATGTCTTTAAGTCAGTCCCTTAACTTGTTGGTCTCATGGAATAAATTCTGAATTTAATGTTTTCTCCCTTTTGGTTTCAGTTTCTCTTGGGGGGTCGTCAGAACATATTTAAAGGAAGGAACTTTTTTTTTTTTTTTTTAAAGATTGTTTTATTTATTAGAGAGAGAGAGAGAGAGAAAGTGTGAGCATGAGTCGGGTGGGGGAGAGAGGGAGAAGGAGACTCCCCGCTGACTGGGGAGCCAGACCTGGAACTTGATCCAGGACCCCAGGATCATGACCTGCAGATGCTTAATGACTAAGCTACCCTGGTGCCCTTAAAGAAAGGAACTTTTGAGAAATATCTCCCCCTTTGTAATCACCAGATTAGGATCTATTGGTGTCACACGTCGCTTGGCCTATATCAATCTCATGATTTCTTATTTGGGTTCTAGGAAAATGGAATGAAAGAGATTATTTTAGAAATAGCCATGCATGGTGCTTACATAGTCATTAATTACTTTATAATGAGAGCCTCCAGAGTCCCTGGCTCTATGATAGGGGCTGGGGGGGAAAAATCAGCAACACCTGCTCTTAAATACTAGGAAAGCCGATACAGAAACAACGCAGTGACAGGCACAGTCATTCAGCCTGGGGGCTCCCAATCACAAAAAGAAAAAAAACCCATGGCAACAGTATAGTCGGGAAAGGCTTTTTAAGAGAATATTTGACTTTCACTTTTTGATCTTCTTCTTTTGTAATCTGTGTCATATGTACAACTCTTAAATGGATAATATTAACATTTGATATTTTAAAAAGCTGCTGTTAGTTTTCCAGATCAGTAGTTCTCAGCCTTTAGCATGTACCTTGTGTCAGAATCACCTGGAAGCCTTCTGAAAACTTAGATTGCAGCCTGTACTCCTCCCTACCCCCTCCCAGGGGTCTTTGACTCTGCAGGTCTGGGATGATGCTTGTGCATGGACCACACTTGGAGCACTGCTGATCTAAGCTGCCTGGTAAAAACCAAGAGATCCAAAAATATTGGCATATGGCTTGGCAGAGTTAAAATCCGTAAATTTTCCATTCATTCAAAAATATTGAACCATCTGCGATGTACCAGGCATGATGCAAGACTATGCAATTGATAGAAATGGCTCCTGCTTCTTGGGGAGAGTCTCACTGGGTCATGACAATTGTCCTGGAGGTCGGGTATTGTCAATTCTCCATATTTCACCCAGGGGGGACATGAAGGTCAAAGTCAGTCCTTTGATGTGCTATTCAGCAGATCTTTTATTGCCCTCCCAGACTTCTGACTCTCCTTTCCACTGTGCCTCTGGCCTGTGAGCTTATTAGATGTGGTTACTTTCTCACCTTGAGATGAATTTTCTTAATTTTGCAGAATGTCCACATCCTTCCATGTTTTCCTATTGCACATTCCAATTTTAATTATATTTTATTGATTGCCTTTCACAGATGGGCCTCCTCTGTCTTCCTTTCTTTGTCTTTGGTTTTTAAATCATGTTTGCATTTGTTCGGGTGTGTTTGTTTTTCCCCTGCCAGCAGATCTTACTTTTTTCCTGTTAAATAATTCCTGCCTTCTGACTTTGAAATTGGATGCCTCCCAGATTGAATGTCTAGATGGCCCACAGATTCCTGCTATTTATTTCCTGCTTCAGTGTGCTAATATTAGGCACTCCCTCTCTGCGGCAGGGGCTGAAGTCCCAGCCCAGCTGCTCTGATCCCCCCAGGGCACGAGCTGAGGCTGGTGGGTTCTCGCTGGAGCATTAGGCTTTCAGTACAAATCTAACAGCTTTGCCTTGCTGCACAGCTGGGCTATTAAAAGACCAGAGATGATAAAAATAGTTCCCACCACCATTCCCACCTTGGAAGCTTTCAGGACAGCTCTCCAAAGAAACAATTAGATTCTATCTCAGGGAGTCAGAGCCACACAGAGGTATATTTTTATTTCAGCAGAGGAATCATGAAGTAAACATCATGTTCAAAAACAGTTGCAGGGGGAGGGAGGAGGTTTAGAAAAACACCTGATTGATTGCCTTACTTTTTAAATAGCCTGATTCATTTGGCCAATGATGCTTCCTTGTAATTTATCAGTGAACTCTAGAAGGCTTTCCTTCGTTTCAAGAGTACAGTCAGCATAGACTGTGATTTGGGGGTGCTGAGGGGTGCAGGTTTTGGGTTATGTTGCTGGCAATCAAAGACACTGGCAGGATGTGGTTTTTTCCAAACCATCTGGATATTCACAGGAAAACTTAACCAATTTTTCTCTGTACGCCAATAAATTTTAAATTATATTTTCTACTTAAATACGAAATAGTATAAAATTAAATGCTCCAAGTGTACATTAGACCAAATGTGATCTGGGAATGCATCCACTGAATGGATTATCGGGTTCAATGTGTTTCCTTAAAGGTGCCTGGTCGTCTTTGCCATCTGCCAGCCTTCACTCGTACACGCAATTGATTTCACCCGACATCGTTTCTCACGGTTAGGTGCCTTAAAAGCACTAAGCTTCCATTTAGAGTTTAGAGCTTTGCCAATCGTCCCATATGTCCTTGAAAGGCATCCTTATTACATATCCCAAGGCATAACTTTCTTCTATCTTCTTTGTTGAAGTAGAATGTTCTCCAAAGAGATAGTAAAACTTCTGTCGTTCCCTAAAAGGAGAGATCGGTATTTCCGGTAATCGCCTGTTCAAGAACCAATTATTTTATTTATTCATTGAATGTCACAATTATTCATTCCTCAGTAATGAAGCTTTCAGACTGAAGTAGTTTATTTTAAAATGGTCTTGAACTCGTTAGAGGTTATAAATATTCCTAGCGATTCTGATTTTTTTTTAAAGATTTTATTTATTTATTTGACAGACAGAAATCACAAGTAGGTAGAGAGGCAGGCAGAGAGAGAGGAAGGGAAGCAGTACCCACCCAGCAAAGAACCCGATGTGGGGCTCAATCCCAGGACTCTGGGATCATGACCCGAGCTGAAGGCAAAGGCTTTAATCCACTGAGCCACCCCAGGCACCCCATGATTCTGATTTTTTAAAAACGTGCTGAAGGTTCTGTTTCCCTGCTTTGAAAGGATTGGTTTCTGTTTAAGGGAAGATAAGAAGCGTTAGGATGAAAACAAGTGTTTTTGGTCTCAAAAGACCAAGGTCTCATTGACTTAAACTAGGGTTTCTCCCCCCTGGCAAGATGAATAATTAGGGCTGGATCATACTTTGTTGTAGGGGACTATCCCATGTGTTGTAGGATGTCAGTAGTTCCATAGATGTGACAGTGGACAATGTCTCCAGACATTACCAAATGTGATGGGAGACTCACCCTGGTGGAGAACCACTGATGTAGGGGATTAAATCCTGCCAGGGGCTGTGGCAGGGGCAAGAAACCTGTCTTAGGTCTGTTGATTTGCCGTGTCACAGGCACCTGTTGAAGGCGCTGAACATTTCCTGGAGAAGCAAGACTGAAGTTCAGAAGAGGATCGCTGTAACTTTCCATCCATCCCAGTCTGGCCAACAGTGGGGCAGGGGGACAGGCACTTTAACAGAGCCATTGTTCCATTGTGCTATCTCCCAAATCGGAAGTACTCATTGTAGAACGCAAGGTGATTTTATTTATTTATTTAAATTTTTAAAAATTTTTTATTATATTCCATTAGCCAACATATTGTACATCATTTGTTTTTGATGTAGTGTTCAACGATTCATTAGTTGCCTGTAACACCCAGTGCTAATCACAAGACGTACCCTCCTTAGCACTTTTTCAAACTCAACACCCAAAAAACAAATAATCCAGTCCAGAAATGGGCAGAAGACATGAACTGACACTTCTCCAAAGAAGACATACAAATGGCCAACAGACATGTGAAACAATATTCAATATCACTAGCCATCAGGGAAATACAAATCAAAACCACAAGATACCACCTCATACCAGTTAGAATGGCAAAAATTAACGAGACATCAAACAACAGAGGATGGCGAGGATGTGGAGAAAGGGGAACACTCTTACTCTGTTGGTGGGAATGTAAGCTAGTGCAGCCACTCTGGAAAACAGCATGGGGGTTCTTCAAGAGGTTAAAAATAGAGCTACCCTACAAAGTGATTTTAGATAGCACATTTTTGTGAGAATACATGTTTATTTTAATAGCTGTATATTTATTTCAATGTGCATTAGGGAAAAAAGTAACCAGCATGTTTTACCCAAGCTGTTCTGGTATTATTACACAAGGAAAGGCTAACATTAACTTGCAAGGTATAGTTGATTTGAGGTCAAAAGCTTTAAGCAAGTTGATTCTTTTGTGTTAGGAAATGTTTAAGTGTTGGGGATTCAGAGATTAATAGGACAAAGTCCCGATTCCTAGGGAATTTGTTCTCAAAGGGAAGCCAAGCAAGGAAAGCATTTCAGGTAATAAATATAATGTACGGGAGCCTGAAGGAACTCTGTGGGGGGGACACAGGAGACTCTAGGACAAAGTCCTGTTCCCATGGCTCACCTTCTAGTGGAGAGGTAACAAGTCTATGTCAAGCAGAGGTAAGCACTAGATGAAGAGGAAAGAAGGACTTGAGTTCTGAGGTCTGAGCAGGTGATTTCTGGGCAGAGACCCAACTGATGGGAGGGGTGGCCATGGAAGGGCATAGAGTCAGAGGGAACATACCATGCAAGGTGATGCTGGGACTCCCTGTTTGCTTGTTTGTTTTTTTTTAAGATTTTATTATTTATTTGACAAGCAGAGATCACAAGTAGGCAGAAAGGCAGGCAAAGAGAGAGAAGGAAGCAGGTTCCTCGATGAGCAGGGAACCCGACGTGGGGCTCAATCCCAGGACCCTGGGATCATGACCTGAGCCAAAGGCAGAGGCTTTAACCCATTGAGCCACCCAGGACTCCCAGTTTTTGATGGTCTAGAGTGGCTTTCAGGCACAGGGAAGACTATCTGAAATTATCTTTTGTGTTTGTTCCCTTGCAAGAATTAAATAAACATAAATTATAGTGATTCTCAAGCTCCCTGAAACATCTCAACGTGTATTGATTGGCTTACCCTGATCTTTCAATTAAATTCACCCATCAAAAATCGGTTATTCAGTTATTCAGCTGAATGTTGTAATTGGAATCAGGAAGTCTGACAGCCTCTCTTACGCATCCCAGGGTCCTAGTCATGGCATGTTCTCTGCACACCCATACACGCAGATTAGCCAAACCAAACACTGAGGGCTGACAATGGGGCTCGATCTCTGACATCGTCACCATCTGTGTGTGTGGCTCTACCTCTTTCTGGGCTATAAGACTCAGACCATGAAGGGTGGAGCTGCATGAGCCTCGGCTCATTGCAGTTCCTGACCCAGATGAATTAGAGCTTGCACTCAGGGGACCAAAGTTGTTTCTGGTAATGAGATTGTTGGCTGTCTCCCCACCCTGGGCATCCAGGGCAAATCTCAGGTCGGTCAGGAACACTCTAGGGCCACCCTCCGCCTTTATTGCCTCCAGTGGCACTAAACGGCAGCCTATACTCTCCAAATGGGGTTGATTTCACAGAGCACGATCATTGGGGTTCAAGAGACAACATAGCCTGTTTTTATTTTTATTTATTTTTAAAAGATTTTATTTGTTTATTTGGAGAGGGACACGAGCAGGGCAGGGAGAGGCAGAAGGAGAGAAAAAAGCAAACTCCCCGCTGAGCAGGGAGTCTGATGCAGGGCTCGATCCCAGGACCCTGAGATCAGGACCTGAGCTGAAGGCGGGCGCTTACCTGGCTGAGCCACCTAGGCACCCTGTTTTGATTTCATTTGTCATCCCCCTTGAGTTTGTAGCAGACTTCCCTCCCTGCGTAGCTGGAGTTCAGGTCTCCCTGCCGAGGGCAGGAGACTTGAGTGCATAGTCTGCTCATTCCTGTAGGTCAGTTTTAACTCTCTCACCTTCACTTCCTGCTTTTGCAGATGAAAGCGCATGGCATCTCCTGTGGGCCCCCCTCTCCTCGCTCAATTTGTTGCTAATTTTCTTCCGGAGCTTCTCATTACATGACAGTTTCAAGTTCGTGCCACGCTTTTCTTTCGAGGGCAGGACCACAACTGCTCTGGTGCACTGTCTCCCTCTCCCATCTTCGTGTGGTCCTGAGGCCACAGCATGAAGACACCAGCTAAGACTGTGAGAAGGAGCTTGGTGATTGAGGTGCCGAAGGCCCCGCCCCGGGCGGCTTGCAGGGCAATGGTGGATGCGAAGAGCAGGTGGGGCTGCAGGGGGCAGGGCCAGATCACGTGGTGCCTTTAAGCCCTGGAATCAAGTTTTCCGGTTTGGGGCCACGCCCTTTATAAAGCCCGCGGGTCTTTAAGTACAAGAGCAATAGGATCTAAGTTACGGCTTGAAAAGCTCTCTCTGGCTGCTCCCTGGTGGATTGTGGGATGGGTTGGAGGGAAGCTGGAGTAGGGTTGAGGAGGCGGGCTCAGGGAAGCCTGGCTTAAGTCCTGATGAGGGGCAGCGATGCCGGGAACCAGACAAGGTGGAAGCCTCCCTCAGTTGTGACACTAATTTGGAAGGGGATCCGTGAATGCTTAGGATTTCGCTAAGAAGGAGCTGTGTCCCTAGTTCCCGGGAAAGAAATGAAGACAGTTGCTGATTCTTGCCTTGGTAGTTTAGTACAAACTTTTGTCTTTCAGGGACCTGAGGGGGTTTGTCTCTGTTGTGGACTTTTAGGAAAGTGTAACTGGCATTCATGCCTTTCCCGCATAGTTCTGGGCCTTTACATGGGTTTTTCTTCGTGCCTTGACAACATTCCCCCCGGGAACTTAAAGCATCGATCTTTAAGCCCTGAAATATCCATTTTGTGTGTGTGTGTGTTTGTGTGTGTGTTAGAGCAAATTCTCCATAGAGAAGAGAGAACCCAGGCAAAACCTTAATGGTCTTATAAAATTTAAATTTCCTACCATTTACTCAGTTAGTTTTGACACCTCAGTTGTGGTATCAAAGAAAAACACAGACACAGGAAAAGTCATTTGTGTATGCCTTAGATATGCAGTTCAGAGTGTTATATAGAGATTAATATGAGGGATTTGTCTGACAACTGTAGGTAAATTTCTGCTCTCTGAGGGTCTAAGAAATGACTCAGTGGTGTTTAAGGTTCCCTTAAACCATTTATAGGACACTCATTGTTCCCTGTCCTCTGCCTGTCCTTTCCCAGCTCTGGCTTCAGTTGCCCTGTAGGATCAATGCAGTCAATCATGGTACCCTTGGACCTTCCAACTAGCACCAGCGTTGAGGCCGCAGTAATACCTGGCCAGGTGTGGACAAGTGTGAGGTCCTGATTTACAGCCCAGCAGACCCATGGGCTGGTTATTGCCTATAGCCGGCCAACTGGTCACCTACCGCTAAGGATGCTTGTAATCCTGTAATCTCGGCCTTGCCTCCCTCTCCTGTTCCTGCCTCACTCCTTTGTTGCTTTTCATTTTCGTTTATACTGGACCCAGAGACATTAAAATACACATGTGTTAAAGGTCTAGTTAGTTACACACAGTCTTTTTCTTTGTATTTCCATGTTTTCCATATTTAAAAAAAATATTTAATAGAACGCTTAAAGCTCACGAACCAAAAGCAATGATATAGTGACTGGTCTCCGACCTGGGTTCCTTGTTGGAGCCCACTGCTGGCGTTTGACTAACAACTGTCTGGTACTGAATCATATCAGGGAGTGAAGACTTTTTAGACTCTCCACCACTAAGGACCAGTGGGACCCCCCAAACCATTTATGACAATCCCAAACACCCCACACACTATAAGTGTGGATTGGCCTCTGGGGTTGAAATTTTACTAAACTTGCATATGTAAATATTGGAGCACTTAACAGCACTTAAGGTTCACCTTGCTTATAGTTTTAATTTATTAGCTCTATTAGATAATAGTGAATTAAATGCATGGGAAGATTTTTGCGTTATTTGGCAACAGTGGCTCTTAAAAGGAAATTGTTGAAATTACTAAATATCATTTGAAGTGTTTAATTAAATTTATAAATGGGACCAAGCATTAAAGAGGCCATTAAAAGTGTTCTTTAACAAACAAAAAAAAAAACCCCAAAAATAAAAAACCAGCTCCGTGTTGATGGCTTGACAGGTAAAATGAAATTTGCTTGGAGATGCCCCAGCGGGGAAAGTATAAAAATATGAGGGAACTAGATGAAATTAAATGGACAGAATGTTAATAATTGTTGAAGTTAGGTGGTAGATAAGTGAGGGTTATATAGTAGTCTTTCTATGTTTAAGTATGTTTAAAATTCTTAAGTCAAAAGTTCAAAATACAGGGATTTGTTTGTATTTTCTCTCAAGAACTTGGGAGCTCACAGAATCCTGAATTCTGGTCATGTTCTTCTGTCTGGTAGAGACACATACACCCCTTACAGATGACACCTAATTTGGCTTCTGGCTATTTTTCATGCTTTTGTGTGATTCTGTGGTCACAGTTTTAATTTTTTCCTGAGGGCAGGATTCATGACTCTGTGTCTTGTGGGCACACCTGCCTCTAGGAAGCCATCATTTGTAATTGTTCTCACACACACACACACACACACACACACACAATACATGGTAAACCCAAGAATAACCGTGGTGTTTACTTTACATTTGCCTCTGTGTCTGTCTATATCAACATTTTCTGTTATTTCCCCTTCATGTTAAACACATGTTTGTTGAGGACGTGATGCATGTTGCCTCAGGCATGATGATCCATTGACATGTTTGGGCTCAGGAGTTTGACTCCATGTGTGGCTTTGTGAAAATCAAGTTTCTAGTCCTCAGTTTCCTCATTTGTAAAATGGACGTGATTATGATACTAATTTCAGAGTTTGCAGTGAAGAGGGGTTAATGTATAGAAAAAGAAGGAAGTGTTCTACTAAAAACCAGCTACTATATTTAGTCAGAAAGTTATTTGTAACAATCTTTTCTTTAAAAGATTTTACTTATTTATTTGACAGAGAGAGATTGAGAGAACAAGTGGGAGGAGGGACAGTGGGAGAGGCAAGGCTCTCCACAGAGCAGGAAGCCTAGTGTGGACTTGATCTTAGGACCCTGGGATCATGACCTGAGCTGAAAAGGCAGATGCTTAATGGACTAAACCCAAGCACCCTGTAGCACTCTTAAAAAGAGTTTGCTCTCCCTCATTCTGAGTTTAGAGCTGCCATCTGAAGACATATTAACATAATATAATCCTATTAAGATATTCTGTCCTGCAATTAAAAAATAAAAATTTAAGTATTTATTTTAGAGAGCCAGATTGGGGGAGAGGCAGACAAAGAGGGAGAGACAATCTCGAGCAGACTCCCTGCAGGGCACGGAGCCTGATGTAGGGTTTGATCTCTGATATCATGACCTGAGCTGAAATCAAGTCAGATGGTCAACCGACTGAGCCACCCAGGTGCCCTTCTGTTCTGCAATTTTTAAAAAAGATTTTATTTATTTATTTGACAGGCAGAGATCACAAGTAGGCAGAGAGGCAGGCAGAGAGGAGGAAGCAGGCTCCCTACTGAGCAGAGAGCCCCATATGGGGCTTGATCCCAGGACCCTGGGATCATGACCTGAGCCAAAAGCGGAGGCTTTAATCCACTGAGCCACCCAGATGCCCCTGTTCTGCAATTTTGAAGTAGCATTTTATCTTGGTGTTTGGATTTTTAGTTTATACAAATATTTTACTCATCTTATCATACTCACTAATTAGCTAGAATTTCCTGGACTGTTTTAAAGCATGGAAGGAAGAGTTGGGTTGCAAATAAATGCTTCCACATTGACAATCTGTAGTTCATTCTAGTTTGGCAGGTAATTGAAGCTCCAGCAAATCATCTCTCTTCTAATATCTTTGATTTATTTTAGCAAATCTCAGATTCAAGTGCTAATGACAGTTTTTGAAAACTAATAATTCAGAGAGATGAGTTTTTATGTACTTAATCTACATCCTAGGAAGGTATAAAATATTACAGTATAATAATTGTGTAGAAAATACCTGTGCATAAAAATTTCTGGTAAGAGGGGTGCCTGGGTGGCTCAGTGGGTTAAGCCCTTGCCTTTGGCTCAGGTCATGATCCCAGGGTCCTGGGATCGAGTCCCACATCGGGCTCTCTGCTCAGCAGGGGACCTGTATCCCTCTCTCTCTGCCTCTCTGCCTACTTGTGATCTCTCTCTCTCTCTCTCTCTGTCAAATAAATAAATAAAATCTTTAAAAAAAATTTGTGGTAAGAATTATCTCCAAATTACTAAGAGTTCTGTCACTCAAATAGGAGAACTAAGGGCAACTCCTCTTTGCACTTCACATCCTATTTTTTCCAGGTTTTCCTGCATAACCGTTTTCCACTTTCAGAGAAACATGTTGGCATATTATTCTTTCAGACTTGCCTCTCTGGAGGGCTTTGTTTTCAAAGTTAATAAAGAATTCAGAATTTTTTAAAAAGCATTTTGATTGTGTTCTGATCAATGGAAGTCCTGATTTCCTCACCACACATGTGTGGTTATGTTACTATCCAATGAAATCACTACTGGAGTCTTGCTTCACAGAGAATTTAGTGAATTTGATGTGATTCAAATAAAATTAAGAATAATACATTAATGTGCTTAACGTTATAAGTGCCCCAATCTCTTTATCTTTATTATTTTATTTTATTTTTTTCAGTGATCCAAGATTCATTGTTTATGTGTCATACCCAGTGCTCCATGCAATCTGTGCCCTCCTTAATACCCACCGCCGGCCTCACCCAACCCTCCACTCCCCTCCCCTGCAAAACCCTCAGTTTGTTTCTCAGAGTCCACAGTCTCTCAGGATTTGTCTCCCTCTCTGATTTCCCCCATCTCACTTCTCCTCTTATTGATTTGTTCTATCACACCAACAATCTCTTTATCTTTAAAATGGGGGGATAGGGCATGACATTAACACAGAAGTGTTCTTCCAGCTGTAAAATGTACATTCACAACATTTTAACACCTACCATTTTTTCTAATGCTAGGAAAATATGCTAGGAAAAATACCCATTTTTTACCTAAAAGATAGGTATTGGGATGACCTAAGAAAGTGGCCTCCTTGGCTAGGCGCAGCAGAACATTGTAGATTGTGTTTTGCCCTGTGTCAGGAAGAACCTGGGATCCCTCCATTTCTGAAGCTTCTGACTAGTATTTCAAAATAAAATGCAGAGCTAATGCTGAAGAAAAGTCTTTGCAATAAAGACTTTTGTAAAAGAAATTATTTTTGAACTGCAATTCTAAACGGTGATGATCGTTTCTTGTTGCGAAACCAGAGTAGATCAAGGAGGGTCCAGGGGATTCTTCAGCTCAAAACTGTGCTTTTGGTGGGTGGTTACCAGTGGGCTCCATCAATTCCTGGGGCACTTCACTGTGGTCTTGAAATGACACATTTTATAAAATGTCTCTCTTATTTTACTCAGGTTATACTGGAGAGCTTTGCCAATCCAAGATTGATTATTGTATCCTAGACCCATGCAGAAATGGAGCGACGTGTGTTTCTAATCTCAGTGGATTCACCTGCCAGTGTCCAGAAGGTAAATATTATTGCCTAGGAGTCCCTTTTGTTTTCATTTTAAATCATAAACTACTTTGATCAGCTTTAAATTTCTGGAAAAATCCATACAAGAGTACTTCTTATTTTATTTACAAAATGTTTGAATAATAGACATAATCCAGGAATTTCTGTGATTTTTATTTATACATTGAAAAATAATAAATGCAATACAATGAATAAATATGTTTTTTCCTAAATTTCACATGTTAAAATTTTCAAAATTTTACTTATTTTTGATACCAGTTCACATAAAAATATTTCTTTTTTTTAAACTTTTATTTATTTGTCAGAGAGAGAGAGAGAGCACGTGCGTGCATGCAGAAGCAAGGGGGAGCAAGCAGAGGGAGAGGGAGAAGTGGGCTCTCCACTGAGCAGGGAGCCCGATGAAGGACTCCATCCCAGGACACTGAGATCATGACCTGAGCCAAAGGCGGACGCTTAACCGACTGAGCCACCCAGGCGTCCCACATAAACAATATTTCAACATAAAGTTCACCTGCTTTTATTTGTGAATCAACTTCATACCATCTTAGAAACTTCAATTTAGCTGGAAAACCCCATCTTTTGAGCTACTTTTACTTTAACCAAGTTTTGCTTTGAGAGTGGTTTGATCAGAAGGAGCAGACAGATAATCATAGCTATCCAGTTGCAAGGAATGACTTTAGTCTTGGAGGAAGTTCTCATTTCTGTGTGGGGATGTTATGGAAATTATTACCTTAAACTTTAAGACTGTAAGAATAACCCACTATTAGAGAGTTTTTTCCCTTAAAACAGCACGTGAGCTCCTGAGCCACAGAAGGGGCATTGACAACTACATGAAGTACAAAGATTAAGTGCAGAGTCTGAGCATCAGGAAAATCTCTGTCAGCCACATTAGCCTTTCCTGCCCCTAGCTGAGAGGCTGTAGGGGGCCAGCGGGCTGTTGCTGAAAGGGACTGACCTCCCAGGTGACCTGAGGGCTCGGGGTGCCCAGGAGTAGCACCTGCGATCTGTAGCCCCTTCTACTCTTTAATGTTTTGAAGACACGAACTAAAGAAGTGAATCCTGTCCCCAGCTTCTGCTCACCTGCGCAGGGGTAGGAGCTGGAGGCTGTGGCCCACCTACGGTTACCATGACGATGGAGTTCAGTGTGTTTGATGAGCCTGGCCTTTGACCCTCCCCTTGAGTCTCTGAAGCAAATGGGAAAATTTGGAAAAGTTTGAAGTCTAGGGCTGAGCAAGCAGCACCATGTCACTTGCAGATAGAGGGCATTGCAGATGTTCCCAATGTCATCAAGCCCTGGGTTCATCAGTCGCTACCTAGGTGGTTGTGGGCTGTGCTTGTGGTCAAGGACGGGCTTCAGAGTCACGAGCTGATCTACCATGGCAAATCATTACCCCCCTCCCTGATCCTCCTAAACGTGGGCTATGGTGATCCTGCGGACTTCACAGGCCATGCTGCTACAAATAGGATTTTTAAAGAGTTTTGAAAACTCCAAATTGCTTATTTTTAATTGTTTTCATTGCCACCAGAAAGTTAAAATGAAGCTGCAGAGGCTCCTAAAGGTAATAACTTAGAAAAAACAGTGGGGTGCCTGGATGGCTCAATTAAGTGTCTGACTCTTTAATCCGGCTCAGGTCATGATCTCAGGGTTGTGAGATCGAGCCCTGTGTCGTGCTACACGCTCAGCCCAGAGCATGCTTGAGATTCTCTCTCTCCCTCATCCTCTGTTTCTTTCTTCCTCTCTAAAACAAATAATTTTTTAAAAAAGTTTAAAAAATCCGAGTATTTAAAAAAATTACGTCTGTAATAAGGGATGGCCCTTGAAGTAGGACCCAGGAATTTTACTTTTTCTCCATTTTTCTAGTGGATAAAGGTGGCTGAACACTTCCTGTGCATCAGGCACCGTGCTGGGTGCTGGGACATCAGGGTTAGTAAAGTGGGGACGGCCCCTCCCGTGGCACATGCTGCGCAGATTAGTAGGTAATGACAGCAGGACTGGGGCCTTGAAGAGGTACAAATGGAAGCTGCTCAGCCTTGGGGAGCTGGGAGTGCTGCCCGCATGGGGAGAGACCCTGAGTGAGGACAGTGAGGAGGAGGGCGGAGTTGATGGCATCACTGATGAGGGAAGACAAAGAGGAAGAAAGTGGGGGAGGCTGGGGTGTGTAGGGCTTCAGGGGGCTCTGTGGGCCTGGGCGGAGCACTGCATTTTCATCCTGAGGGAGAGCCAGGGGCTGCGGTCTGGAGTCTGACTCAGCCACTTACTCACCAGCCCCCTCTTGTGGCTGACTGAGCTCATGCCCGTCGGTCTCAGTTTCCTGGTCTGTACATTGGGGATACTGCCCACTTAAGAGGGACAACGAGGATTAAGGAGATGAGGCAGGTAAGGGCCTTGGCACAGTGCCTGGCTATGGCTTACTCCACGTTAGCTGCTTCGTCGTGATCGTTTTCCTAGTAACGGTGACTGTTAAACCGTGGGTAGATGTAGATTGGAGAAGGACAAGAGTGGGAATAGGGAGAGAAGCTTGGGGGTTGTTGCAGAAGTCCAGGGAGTAGATGTGGACTGGTGGAAAGGGAAGGGTATAACATGAGAGGTCAAATGAGGGGCGCCCGAGTTGGGTGGGTTGGGGGGGGCAGGGGAGAAGAGGGCATGTTTGTGCCATCTCACTCTACGGTTGGTTGTGCCATTCGTGGAGAAAAGGAAATGCAGAAGAGGGGTGTTCTATTTTGGATGTGTTGAGTTTGAGGGGCCTTTGCGGCATCCAAACAGAGATGTTATCTGTGCAGTTCTATGTGAGTCCGAAGGTTGGGGCAGAAGTCTAGGCCAAGTCCAAACAGACACATTAGCCCATGGATGTCAGTTGAAAGCTGGGCATTGGGGGATTGTCTAGGGAACCTTCTTTTTTTATCCAGTGGCCTGTCAGCTCTCCATGGCATCTAGATAAAGCCTAGAGGAAAAGTGATGATCTGGAATTAAAAGGATGGAGACAGATTTCCCTGCAGTCTTTGCATGAAGACTTTTGTTCAGAGGTTTACCTTCCCTGAAGACGGACCAGGAAAAAGGGGCTTAAATTATGGTTCTGAGGGTTGCATTGCCGTGTTTCAGAGCCTCTTAGTGGGGGCGGAGGCTGGGCTGGCATTTCTAAAGCAGCCCCTCCCACTGGCTTGCTCTTTGGGTGCTGATCGTAGAAAAGAATGTTTATAGAGCACTTTACTTTAAAAAGCCTATGTCTCCGGGATCCTTCTCATATCAGCCACATTGTGAAGACAAGTTTGGAAAGTGTCTCAAGTGCACAGAATGTTCTGGATTCTGAGCCAGCACTGGACCCTTGCTGCCTTCTTCTCTTTCTTTCTTTCCTCTTTTTCTTTTTATCTCCAGTGATGAACATTTTGTCATGTCTGCGTTTACGTATATGGTCTGGGTCTTTGCAAAGCAATTAGAAAGTAATGACAGACATCATGCCTCTTCATCCCCAAATAAATTGGTTTGTGTTTTCTGAGGATCTGGACCTTCTCCTTCATATATTACTGAGCATCTGGAAAATGATCACACCTAAGAAAACTACTAATGATTTCCTAATATTGTATGCTGTGTGCCCTTTCTTCATCTACTTCTTCATATGCATTAATTCCGTCTGCCCTGCTTCCCCATGTTATCTTGTAAGGGTGGGAAATACCCTACCTATGGAGCATTTAGCTCCATATTTTATATTAGTAAGAGATTCATAAAAATGTGTTAAACTAATTATAGAAGTCATCACTTAGATATCACTCTCAATGTCTCGCAGCTCATCTGACTCTCACAGCAATCCAATGAAGCAGATGCTGTTAATATTTCCATTTAACAGATTGGGAAACCAAGGCACAAGAGATTAAATAGCCAGCCTACAATCACATAGCTAGAAATTTAAACCCAGGCAACTTGGCTCTGGCCTTCTTATCCACTGTCTTATACTGTCTCTAAATACATCCTTTAAAATAAGTTCCATCCTGTTTATTTATTTTTAAAGATTTTATTTATTTAAGAGAGAGAGAGCATGAGCAAGAGGGGCAGAGAGTGAGGGTCAAGAAGACTCCCCACCGAGCAGGGAGCCCGATGTGGGACTGGGTCCCAGGACCCTGAGATCATGACCTGAGCGGAAGGCAGATGCTTCACCAACTGAACCACCCAGGTCCTGACCCCCCCCCACCACATCCTGTTTATTTTAAAAGATGATCTTTGTAACCAGAGTCATGAGTAAAATAAATGAAAATTCTGTTGGGTTCTAAAACTTCTAAATGACCCTGCTAAAAATTCTCAAGTCTGGGAAAAGCTAGAAAAAATTTTTTTTCATATATATATATATATATATATATATATATATTTAAATTATATATATATAAAAATTCCCTTTTTTGCAAGTCCAGCGAGATCCTTTTACAGCAGTTTCCTTCCAGTCCAGAAAGCTGTTAAAACTGGGTTTTCCCTCTGGATAGTTCTTTCAACTCTGCGTGCTCATACGTTGGCTCTTTTCCATCCTTTTCATCTGCATTCCGTTTCCTTCAAGGATCCTTCTCCCTCCAATCTGGACCAAGTCCTCCGAGGTTGGAGTCTCTCCTGGGTATCTGTCTCTTTGACTCTTCGCCTTCTTTTTAACCTCTTTCGGAAAGTTCAAAGTCAGGCCCTCGGGACATTGTGTGCAGTGATGATCATTTAAGCGCTCCTTCTGGAAGGTGTGTGCTTTCTTCCCACACTTAAGAGTTTTATCCTTCATCAACAGGTTCTGTCTTTTCTCTGAATTTCTACTTAACATTCACTGGGTCCCCATCTGTAAAGTGCCGTTTCAGATTATAGGGACATTATAGGTGGAGGTGCTAAGATACAAAAGTAAAAATGTCACGAGTGTGACATTATCTGTACCTTATTGAACGACAACAGCACAGAGAAGCAATTAGAAGCTGATTTTTTGCCTACTTTATTTACTCTGTGTGCTGATATTGTCTTTATGTTTGGTTTAGGACTCTGAGATCCTTAAATTTTAGATTAAATGCATTACAATTCTGAAGACGTCTAATTATATATACTTACCATCGCTGCCTATTGATATTTAAATGTGTAAATTTAAATAGATGAATATATTTAAATACATATCTAGCCATCTTCTCTGCTTCAGCATCTCAATTTTTATTTTCTTTCTGCCTCAGAGTTTGAGGCAGGATACCCCACAGACTGAGAGGGAATAACAAAGAACTTAATAGAGGTGAAAACATTCGGTGGGAAAGCCCATTTGTGGGTTCCAGAAGTGTGACGATTTGCACCGTGCATGGACTTGGGTCGCATTGCATTGAATCTGATCACTCTTCTGTCATTTCCCTGGATGTGCTCAACCAGAGACCGGAGTGAGAATATGGTACTTCAGGTGCTATTTTGAGAAGATATTATTTTATCTGATATACTTTACAAACATTAAAGATATTTTCTGGTGTGATGCCTTCTGATGGGATTACAGACAGAATTTAACAGCTCTTCGTACCATAGTCCTGAGTGCGATTATTGCAAACAAGGGGTGGGGGAATCCGCTTCCTTCAGTCCTTGAACTGTTAGAACATCACCCTGGGTTCCACTGTCCGACATGCAGATCTTATAACCTGGAAAGCTCTGGAGCCACGGACGGTTGGAGCCCTTCTCTGACCCGGAGGTCTGGACACCTGAGTTGGGCCAGTGAGGAGGCGGGGGGTGGGCTGGTCACCAATGTGGAGCATTAGGGTCACATGGCTTGTATTTGAATTCTGGACCTACCCCCCTCACAGCTCTCTGCTTCTCAGAGGCTCATTTTTCTCACTTAGAAAATGAGGATGATGTTAGGACATCCTTTATAAGTTGGTGTGAAGAACAGAAAAGGCCCTAGGTCTGTGCTTGGGAAATAGTAAATACCAAATAATATTAGCAGTGATGTTAATGACGATGCTGGTGGGGGCTTTAGTCATATCACTTTGGGTGAGTCATAAATTTTATCTCTTCCAGCCGTTGTTTTCTTATTGCAAAATGATAAGGATTGACTTTTACCTTTAAGGGACCCTATTCCGAAAAGCCTTTGATTCAACTCTATCTGTGTAAGAGCCCCTTGCTGAGTCAATAAATCCAGCTTGTTGTTTCAAGTAATGTTTGCGAAGAAAAGTTTCATAACCTGTAAACGACTCCCTAAAACTTAATGTTGGCCTAGAGTCCCCGTAGGTTAAATCCCTGCAACAAGCTCCAAGGGTTTATCCAAACTATTTTTGTTTTTCTACATTTTATAGCCTTGAGTAATCAAGCCATATAAATCCTTTTGTCCAACTCAAATGTCAGTGGTAATGCTTTTCATCTTAAAGGGATTTACAGGCAATAGCCACACATGTCATAAAAATTATCTCTGAGATAATGTGTATTGTTCAGAAACTGGGCATGTTACCCAGGAAGGATTTAGGAGTTACACAGTCCTGGGATTTGGTTGTTTTTTCCCCAGTATCCTGATACGTAGAGCTTTGGAGAAAACACTCTCTGAGGACCTTATTAAACTACATGTATTTCCATAAGAAATGTGCAGCCCGTCCTCATAAAATTAGCAGGCCTGAGTAAAATACTATTCTTATTCTTTTAAAATTTGGCATCATCCCTAAATCACCAGTTCATTTAAGAATTGGAGCAGTTGAGATCCTTGGACTCCCAAGAATCCATGGTTTCACCTTTTGGAAACAAAGCAGGTTTTCAGATTTATCAAGTGTGAGTAAAACTTAATTTCTATGTTTGGTGCATGCGGATTAATTTTTGATTTTCAGTTGAGTTCATATTTCTCATCTTTTTCTTTTTCTTTTTTTTTTTTTTTAACTCCCACATAGCACAGTTTCTCTGAGATTATTTATTTATTTATTTTTAAAGATCGAAACATTTTTTGCTATCTCTCTGAGATTGTTTAAATCTGCAAGGGATTTTGTCCGCTGCTTCTCAAATCAGCGGTGAGACAAGGCAGTCACTTTGATATGTCACCAGGTTTTTGTCATTTTTAGCTCTGTTTTACCTTGGGGAACCATTCTGATGCCCAGGTCAGTGTTGGCAGGTGACAGCTAGAAGTTCCATTGTGACAAACAGAGGAAGACCTAAATCATGATAGCTTGCTGCTTTTCTTTTTAAGAAGAGGTAAGGGATAGCTTATATGTAAATAGGAATTCCGATTTCTCAAGGCATGTGTCCAGATTTATCCATGAACATTAGTTAGTGTTCTTAAAACCTTTTGACTTTGAACATTCGGGTATCACGTCCTGAATTTCATTATCTTTATCCCTTATCTCTCTTGTGGCTTTAGGAATCGCCACAGCCTCAGCGGTAACTGTAACAATGAAGATAATTGCTGTTGGTTGAGTGCCTACTCTGTGTTTAGCATCTGAAAAGTTATTATTTAAGATAAGTTGGCAGTTAGTGGCTGAGAGGTGGGTAGACTTTGCTACTTGAGTTGGAATCTGTGTCTGATCACATATTACTTGGTGACCTTGGCAGACAACCCCAAATTCTCTATGCCACGTGTTCTGCATCTGTAGAGTGAAGGCAGTATTAGTGCCAACTTAATGAGGTTGTTGTAAGGATTAAGTTGGTCTACAGTACTCAGAACAGTGGGCTAAGTGATTCATGTTAAGTGTGGTTTCTTAGTGCCCACAACAGCTGTACAAGAGGATCCCGATGGCCCCAGGAGATAAGTCAAGTTTGTCTGATTCTGGAGTTCATGTTCTCTCTGCTGTACTGAGCTCCTTCTCTGGTCAAGCTCAACTTCGTGTGACATCTAGCTAGTTGGGTGCACATTTGCTCGCCTTCATAAGAGTCCAGGCTTGTTGAGGGCAGTGATGTTAAATTTTCCTTTGTATTCCTTAGCACACCTGGCAGTTAAATACCTATGGGCCTTTTGCTGAATGTCTGAGGGAGTGAATATCTCAAAACTTTTGCAACACTGTCATTTCATATGGGAGGAAACTGGAGCCAAGATGAATGAACCAATATAGCCAATATTAGTCACGCTAATATAACTAGGTGACTCTCGTTGGTTAGGCTCCAGCAGTGAGGAGGAGATCATATCCCATCCTGTTCAGCACGGTTTAGGGGTCATAGGAGACTTGGGCAGATTTCATATACCATATTTGGGGATCCCTTCTCTGGTTCTCTTCTTCTGTGCCAGGCTCCTCCCGGGGTCCCTGTGGGCAGAGAGAGTGCTTGCTGCTGCCTCTACGTTTTGACCTTCCTCCAAAACCTGTCTGCTTTTGCTTACTTTCCAGAGCCACATAGTTAGTTGAAGGTTATTTGGTCTGGAGTTCACAGTTGGTATTTGTTGGATAATCTGTTAAAAGGAAGCTTACTTTGCCATGTTGGAAGCAGAATACCCATATCATGGTCTTTAGGAGCAACAAAGATTATTGATAATAGAAATACAAATATCCTAAAAGTAAGTACAATTCTTTCTGCCTCCCTGCAGCAGAATTTATCTCCATATATATGTGTCTCTATGTATATAGTCCCTGTTTTAGATAGCCAGAGCAGGCTAGAAGGACATTTTTGTCTGACTTGGACCAGAGCATCATGTTATGTGATCCTGGCTCTTACTTTGAACAGTTTAGATCTGGGCTCGGAGTCCTGGGAACATTTGAAGGTGGGTTGGACAGAGATAGGCCTAAGAGAGCTGACCACACATGCAGCTGTGAATGTAGAAGAATGTCGGTTAATGACTTTATCATATTCTATTTTTGGTTCAATAAGCTTTTCTTTGACTAGTTTTTCCAATGGAGTTCTCATCTCTCTGAGATCTGATGTCATACTGATAAAAGGCCACCAAAGGTAGATGCTTAGGCTTCCCCTTCTTGAAGCATTTCCCACTGCTCTACTTTCTAATTGACCCAGTTATATTTAATTGTAATTCATATGAAGAACCTTGTCCCTTCCTTGCTTTCGATTTCCAAATAGTCTACACTTAGTGATGCGTCTGGTGCCAGTACACCAGGGCGTGCACGTGGACTGATCTCACCACTGTCCCTTCTCACTGCACTTGACCATTACACTCTGCTGTGTTACAGTCTAGGACTTTAAATAACACTTTAAATAATTTTATTATTTTACCTTCACAATCAGAGAAACCTATGCTCAGATCAGCTCAAGGAGAAAAAAAACCCACCTGTAAGTGCATCCACCAAGAGAGAAACTTTGAATTTTAGGCAAATCTTTGAAGTCTCTTTTTAATTTAATTTTTTAAAAAGATTTTAATTTATGTATTAGAGAGAGAGAGAGCGAGCAGGTATAGGGACAGAGGGACAGGGAGGAGCAGACTCCCCTCTGAGCAGAGAGCCTGAGGTGGGGCTCAGTCACAGGACCCAGCGATCATGACCTGAGTTGAAGACAGATGCTTAACTGACTGAGCCACCCAGGTGCCCCTGAAGTCTCTTTCTTTAATGTATATTTTAGAAAACTAAAATTGGATCTTACTGTGCATTCTCTTTTGTAATGAGCTTCTTAAACTGAACAGTGTGTTCCAAATGTTCTCCTGTATCATTATTTTCCCAAAGCATTGTTATTAATGGCTGCATTTTATTCCATCATGTGAATATGAAATAATGTATTTAATGAAAGACTTAATCATCCTCATACTATTTATTGATTACCTACTTTGTGGCAGTTACTGCGCTAATGACAAGGGATCTAGGAGCGAACAAGACAAGTGGGACTCTCGCTCATGGATCTTGTGGGGTAGTGGGTAAGAGAGACAGTGTAGACATTATGACCACACATATGACTGGGCTCTACTGGGGTGGTTTAGTGGTTGAAGAGGGGACTCCCCCCCAGGACTGGGGGCTGGAAGGAAATCCAGGAAATGTTCCAAGGGAAGTAATGTTTTAATGGAGACCCAAAGGGGAAGCGGTACCAAGATGAGTAAGTTAAAGCTGTGGGCAGAAGACTGAGTCTCCCAGGAAGAGAACATGGACACCATGTGTGAAGGTATAGGAGAGAGAGTGTGCCATGTTTGAGGAACAAAGGGGAGCTCAGCAGAACTGTAATGCACAATGTGATGGAGACATAGTATGGACCACTGACTGAAGTAGAAAGCAGCTTGGCAGGCCCTTCAACACCATGACAAGGGGATTGGGCTCCATCCGAGAATGTGGGGGAGGGCACCATGATTCGTTTTAGCAGAGAAGGGGCAGAAATTTACCATTTAAGAGAAATTACTACAGCTGGAGGAGAAATAATGGATTGGAGGATGACGAAAGTTGGAGAACTCTGTTTGGAACCTTGACAGTAATTTAGGTGGTCAATAATGGTGGACCGAGTCAGGGACAATGGAGATAGAAGGGGATGGACTGGCTGTAAGAGGAGGGGGAGGGGGACCATGGAGGACAAGCCAGCCTTCAGAAAGCTTTAGGCAACTGCACGTATGGTGGTGCTGCGGGGCAGTGAGCAGCTTTGAGGGGAGAGGATGGGAAGTTCCATTTGGAATACAAATTTAATGAACCCATGGGACACTCTGTCGATTACCAGATGGCTTTGGTCAAATTAATTAACCCTATGGGCTTCAGTTTCAAAATATGTAAAAGGTAACACATACCTCATGGAGCTGGGAGGTGGTAGGCAGGAATTCAGTACCTGTGTCTCCCTTCCATGTCCCATTTCTTAGTTCTTGTCTTTTTGTTTTTTGGTTTTTTTCCTCTTTCGTGTTTTTCCAGACTCAAAATTCCTACAAAGAATTGAAACATTATTTTTCTTGTGTGTAAGGTGATCCTCTGGCTATCTCACATTGCAAATTTCTTGTTGTTCGTGTCAGAGACGATGGTTATGTGGTTTGCACAGGCTTCCTGACCTCTTGTGGGCTTCCTGATTCCTCTCTGGACTCCTACGGTAGCTTCTAGACTTCTGATTCACTCTTGTTCTCTCTGGTCTATTCTCCACACAATGGGCAACGCGAACTTTCTAACAGGTAAATCCCGTGTTTTCACTCCAAGCCTCTTAAACCTCAGGTGATTTCCCCTCCCTCCATCCCCCGCCCCCCAGCGTGTGGTGTAGAGCCACCGTATCCCTGCCTGCCTCCTGCACCTTTTTTCTTACTACTCTGTTCCCTCTTCTCTCTAGGGGCTGGCCCCCTGCTGTTCTTCAACCACAGCGAGGGCTTGAGAAATGTCCTCCAGGGGGCGCCATTCATTTCAGAACACAACGCTCCTTGGGGTGTTTGCTCCTGATGCGGCCTTTGCTGGAAGTCTTGCTTCAGACTTGACTATGGATCATTCCCTCAGGCCATTCACGTCTCCCTGACCATCCTACTTAAGGCAGCCCCGAGTGTGCTCTACCTCTCACCCACATCAGTAACATGTAGCTTGAGTTAATGGTATCGGTTTACTTATCTTTCTAGTGTCTATCTCCCTCACTAAAATTTAAGGTCCGAAGCAGTGCCTGGTACATGGTTGGTCTCTATTTGTATAGATCAGATAAATGAGTGCCCAAAGAAAACACAAAGCTTTCTGGCTAAACCCTGAAATTTCCATTATTAATAGCCAATTACTTTTGCTCGTATAACCCATGCACTGTAAGGATTGTCTCTTTTGTCTTTTATCTGTTGAGTCTAAGCTGAGGAAAAGTTGATTTAATATTCCTCTGACTATTTCCTAGTTATTTTTCATTTTCCCCTCTTAGATCTAATTTGTCTTTTTGTTCTGCTAAAGAAAAAGTTTTTAAGGTGATTTTTACTCTCAGGGATGGATTTTCTTAAAAATTAAAAGTCGCCTTGTAAATGCAATCATCTTGGGTCTGTTACATCTTAGGGCTTCGTAATTGCTTTTTCTAGATGTTCTCCCTTTTCCTCTTTATCTCTCCTAACTAACTGTCTGCTTTCTTAGAATGAGGAGAAATGTGGTCCCAATTACGTTTTCCATAAACATCAGCCAAAACCTCCTCTCTGATTCTAATATCACTCCTCTTCCTTGTCTGCTCGGCCAAATCTTGGGCTTGCTTTGAGGCCTCGTGCAAAATCCAGCTCTCCCATGAGGTTTTGTTGGCCGGCCTACCCCTGAGATGATCCCTCCTTCTTTTGAATTGTTGCTGCTCCTAGAGCCCGTGCCGCACATTGACCCCGGGTAGACAGCCTGGGCCAGTCCCTCCAAAGTCACACCAGGCTGGAACCATTCTGTCACTGCTTGTGCAAAGAAAAGGCAGCCTCTGGTTGTTTCCTCAATGTTCTACATGTGTCTTTCTCGTCTCTTCGGGAAGAATAAGCTCTTGGAGAGTCAAGATGGTTCCTTCTCCTCACTTCCCTTTGCTGCTTGTCAAGGCACTTAGATGAACCAAATTTCATCCCCTCACCTTTCTTTTTTCAGATTTTATGTGTTTATTTGAGAGAGAGAGAGACAGAGAGAGTGTGTGTGCCTATATACTTGGGGGCAGGGGTGGGCAGAGGGAGAGGCAAAAGCCAACTCTACACCGAGCTCAGAACCTGACATGGGATTTGATCCCACAACCCTGAGATCATGTCCTGAGCAGAAACCAAGGGTTGGGAGGCCTCACTGACTGAGCCACCCAGGAGCCCCTCATGCCTTCCTCCTGATTCAGTGATTACCTACTTAGGTATCTGTAATCAAAACAGCTAATGACTAACACTTATCCTTCCACATTGCCTTGTAACAAATCTGTTAGAATACGTCCTCTGTCACTCATGTCCCCATTCATCCGTTCATTTATTCCATAAGTTTTTACTGGGTGCCAAGGCCCAAGGCTGAGGAACCAACATGAGGAACCAACATAACTTGGGGGTGGGAGACATATTACAGACAAGTAAACCGACGCGACCTTGTCGTTAGAAATTCAGAGGGGTGCCATGGAGATAGTGAACCAGGCACCGTGATACAGAATAAAAAAGGGGTATGTACCCAGAATAGGGTGATCAGGGGAGTCCTGCCTATCGAACTTTAAACCAGACACCGGGTGTCTGGGTGTCTTAAGCATCTGACTTCGACTCAGGTCATGATCTCAGAGTGCTGGGATCAAGCTCTGTGTTGGGCTCTGCGCTCAGTGTGGAGTCTGCCTGACAATCTGTCCTTCTCTCCCTCTGCCCCTCACTACTCCTGTTCTCTCTCTCTCTCAAGTAAATAAATAAAATCTTAAAAAAAAAAAAAAAAAAAAAAACGCAAGCCAGGAACTAAATCATCCAGTGTAAGCAGGTAGGAGCAGCAACTTCCAGGCACCGGAAACGGTATGTGGCGAGGCTGTAGGTGGGGAACAGCTGGTCATTTCTGGGAACTGAAGGGAGGTCAGTGGGGCCAGCTGCCAGAGAAAGAGGGGTCATCGAGTCAGTGTCACACTGTCATAGCGCACAGGGCTTGCTGTCCGTGGGTGGGAAGCACATGTTTTATTCTAAGAGCAATGGAAAGCGAGGCTAATATTTACATCGAAAGAAAATATTCCTATTACGGCTTGGAAAACTGGTTGTAGGGGTAAAACAGAATTGGGGATCTCCTCAGAGAAAACTGTTGTCAAGACAAGGAGAGAGATCATTGTGTCTTTGACTCGGAGTGGTGGCAGCAGAGATCAAACAGTGTTTGGGGTCAGGAAGTATTTTGAAGATAGAATCTATTAATATCCACTGATTTGTGAGACGTGGGCTTAGAGGAGAGGAGGCAGTCTTGTCCGTGAACCCTTTGCCAAGCCGGTGAAATCACGAGTTGAGGTTCAGGTACCCCTGCATTCTGTCTTTCCCCTTGCAGAGACCGCTCACCTCTCCATAGCTTCCTAGGCAGAGTGACTTCTTGGTCTTGCAACTTAAAATGACCCAGGAACATTTTCTTTTGGTTGCAAAGGTCTGATTGCCACAATGTGTCTATCTGAAGGGTGTTGATTTTTTTATTTACATAACAAATGCTTGGCAGGCATAGACATAAAAATATTGGCTCAAAGACAGAATGCGAAGCAATAGTCAGCTAGCTAAATTATAGCTTTGCATTAGCCCCTCTTTCCTTAGATTTCTTGCCTAGTTCTGTCTTGTTTGCTTTCCATTTTAATCCTTTAAGCTTTCATCCTTCTCTAAACTTTTCCCTTGTTGTAGTAGAGTTGCTTTAACTGTCTTGACTGCTGGCATTGTTTCCACGGGTTTCCATTTTTCTCTGGGGCTATTGTGTTTTCTTTCCAACATTTTCTAATGTCTATCATATGAAGTTTGTAGGACTTGGAAGAGACCGTTGCAAACAAAAAACATTACTATCTTCCTTACTCCATCTGCACATTTTGATTAACATTATTAAATAATTTTTTAATTTTCTGTCCTTCAAGTAGGATCATAAATTCAAATGTATTTGCTCTTTAGGTTCCAGATGGGACCACATATTATTATTTCTCCAGTATAGTTAATCTGTTAGTCTTTTAGTCAGTTCAGAAACCCTATTATTCTTATTTTTATTACTTACAGTATGATATCCCACAAAGCAGTGTTTTGTCTTTTCTGAATGTGTCCGTGAATGTGGTTGAATTCAAGAACGTTAAATTTTGTTTTCCAGTCCTCTTGCCTTGGCCACCGTAACTAATTTGGTTTGCATATTCTGCAAGAGGAATTTTCCAGAACATTTACCTTAAGAGATCATTACTGATAGATTGACTTGTCAAAGGTCTGAAAGAGTTACGTTAATAGAAAGCGAAACTTTACCAAAGGCTATCTAAAATAATTGCTTTTAGAGTTACAGTGGGATGCAGGAACAGGAACAAGCCTAGAGGTTCCTAGGATTGAATGTGGAGTTTGAAATTCTTTGTATGTAATGCATGGTTGAGGGAAAGGGGGACGAAGTGGGGAGGGAGACGCAGAGGAGAAAACAGGACAATGAAAATCTTGGTTCATTTTTGGAATGTTTCTGGAAAGATGAAATCTGTGCTGGCCGAGTCTCAGGTACAGATGACCCCAAGGCCTTTCCTACCTTGTGGTGTAAGATCCCTTTTTTCCCAGCACTCCCAGAACGGTGCTCACTGTGTAGATTCACATAGGAGTGCACCTGAAAGTAATCTTTGCCTTAGCTTTGAGTCATAGACTTGTATATTTTGAAACAGAGAAATCAGACTCCTATAGCACGACATCTGTTTGGGGGATCACTTACATATACTCATGGATAGATCTAGAAATTGAGTATACATTGTTTCTTCCCTGGGCTGGAGTTTAGTTTTTGACACTTCCACTGCAGTAACATTCAAGCTCTCTGTCATCAGCATCATGTTTGCAGGCGAGTTTTGAGTCAAAATTTCAAGAACTTAGACATTCACACCCATGGAACACGTATTATGGCAAGAGCCATAAACTAGCCAACATCTGGCCTTGATCGGCAGGCAGATGGGGAGGTCAGGCCTGCCTTGGTTGGCACCTTGACTCCAAATCCGGTATTTGGCTTATTTTAAAAATGACTTTTGGTTTTGTAAGGAGTTGATAGTTCATGTGATAGGCTGATTCCTTAGAACTCAAGTTTCATCATCGTATTCTTGAAAATTATCCTCCACGTGATCCTGGAGATGCTGAGAGCCAGCGAGGCCCAGGGCATTTCCAATGCGCAGAGTTCAAAATTTATACTTGCTAAGGGGTCTTCATGTCCTAAAGCTATCTTCAATTAAAGAATTTAGGATACTGATGGGTTTAATCTGGCTGTCATTTCTTTTGCTAGCATGGTACCTTCAACTTTTCAAGTGCCTTGAGACAAACTCTTGTGTAGGAGCCTAGCACGGGGCTTAAGAACAGAGACCTCATTTTGATTTTTGCTTTTCTTACTTACCAGTTGATGTCCCTGGATCAGTTCTCCAATATCTAGTCTCTAAGCCTTCTTTGGTAAAAGGGGATAATAGTAGACTCTAACTGGGCCAGTGGTTGTGATAAATCAAAGCGATAGAAGCCAATTGCTTGGTCTAGTGTCTGGCATAAGAACTCAGTATTTGCTGTTAGTGTTAACATTGATTCCTCTTCTTTTTCCTCTATTAGTGTAACTATTTGATTTATACAGCTGTCTTATCATCTCTACTTTTAACAAACGAGGAAACTAAGACCTCAAAGAAGAGCTAGTTATTGGATTTCACTGGCATGGTTTATCGATCAGAATTTGGTTTAGTTTCAAACAATAGACACTGTAAATAACTGTAGTTTATACCAAGTTTAGAAGTCAGCTAACATAGGGGTGCTTGGGTGGCTCAGTTGGTAAAGTGGCTGCCTTCAGCTCAGGTCAGAATCCCAGGGTCCTGGATCAGAGAGCCTGCCCCTCCTTCTCCTTCTGCCCCTGACCCCTCTTCCTCTGTCCCTCCCTACCACTTGTGTGTGCGTTCTCTGTCTTTCAAATAAATAAAGTTAAAAAAAAAAAAAAGAAGAAGTCAGCTAGGGTAAGTCTCCAAATCTTTTAATATTAAGCCTTTTTTTTCAACATTGTTTTAGGTTTTCTGTGTGCCTTGCATGTCGATATAAATTATGGTGTCACCTTGTGAATTTGTACCATAAAAAAAACCAAATCATTTCCTTAGGCTTATTCTTTATCTTAGAGGAGGCTACCCATTATTTCACCATTAAATGTGAAGTTACCTGTAAGTTTTTGTTTTTTGCCCTGTCTGATGGAGGAAGTGGACTCTTGTTTTAGTTTGCTGATAATACCCCCCCCTTTAAAAATAATGAATGAATATTGATTTTTGTCAAACGATTTTCTCACATTTGTTGAAATAACTGACTTGTTTAATGTGCGTGTGTAAAGAATTTGTGTTCTGAGTCTTTGAGTGTGGTTTTATACTAATATTAATTAGGTCAGGATGGTTCAATAGTATTTTGAAATATTGTAGACATGAGCTCATGCTGTCAATTTATTCTTTTGGGTAATAAGAAAGAGGTCCTTCTCTAATGGAGTCTGTTTCTCCCTCTGGCAGGTTTTTCTTTTATATATTTTGAAATTCTCTTATTAGGTATTTGCACATTTAGGGTTGTTATATCTTTTTGATAGACAGCCAAGTTTTTCATGTTAAATGGCCCTCCTTCTCTCTGATAATACTTCTAGCATTAAAGCCCACCTTTGCTGATATAATATCGCCACACTAGGTTTCTTACACTAATTTCCCCCTAATGTATCTTCTCCCATCTTTTCACGTCAATCTTTATGTCTCTTTATTTAAAATGGGTTTCTCTTAGAGAACATGTAATTTGGTTCTCCTTTTTTTTTCTGTCTGACAATCTCTGCATTGTTAGTCATTTGCATTCAGTGCGATTATGGATAGGACTGGTTGCTGCTTTCTGTTCATCTACCATGTTCTTTATTTTATTCTTCCTTTCCTTCATTCTTTTGGGAAAATTGAATACTTAGAAAATTTTTTTCTCTTCAGTTGGTTTTTTAGCGATATCTTTATCTTCTGCTATTGTTTCGGTTCTTAATTTTTTGTTGTCCTTTAGTGGTTGCTCTGGGCATTACAGTATCCAATGACGGTATAATGCTATCAACCACCCCCCTCATTCTTTGTTCTATTGTTGTCACGTATTTTCTAAGTATGTTATAACATTATGATTCAATATTGTTAATTTTGCTTCAAATACTCAGTTGTTTAAGGGGCTCAGTCATTTAGACCCCTGACTCTTGATTTCATGACCCCAGGGTCGTGAGACCCAGCCCCACTTTGGGCTGCACACTCAGTGGGGAGTCTGCTTGAGATTCCCTCTCCTCTCCCACTCTCCCCCCCACTCGCATGCGTACTTTCTCTCAATAAATAAAATCTTTAAATAGCTAACTGTTGTTAAATAAAGAAAAGGAAAAAGAACTTATTCCCAAATGTACCATTTTCAGTCTTCTTCATTTCTTCCTACAAACTTGAATTTCCATCTATATTATCATTCATATTCTGCTCGAATAAGACTCCTTAATGTTTTTGTAGTAAGGTAGGTATGTTGGCAACAACATTCTCTTGGTTGTTCTTTATCAGAAAATGTCTTAATTTAGCCTCATTTTTTTTTAAAGATTTTATTTATTTATTTGACAGAGAGAAATCACAAGTAGATGGAGAGGCAGACAGAGAGAGACAGAGGGAAGCAGGCTCCCCGCTGAGCAGAGAGCCTGATGCGGGACTAGATCCCAGCACCCCGAGATCATGACCTGAGCCGAAGGCAGCGGCTTAAACCACTGAGCCACCCAGGCGCCCCAATTTAGCCTCATTTTTATTTAAAGTTATTTTCTCTGGAAATAGAGTTCTTGGAGATAGGTTCATTCTTTCAGTACCTTAAAAAGGTAATTTTATTGTCTTTTGCCTCCATGGATCCTAATGAAAAGTCACCTGTAATTCTTTTCATTGTTCAATATATGTATTTTGATTTTTTCTTCTGGATTCTTTTAATATTTTTTTCCCTAGTTTTGGGTGCCCAGTAATTTGACTATGAGGTCCTTGTTTGTTTTCTTTGAATTTATCCTTCCTGGGGTTAACTGAGCATTACTGTGTATGGGTGATTTTCTACCAAAGTAGGGCAATCTCTATGCTCCATCATCTCTATGCTACAGACAATAGAATGAATGAAGGGATAAAATAAAACAGGGCAAAGGGTGCATGCCAACTCTCTTTTAAGGAAGTTTCTCAGAAGCAACCTCAAGAGATTTCCATTTATATCCCATTACCCAGAGTGTTGTCATTTCCATCTGACTAAAGCAAAGACCGCCGATGTAGCCATTATTCTGGGCAGCCGGGTGACCAGCTGTCCTATTGCTGTGAAAGCAGAGGAGGCAGATATCAGCGAGGGCAAGCCCTTTCTGCTACACATAGCCAGCAAGTGACAGAGGAGTCTGACAGGTCCTGGATTACCTGTTTTCACATTCTTGGTCCTTCTGCTGCACCCCAGACATCAAGTGCTACAGCAAAAAGCACTGGCTAGAAGCTTGGATTTGGGAGTCAGACTCCCGGTGTTCAAACTCCATTCCTGCCATTTACTAGCTGTGTAACCTTGGGCAAGTTACTTGACCTTCCCGTGCCTCTGTTTACCCATCTGAAAAGGAAATAATAGTACTTAGCTCATAGAACTGAGACCAGGGTTCAGTGAGTTAATATAGCCCAACCGCTTGGAACGGTGCCCGGTACGGACAAGTGTTTGCCATTAAAAGACACTGTTTCAGCAGCTTGTCCTTTTGAACCTGCGCAGAAATGCTGTTAGAGATGCCCCCTGCCTACCACCTCTTCCCACCATGGCTTGCTCTGGGACCCCAGCTCCATTTGTCAGCCTCTCTGGGTGGCCCAATATGTTTAGAGAACACTGTGTGAGAACCACCTAATTCCAAAACACTCCCTCTTGGATATCTCCCGGGACCCCTCTTCCCCCCAAGGATTCATGTTCATGTGAAATTTGATGACATCCCAGGGATTGGCTGACAAACCCACCTCTCTCCCATTGCCCTAACCCCAAACTCTGGGTGTACCTACAACCTGGGATTTCCCTAGAAGCCCTGCTTAAAGGACGGAGCCTCCAACATTTATTGAGCACTGCCTGCCATTTTGTTTCATCTGACACAGCAGGGGTCATCCTCGTTTTATATGCAAGAAAATTAAAGCACAAAATGATTAAGTACTTCACTCAAGGTCGCAAAGCTAGGAAGAAGAGCCCAACCCAACTTTAGTTTTCTGGCCCTGCCTTCTTTGTGTTATAAAACTTTGTCCCTTTCTCTCTCTGGAAGCCATTTAAGGGGTGGCTATGAAAGGTGTGAGTCATTTACAAAGGATGTCCCATTAATCAGAGGATAACAATTGCTTGGGTGATGGAAAAAGAGAAGTTGCTGGTCACAGCTGTCGTGTCTTAGCTTTGGGCTTCCATGACAGAATACCATCGGTGGTTGGCTTAAACAAGAGACACTGATTTCTCACAGGAATGGAGGCAGAGAAACCTGTGATGGGGGTACCAGCCTGGGCAGTTCTAGTGAGGACTGTCTTCCAGTCCTCAAATATTAGCATCCACACCTATGAATTTGATTCCTATCCATATGTGTCTGACCCCCAGTCCATGTCTTCTCCCTTATATCTCTTTCCTGAGCACCAGGTCTGCATAGTTAACTGACTGGAATAAACACAAAAGTACCTCAAGCCAACAAGTGCAAAGCTGAGCTCATCATTACACCCTGGGAATCTCCTCCTCTGTTGGCCATTGCGGTTGGTAACACCACCGTCCACATTGTACCCCAGTCTGGAAAAACACACGTGTAGCTGCTTCTTACCGAATGCCTGTTATTTGCCAGTCACCGTGCCAAATGTTTTCCAGAAGTTTTCATTCCAGCTTCGTAAAAACCATGTGCTGTCAGCATCACTGTGCCCAGTTCTGTGAACGCAGACACACGAGGTCAAGAGGATCAAGGTCAAGGTCTTGCAGTTGCTCATGGGCAGTATCTCCCACATTGGCTCCAAAGCTCATGGTTCACATTAAGTCACACACAGAAGGCACGTACACAGGGTCCATAGATGTGTTTTAGCTCCCAGAGAAATGACCTATCACTGTTTTCAACTAGGATGGGTTCCAACAAGAATCCAGATCTCAGATATTTCTTGAAAATTCAGAGGATCTGGCAATGGGCTCCACCTCTCAAATGGTAGTAGAGAGCTACAGGTGAGCGGCAGCCACCCCTGTTGGAACATACTCAAGGGGGCATGCTCTCTCTGGTCTGGCGCAGTCCCCACCACTCCCTGCTGTCTTACTGCTGGCCCGCTTCTGTCGTCAGTGCTGCCAGCCTGACTCCTGCTGTCGTTGGAGTTTAAGGCTTCTGCAACCTTGTGTCCCTAGGCTTTCCCCTCTCTTTCATTCTTGCACCATCTAATTGGTCCTTGAACTGACAGTGTTGCTTGTGAAATCATTTACTGTCTCACATTCTTCATCCCTAGCGCTACAAATTGTTCCTCCTAACCTCTCACCCCAATTACACTAGTGAACACCTGGTTTCCTGCTTCCAGTCTTGATTGTCACTGATTCACTCTCCACACTGCTTGCAATTAGGGATATCAAAAAAACAAGAATAGGTGATGTCTAGGAGCTTCAGAAGGAAATGCAGACTGCTTATGGAGGTGTGCAAGACTGTTGGCGATCGGACCTCTGACCGGGGACCTCATTTATGTTCACTTCTCACCCTCCCCGAGACCTTACTGAAATGTGGGCTCTCCCCAGTCATGACCCTTCACTTCTCCTTGCATATTTACTCATCTTTTGCTCTGCTTGGAATATCCTATGCAGATTATGTGAATATTTATAATGGAGTCTACCAACATGAATCTAGAGTGATTGCCTTTCTAAAATTTGTAATTTTTTTTTCAATTTTGACTTGATGGATGAGTCTTCTATTTCTTTTTCCATTCAGATACAAACAGGATAGAAACATGAGTCCCAGTTGTGTTTATACACCTTAACTCCTTAGATGGCCCATCACTGATTTCTTTCTGTGTCATACTGCAGAGTAGCAAGAGCTTGGGCTTAGTACCCCCACTGTGCCATCCACTAGCTACATAGACTCCAACAGGCTACTTTACATATGTTTCTGTGTCACCACTGTCCCATCTGTTCAGTAGAGGCACTAAGGGTTCTTTTATCATACAGTTATAGTGGGGTTCAGAGAAATAATGCATGGAAAGGGTTAAAATCATCTGGTGCACGCCAGCCCCTAGGAGATGTCCACTCTGGCTCTTAGTCTTACCATTCTTATTTAATTCATTTACTCAGCATTGGATCAGGTGCTCTTTCAGGAATTTTGCTACATATCTTTTTAGAACCCACAACAACATTGTAAAGAAAATAATTTGAGCTCTTTTCTGGATGAGGCAGCAGATTAGAGAGGTCGGGGCTCGCCTTGGTCATTGTTTGTCCCATGGTAATAAGTACTTAACATCTCCTTTTCATTCAGAGTAAAATGGAACGCATCTCATGAAAGATGGAATTAGATTCCATTCCAGGCTGTGAAGGGACTCTTTGGAGAATTCAAGTGTTATTAAAGCCAATGTGGGATATTTTTAGTACAGTTTCTAAAATTTAAAAACTACCAGGAAACTTTTTAAAATGTTGAAAAGCATTGGATTTTGAAAAGGTTTTCTATTTTTGGACAGAAAAACACCAAGTTGATTATGCCAATTTATGAGGGATGCTTCAGATAATTAAGTCTGGGAGCTATTTTTGTTTGTTTTATGTATTCACTAGGTCCTTAGCAGCAACAACAGATATTGCCAGTATTGCCAGGAGTTCTGTGTGAATATGGGTAAATACAAACTTAAATGTAGACAAGGAGGGGATGTCTGGGTGGCGCAGTCAGTTAAGTGTCTGCTTTCACTCAGGTCATGATCCTGGTGTCCTGGGATCGAGCCCCATATCAGGCTCCCTTCTCAGTGGGGAGTCTGCTTCTCCTTCTCTCTCTGCACCCCCCACCACCACTTGTGCTTTCTCTCTCTCAAACGAACAAATAAATAAAATCTTTTAGAAAAATATAGACAAGAAAAGTTGAAGAGAATATTGGAATAAAAACTATTAGTAAAATTATTTAACTTTGTTTCTAAAATTTGAACCATCTTCATTTAATTTTCAAGCTGCTGCTATACTGTGAATAGGTTTTACTAAAGCATTTGAAATCCCTGCATGGATACACAAACCTACAGACCCACACATACATATGTACACTTTTTTAAATTGAGGAATACTGAAACACATATACAGGAAACAAAAAGAAATAGGCTCTGCAATTAGCACATTTAATATTTTTAAAGAATTTAATGCTTTCCTGAGGTAAAATTTAGATACAAATTTCATTTATTTTAGGAACATAACTCAGTGCATTTTAGTAAATGTATCACCACAATGCGATATTAGACCATTTACATCAACCTCAAAGACAGCTGATGGCCATTCAACGTCATACCTGGTCCCAGACAAGCACCAGTCTATTTTCTTTATCTACAGATTTGCTTTTTCTGGACATTTCTTAGAAGTGGAATCACACAATATGTGTTGTGTTTTAATTGTTTTCTTTCAGCTAAAATAATTTTTTGGGATGCATCCACATTGTAGCACAAGTGAGACCATAGATCCTTTTTACTGCTGTGTAGTATTCTGTTATATGGCCACCAGAGTTTATCTATTACAGTAACCAAATTTAAAAAGTATATATTCAAGGGGTGCCTGGGTGGCTCAGTGGGTTAAAGCCTCTGCTTTCGGTTCAGGTCATGGTCCCCGGGTCCTGGAATCAAGCCCTGTATCGGGCTCTCTGCTTGGCAGGGAGCCTGCTTCCCTCTCTCTCTGCCTGCCTCTCTGCCTACTTGTGATCTCTGTCTGTCAAATAAATAAAATCTTTAAAAAAAAGTATATATTCAAGAAACTGCTAACAGTGACTCTTCAAAAGAGAAGAATGGGGTGGAAGGGATATGAGAGAGATATCTTTTCATTGATTACTATTTTATATGGGTTTATTTTTTAAAATTCAGGATTACATCTTTTTGAAGCAAAGGTAAGGAATCCCTTTCCCCCAGAAAAGTGTATGAAATAAGAGGACAGAGTCCTCCACTGACCCCAGTCCCACCTTCCTGAAGGTAATCACCATTAATTTTTTGGGGCATCTTTCTAGACTAATTATTCACACATACGTATGCCCATGTACACCTGTAAATATATTCACGTCCCTGGGTGTCTGAACATCTGAGTGGTCATATATCTTACATTTGAACAAATTGGAAGCCCAGGGCTTAATACTTTAACCCCCCATTCCCAAAGCTAAGAAGACCTGCCTTCCCCCTACGGTTGGGTTGTCGGTATCTGGAAACTGTTAAATGAGTTAATCACTTCACCATGGGGAAATTTAGGAATGGACCCAGATTGTTTATTTAGTTTTTAAAGATTTTATTTATTTGAGAGAACGAGGAAGAACACAGAGGGAGAGTGAGAAGCAAACTCCCCGCTGAGCAGAGAGACCAATGTGGGGCTGGATCCTGGGACTCCAGGGTCATGACATAAGCCGAAGACAGAGGCTTAAGGTCTGAGCCACGCAGGTGCCACCTGCACCCAGCTTATCAGATATGATGTGTGAACACAGTTTCATTTATTTTTTACCCATTCCCCTGTCTGCGTTTTCTGGCAGGATACTTCGGCGCGGCCTGCGAGGAAAAGGTGGACCCGTGCGCCTCGTCCCCGTGCCAGAACAATGGGACCTGCCATGCGGACGGCCTGCATTTCAGCTGCAGCTGCAGCGCGGGCTTCACGGGGCCAGCGTGCGCCCAGCTCGTGGACTTCTGCGCGCTCAGCCCCTGCGCGCACGGCACCTGCCACAGCGTGGGCACCAGCTATAAATGCCTTTGTGACCCAGGTCGGTACCATCATGGAATGCGAATCCTTGCTCTCTCCAGTCTTAGACTTTTACCTTCTCTAGTGCGTCTGGGTAGATGTTGGCTCCCCGGATGTGTTCACTTGTCCATAGACACGTCCCCCACTCACTTTCTCTTTAGACTTACTCTTGGCAGGGTTTTAAAAACACGATGTCCCCTCTCCATGAGCAGGTCACAGTCATGACAAAATATGAAAAGACAAGTAAGCAAAATAAGAAAATTAAAAATAGGCTTGATCTCTGAACAGCTTAATTATTTTTTAAAGATTTACTAGAGGTCATTCCCCAGCTTTTACTGGATTGCATATCTTTTAATACCATGTTCTTAGGTTAATGGAATATGTTTTTCTTTTTTAATGGGCATAAAAAGCAAGACGCAATCTATTTAGAATTTTCTCATTTATTAGCATTCTTACTCTGGGCCCTGTATGTGTTATCGGACCTGTGGTGTCCTCTGCAAATATTCAGAAGTTCCAAAAGTTTCTTTTCCAAAGATCTTCTGCCTTGTACTGATTTGTGTGTGTGTGTGTGTAAATTTTGAGACTCCAAAGTCACAGTGATTTCTAGCCAAAATTTGTGTCTGCGTAACCTACCTGTGTGGTCCTGAAAAGAACGCACACATGGGTGACTCTTTCTGGTCGTTTCTGTTTTGCCTCCCTGTCTTCTTCCTTGTAGGAGCTAGCTAGCCCTTCAGAATGCAGAGGAAGCGCGGTTCCTCACACGTGTGTCTGACCCACCCACGTGGAGACCAGTTCCCTGGTTTTGCTGAAGCCTCAGGTCTGCTGGTGCAGTGCCTTCCACCTGATGCCTGGTCCCCTGTTACTCCATTTTTACCTGCAGACTTCTCCTTCTGGGCCCCATACACTTTTCCTGTGCTGAATTCCAGCAGTCACCCTTGATATCACTTGCTTGGTCTTTAAAGCATTATATTAATTGTCTTTCTCCCCACTGGGGGTAGGAGGAAGTGTATTTTACTAGTAACCTTTGTGTAACCATAATAGCTCCAAACCACCATTTAGTGAGCACGAATCTGTCTAGGTTTTGAGCTGGGTGCTTCACATCTGTGGTCCCTCCCTGCAAGCTACATCTCACTGAGCCACATTTATGAACTGTGCCATACTTGCTTTAGTCATGTGCCTGTGGCCATACACTCAGAGGAGGCTGAGTGCAGAGGCTGACCCAGGTGCCATGGTTCCACTGCCCAGAACTTTCAAGGGGCACATCTCATACTCATGAATCAGTGAAGGAATTAGTAGGAAATCCAACTAAGCATTGAGGGGTATTGAAAAACCTTTTCATGGAGGGGAGCCTAGGTGGCTCAGCCAGTTAAGCATCTGACTCTTGACTTCAGCTCAGGTCATGATCTCAGGGTTGTGAGATCAAGCCCCATGTGAAGGTCTGTGGCTCAGTACAGAGTCTGCTTGTCCCTCTCCTTCTGTCCCTCCTCCGGCCCACACTCTTGTTCTTTCTCAAATAAATAAATAAAAATTCCCCCCACCCCCTCGCCAAAATATATATGAAGAGAAAAAGAGAGAAATATTGGAAGGGATTGATTTTAAGGAATTGGCTCACATAACTGTGAGAACGGGCAAGTTCTCAATCTGTAGTGCCAGACATCAGGCTGGAAACTCAGGCAGGGTTTCCGTGTTACAGTTTTGAGCCTGAATTCCTTCTTCAGAAACCTCACTCTTTGCTCTTAGGCCTTCACCGGATTGGATGAGGCCCGCCCATGTTTTGGAGGGTAATCACTTTACTCAAAGCCTACTGCTTTAAAAACTTATCTCATCTAAAAAGTACCTTCCCAGCAACATCTAAACCAGCATTTGACAACATGTTTGGGTGCCGTGGCTTCGCCGAGTTAACACATGGAATTAAGGCTCACAGTAGCATTTTGGGGTTTCCCATTAGACCTCGAGGTGAAGAAGTTTCTCCACCTCTCCATCTGCCCTGAGATACTTTCCCTCGCCTCCCCCTGACTCCCTCTGTCCTCTCCTGTCAGAGCCATGGTGGAAATGGGAATGGCTTCCTCACCGGAAGCCCCGTGTTCTTCCGTGTGCTGGGCCCCACGTGTGCGATGGAGCTGGTCCTACTGAGGAGGGGGCAGTGCGGGGCGGCCCCCTTGCCTGTTGGGAATGTGGGGCATGAAAACCGCTGTATTTGCACGTGAAGCAAGCTGCAGTGGTGCTGGGGAGGACACGGTCTCACTCACATCGGGGCTCCCTAGGGCGCTGCTCCCTACGCTCCATGTAGTCTCACGCGTGGTGTCTACCCCCACCCCCCCACCCATCGGAAGCAAAATCGTTCTGTCGGGAACTTCCTCCCTCCTTCAACACCAGACCCCGGAGAGTGTTGCTTCTGTCCGGGAAGCCCCACCCAAAGAGAAATCAGGTATGTCAAGACCAGAAGGGAGCCCTCTTTTCTCCTCCTTTTCTCCTCAGACTTCCTTTCTCGATCATACTAACTTTTTCTTTCTATTTAGTTGGCCTACTCTTAAAAGTTTCTTTCTTTCTTTGTTTATTATTTATTTTTTAACTTTTAAACCTTTAAGTGGAATGTAGTTATTTAAAGATAAATGTTACTTTGTGTGGCTGACAATTATGAAAATGTTGTTTAACACTGAGTTTATCGACAGGTACGGGCAGGCTTACCTGGGTCCTGCATAGAAAGTATATTTCCTATTCTTTCTCTTTCCACACTGGGAGGTGAGAACTGACCTGGGAGATCCCCTCCCGCTGACTGTCCCCATAGGAAACTTAACAGGACTTCTCTGGACATTTTTGTATTTTTATGAAGAACATCTTAGATTCTTGTCCATTCAGTGACAGTTGGTGTCACAGCCTAGACTGGGACAAGTTGCTGACCGTGGTCTGCTGTGTGAGAGTGTTAAATGTGGCACGTTTCCTGGCGTGGAGTCATGAGAGGTATTGCCCTTTCTTTCTGTCAATGGACGTTCCAGCATTTATTTATTTATTTATTTAAAGATTTTATTTATATATTTGAGAGAGATCAGGCCTGAGCAGGGGGTTTGGGGGAAGAGGGAGAGGGAGAAGAAGACTCACTTGCCCAGCAGGGAGCCCAACGTGGGGCTCCATCCCAGGACCCTGGGATCATAACCTGAGCTGAAGGCAGATGCTTAACCGACTTAGCCACCCAGGCATCCCCCAAGCATTTCTTCATAAGGTGAAGAAGGGTAAAGTATCTCTTGTTTAAATAGCACTTTCACCTCCTGCTGGTCTCTACTCAAACTTCCTTCCTGGCCAGCTGGAGCATTTGGCTTGGTAATAGTCAAATGTCCAGTGTCCCCTTTGGGAGGTGAGGAACCTGGTGATTGGAGCCGAAATGATGAGGGGACTACTGACTGATGATCAGTAGATGCTTTATTGAATTAATACAGTGCTTATATACTCTTAAGATCTGGATTTCTACAGGATATGGTTACATGCAGAGTAATCGTGTGCTTATATGTGAACAATAACAACTTATTAATGGATAGAAAAGCAGACTTAATGACTTTCCATTGTAATCAATACAATGTATCTTAGAGGGGGCATGAAATTACAACATGCATCCTTTCATGTTTATTCTGGGCATCAGTCCCAGCAGAACTCCTGTCCTCTTCTTGGAGCTTTCTCACAAGACATGACATGACCCCGGTCCCATCGGTAAGGATGCAGGTTGTGTTCCAACAATCCAGCCACTAATTAGCCTTGAAAAGCCTGGAGAGGCATGGATTCCCTTCCATCAGTCCTTCATCTCTTAAGGGTGGTCTCTCCCTGGGGCAGAGCCTTGGAGTTCTTGTCAGAGTTCTGTCTTTGAACTTGGGAGACAAATTGCTTTCTGAGGGGTTGCGTCCTCAGATCATTAAGTGACATTGTGTGAAATAAAAAAGGCATCTTAACATCTGGGAAGAATTTACATTTTAAGAGGTGAAATGACAATGCTCTGAACATGAAATTTTTAGTCTTAATCTTTTGGAGTACGTAATTGCTTTCCCACCAGTTTGCATAATAGAAGAATCTCACGAGAGTCGGTGAAATTGGGTGTCTAGCTGCAGAGCAGCAAGGCTGATCATCTCTACGGAGAGCAAACAGATCCTATTTCATAAAATGACAGCAGATTGAAATCATGTCAGGTTGGTAATTAGTTCCCGTCTGACAAAATGCCATTTGGATCACTGCAAATCAGATTTGCCAGGTGCTTTATTTTCAAACCTCATTTTTAGCTTATCAGGCTAGGGATTTCTGATGGGATTTTAAAATTAAATAATAAAATGTGAGCACTGAGTAATCACTGAAATATTATCTTTCAGTGACAGTGTTAAGTGATAGGCTATAAATACTCCCCCCAACATGGCAAGTTGAAATCTCCCCAAGACTAGAGAAATGGAGAACATGGACCCTCGTAAGTAAGCATTGTAGGGGGGGGTGTCACAGTGCGAGGAGCTTGCTGGGGGTAGGGCGGACATGCTGGCAGGTGGGAGCTATGGTGTTTCACGCGCCCTCAGTACAATGGTGGCATCTGCAGATGCCGTTTGGATGATGACCAACACTGGAAGGAATCCCTGGCTGGAGGCGGTTTGCCCGAGTTCACTGATCTTGGCCCTGGCCTAATGCAACTGAGTCATTACTCTGACCTTGTTTGTTGAATTGAATTAACCATGCTTTTATAGAATGTGCCTTAAGTTAAGGAAGTTTAAGACTTTTTCCAAATAAGTTTTTTTTTTTTAAAGGAAACTGTAGTAATTTCAGGTATTTTTTACATATGCCTTCTGCGTGAGCTGCACCTATGGTCTCTGAGGCCTGAAGGGCAGCTGGCATTGCTTCCTTCAAACTCAGACTTGGCAATATCGGCATTCTGATAGTCTTCTGGAAACACAGTCTAAGGTAAGACTTACTGCTTAGGATTTTAATAACAATTCAACAACCATAAAGAAAAAAGCACACCTACAAGATATGAAGACATTTATGTCTTGCTAACGAATGCTTAATTGCATTTAGATTCTTGGATAATTACAGTGGACAGCTTTCATCTTTTATGAACCAGAAAACTTTCTTCACTAGGTTCACTAAGAGGGAGACAGTTCTTGTGTTTCACAAGCTCTAAGGGGTTCCTGATCTACATATCATTCCTAAGAATTGTAGATTGCCTGCAATATATTGTCTCCTTTCCTTACATCCCAGCACTGCTACCATGTCCTTCTTTTGTTACATTTCAAAACATGATATCTGTCCTCCCCATGGGGGCCCCAAATAGAGCCTTGTCTACCTAGCGAACAGCTGTAATAATTCTTCTTAATCTGTATTTACCTAAGAAAGAAATTTAAATCTCTCTTGACATCATGATGATAGTAAGAACTCTATATGAGAGCTTGTTGGATAATTATATATAGGCCTTGAAGGTGTTAGAAGCTGGCCTCATGCTCCTGGCTGGGCCATTGTGTCTCCTATTGGACACAGGGACATAAGTAATCTCACAGAAACTGACACCAGACATGGTCATTCCGAGGCCATGATAAAGTGAGACAAAGAAGACCATTTCATAATTTTAAGTACAGACAAAACCAAGATCACCATGCAGTCCACGTAATACCACACTTCTCTTTCTCTCACAAATAAGTGGAGGGCTAGCTGCTTCTTCACCAACCACAGCTTTAGCCTTGAGCTAGCTTGCCTTTGCTATAGATCAGATATATTGAGATACTCGAGCATAGAGCTGCTTCTGCTTTCTGACCCCACTCTAGAGTGAGTCCTCCCCAGATCATCCAGCTGGAGTTCAAATCCTGCAAGTAGCATCTAACCCCCTTGTATTGAGACACCCCCTGGTTCCCATGATGGGTTCCCTCTTGTTGCATTGACTGGACTTAACTGATTGAAATGCTCAAAATACTGAAATTTCAATCAATTGAAGTTTTGTGTTAACAGCCCAATCAGGATTTCCAACGAGTTGGACAGGGAAATGCTCTGGATTTAAACATAGTGGGAGGATGCTATGGAACAAAAGTCCTGGGTGAGGGTGGGAGGGGGAGGAGAGGGGAGATTCAGAGAACAGGAGATGCATTTGGCTGCCAAATAAGATGCCCTGGGTGCGGTAATGGGTGGTAAGGCTGAAAGGCTCGCTGGGGCACACTGGGCAGACTCTAGATGCTGAGTTGGGAAAATGAAGACTTGGGGGGACCTTTTGCATTGTCTGGGAACTGATCCGTGTTTTAGAACGATGGTTCTGATAGGATTGGGAGATTTCTAGGGAGAATGAGTGATTCGAGGAAGAATGGGGAAGAAAACACATTCTGGTAGAATTAGATTTTACAGGTAGATTTACCGTCAAGAAGAGATGGTAAGACAGCAGAGCAGTCAGGAAGCTCAGGCAGGTGGAAGTGAGGGCTTGGACTTGTGGCAGTGGGAATGAAAGGTCGGACCTAAAATCCAATCGACAGGTGGAATCGTCAGAGTTGTCAGCTGAATGCAGGGAACGAAGGTCGGACTGGAGCTCAAGGTCTGTCTCCAGCTTTAACTCGGGAAACTCAGAAACAGGAGGATGTGCAGAAGCAGCCTTAAGCTCTCCCAACCCCCCACCACGCCAGGAGACACTGTGGAGTCGGCCCCTGTGGTGTCGACAGCTGCTGGCACGGCCATACTTTTCTCCATTTCGTTTTTATTCTCATTTGGGGGGCATTCGGGGAGAATTAGTGATATTGCCTTCTTTAGGCTAGTGACCTGCGGGGTTACTAGAAGGGGAGAAAGGATGCCAGAAATGAGTGAAGGGCATTGCCGTTGGAGCATATGGAATGTTTATGAGATTCTTGACATTCAAAATCTATTCACAAGGCTGCTTTTTAACCTCGCTTTAAATGGCTAATCCGTACGTATGCAAGTGTTGATGAGACAGCCTTTAATTCCGGAGGATTTCTGTTCCTTCTTTTCCCACTACTGCACTAAAATTCAAGTAGTTGAGAGCTCCTGTTGAAAAGGAATGGGGTTTACCTACTGACTATAGGTTTTAGAATAGTCTGTGAGGACAGCGGAAAACATGGACATCACCTTACCTGCACCTTACCTGCAAACCGGGAATGGCAGCTGATAATAACTTGGGGCGCTAAACCGTGCATATCCGGGAACGGCTCTGTCGGAGACACTTTGCCAGCCCAAGATTGCGGGAACTTCTCATGAAGTTTATGGCCATGAAGATCAGATGGGGACGTATTTGAAACTCTTGTATAACTAAGACATTGACTCTTACTTTGTTTGGTGGTTGGGAGTTAATTACGATCTGATCGCTAATGTTTTCTTGCTTGCTGAAAGTCTGGGCAGCTGGAATTGAGAACTGAGAGTCAGCATTCTTGCCTCGTTTCCCAGCTGTGATGGAAAGGGGCCTGGCCGAGAACTGAGCCGAGCCCAGTTCAGGTCTCAGCTTTGTCACTGAGCAGCTGCATAGTTGGTCTCTGGCTGCCTTAATTTCCTCTTCTATGAAATGGGGATAAACCATTAAGCTCAAATGAAGTGATGCATACTGTCTTGTATTTTGAAATCTATAAAACAACGAAGCAGTTGTGCAAATGTCAGCTATGCCTTTCGCTGGGGAAGATTGGCGAGGAATGATTAAATCTGTGCCTGGATTCTTTTCACGTGAGGTTCAAGGCTAGAGCTGGAGTAGAGGAGGGATCCATCTTCATGGCCATAGTGAGTACAGGTGCACCTTCTTGCAGGACTAAGTGATTGCTTGCTGTGTGGGCTCTCAGTGGCTTCCGTGATTAAATATTTAAGTGCCCGGTGCAGGGCAGAGCTCTTTAAGTGAAATGGCTACTCGGATCCTCACAGTCCTTAAGTCGTGACCATGATTGTTGCCCTTTCTGGGCCCAAGACTACAGAGCTAGTAGAGGATGAAGCCAGGATCAAACCCTGGGTGTTTGGAACCCAGAGCCTCTGTTAGCTCAGAGTAAACAGGAAATAGGGGGAAACTGTGACTGACTCACTAGTGATGAGTAAAGGACTGACCAGATTTCAGATTTCCCAAGCAGTAGTTGTCTTAATAGCTACCTCAGAAGGACACATGAAGTTGGGGTTCATTGGGATATCGTTTCAGCCATATTGATCTGGGTAACTCTCTTTGTCCAGGCAGCTTTGCCTCAGTAGCTCGCGTCTATGACAACTGCCAACATCCAGACTCTGTGCCAGTCACCTGACAAAATTCTCTCTTCCTTAACCCCAGGCTGTAGTACTCCTATTTTCCTAACTCAAGGATGGAGAAACTGAGGCAGTGAGGGTATAAACAGCAGGAGGCGGGGGTGACAGAGCCCCAAATTGGGCTGGGTTTGTCTAGAACTGAAGCCCTTGACCCATAGGCAGACTCTCAGCAGAAGCCTACTTGTGCCCCTTCCCCCAAGTTACACATCAACCTGGGCTCTCACTTACGTTTGAGCCAATCACGGGAGAAGCTTCTAGACTCCTCTTGTCTCAGCACAGCTCCTGAAATGAGGCTTGAAAAGCAGCCTTGGTTGTGGTCTAGCGAGTGGCTAGACATGACCAATAGTTCCTTCCTTCCCAGCCCAGAGAAGCACAGTTCTGACTTGCAAAGGGATTGAGCTGCTGGGTGGAGGGGGTGGTGGGTCGGGGGTGGGGGTTCTTCAGCTTTTGTTACACTACAGATTCAGCTCCTTCGAAATGGTTGCTGGGGGCTACCTGGGCCCGGAACTTAGGGCTTCATCTCACCTGATGGCTGCTGCTTGTACCTCTTTAGAGAAACTGCTGTCCTGTGGTTCAAATGAGAGATACAGATGTGGCCACATGACAGATTTGTCACCCTTCCACTGAGGTAGTCTCCCTTGTGGGGTGGTGATTCTCACTCCTGGGAGCCCCAGTGCCCAGAAGCAATACGATCTTTTTTTCTTAGCACTGGAATCTGCAAGTCTCCGGTGTTGACTATTGTATGACCCGACACCTTCGATGCTGTTTCTTTTCACTTGACTCTGAGAATGTCCCTGAAATGTTCTTTCCTCTTCACAGTTGGCTTTTGTTTTTTCGTTCTTTGCCTGGAGAGAGCTTGGATGTCCTAGCTTCCAGTGTCACTTCTTCCTACGGGAGTGGCTCAGGGGCACTGTTCTGTTGTCAGTGTCCATAGTGGAGGCGTAGCTGGGCTCCGGAGCCCCAGGGTTGGAGCCTCTATGACAGTGTGCTGTTGTAGGGGATGGTCCGAGTTATAGGGTGACCGATAGCCGGCTGCATCCCGAGTCCCAAATAGACAATCCAAGAGGAGACTTGTCTGCATGTTCTACTTTTTTTTTTCTTTCTTTCCTGGCCTTTTAGTCTTCACTGTGCTTTAAAATTCTTTATTGATTTGGATTTGTCTAAAAACCTGCAGACAATGCCCTGTGTCTGTTTGCTGGTTTTCTATCATCGTCATTAATTTTCCATTTAAGGGCACAGGATGAAAGTTGCTGCATATGCTGAGTGCTTTTATAAAATTGCCTCAGTTTTAATGATGATTCTGAGCCCCTGGGTGTGCCTGCAGCAGTGATACATGACCTCTTTTTTTTTAAATTCCAGCACATTGTCAGCTCAAAAGTCCTTACTGATTTTGTGGAGCAGCGTGTCCTCTCCAGTCTCGCCAGGTGCTTCCTTATGCAATGCCACAGTGCTCCATTTAAAACCCCATTTGGCATTAGAGGATTTGGCTGGAGAGATCATTAGCCGTTTGGACAGAAAGCTTAATGATATGTTGATAGTTATCAGGCTAATGTTTCATTTTTTTCAATACTAGATGGTTTCTGATGATACAGATGAGAGTGAATGTCCAAGGCTTAATTCATTAGTAAAAGTATGTCTTTTAGATGGGATAAGCCGGACTGAAAGTCAGTGTGGACTCAGGAATATATATTGTTGGGTGGTCTGATTTGGGGACAACTTCCCTTCATCTTTTACCCCCTAAAAACGCCTTTGCTAATAGTTTGCTAAAAGTTTATGCCTGTGGTTTTATTCTTTTAAGTGAGGCAATGTAAACCCCCGTATTCGTTAGTTACTGCTGTGTAACAAACTGTTTCAAAATTTGGTAGCTTAATACAATCTATCATTATTTATGGATCTGTGGTTGATAATTTGGGCAGGGCTAGCTGGGGTGTCTCTTCTCCACCCACATGCTGTTCGGTGCTCACTTATCCTTTGTGGTCAGCCGGTTCGTCAGCTGGGGCTTGGCCAGTCCTGCAGGACCTCAGCATGTGTCTGGCACTTGGCTGGAATGACAGCGGCCTCTGGCCAGCATGGTGTTCGCCATCCAGCAGACTAGTCGGGTCTTCTTCACAGGGCAGCTGGGTTCCAAAATCAGCCAGGGTGGACAGGCCCAATGCACAAATATTCTTTATGGTTTCTTCTGTTGTTTGCTAATGTCTCACTGGCAGGAGCATAAAATTGGCCAAGTCCGCAGATTCCTTTTCTCAATGTGAAGAGCTATAGAGAGACTTTGTGACTGTTTTTTTCCCCTTTGTAATCTATTATATCTTAAACCTACATATGTGAGGAATGTGAATGAGTTTAATATATTTATAAGAATAGCTTTGAGGAGGAGAGTTGAAAAATAGAAACAGTGTGCTGTTATGATGGTTTGAGTGAAAGACGGGGTCCCACAAAACTTGCCTACCCAAGGGATAAGGAATATCTGGGAGACTGTTGCTTTCCTTACTTTGGAATTTCTTCACAAGTCTGTATAGACGGAGCCTGGTCTTTGCTTTATGTCAAGGAAATTCTATTTTCTACTTTTGATTATTTGTATTCATATTCTACTAGGATCTGCCCTTTTGATTTTTCACTGCTTTATAACCTCTTATGTGAATAAGTGCCCTATTTTTAAGCATCCTTCATGATCACTTAGTAGAGGCAATAGGGACAGAACTCAGGATGGACTCAAATAATTGAGTTCTGATTCTAGATCATTTGCGTTGAGAAATTCATAATCCAGTTGCCTCAAGGTACAGTTCTGGTGGTTCCTTTTCTCCACAAAGTTCTTTTTTTCCCTCCATAATAACTATTTTATGTGTGTCTGTTTCTCATTTTGAATTTTTAATGTGAGAAACTACAAGGGATAATATACAGAACCGTGTAGTCATTACATATTCTCTTTAAGGTTTTCATTTAAATTCCAGTTAGTTAACACACAGTGTAATATTAGTTTCAGGTGTACAGCAGAGTGATTCAACTTCCCTACATCACCTGATCTCATTACAGCAAGTGAGCTCCTTAATCCCGACCACGTATTTAACCCATCCCTCCCCCCACCTCCCCACTGGTAACCATCAGTTTGTTCTTTATAGTTAAGAGTCTGTTTCTCAGTTTGCCTTTCTCTTTTTTCCCTTTACTTTTTTTTTCCTGTTTCTTAAATCCCACATATGAGTGAAATCATATGGCATTCGTCTTTCTCTGACTGACTTATTTCATTTAGCATAACTCTCTAACTCCATCTATGTTGTTGCAAATGGCAAGATATCACTCTTTTTAATGGCTGAGTAATATTCCATTATATATATATATATGTATTTATATATATTTATATAAATACACACACACATACACCACATCTTCTTTATCCAATCATCAGTTGATGGACACTTGGGTTCCATAGTTTGACTATTTTAGGTAATGCTGTTCTCAACATCAGGATACATGTATCTTAGAGTTCGTATCTTTGCATTTTTCGGGTAAATACAATCCAGCAATGGCTGGATTGTACAGTAGTTCTATTTTTAACTTTTTGAGGAGCCTGCAAACTCTTTTCCAGAGTGGCTGCTTCAGTTTGCCTTCCTATTAACAGTGTGAGCGAGTTCTCCTTTCTCCACATCCTCACCAACACCTGTTGTTTCTTGTGTTGTTGATTTTAGCCATTTGGACAGGTGAGAGGTGATTTCTTATTGTAATAAAAGAATTTGCAATGGGAAAAAGAAAGACAGTCTCTTTACCAAATGGTGCTGGGAAAACATGGAAAAGAATGAAACTGGGCCACTTTCTTACACCACACGCAAAGATAAATTCAAAGTGAATTAAAGACCTTAGTGTGAGACGTGAAACCATAAAAATCCTAGAGAAGAACATAAGCAGTAACTTCTTTGACATTGGCCATAGCAATTTCTTTATAACTATGTCTTCTGAGGCAGGGGAAGCAAAAGCAAAAATAAGCTATTGGGACTTCATCAAAATAAAAACCTTCTGCACAGTGAAGGAAACAATCAACAAGATATTTGCAAATGAAATATCTGATAAAGGGTTTGTGTCCAAAATGTATAAAAAACTCAACACCGCAAAATGAATAATCCAATTAAAAATGGATGAATAGACATTTTCTCAAAGAAGATGTACAGATGTCCAACAGACACATGAAAAGATGCTCAGCATCACTGATTATTAGGGAAATGCAAATCAAAACCACAATGAGATATTTCCATGAAGTTCTTTAGCTGAATCATGACTGTAAGAGTCAGCTTCAGCCCTTATGAATGTATAAGCCCATAGGGGTGCTGGCCTAGTGGGAAGTGTGTGCTTCTAAAAATGTTTATGAATGACTATGATAAATTTCCTTGGTGTTTAGCAGTTTAGCAAGGATGCAGCATATGTACTTGAGAATGACAGTGACTAAGGGGGGAGGTTAGAGGTTTGCTTTGTATTGTGTCTTTGAATGTCCTCATCCTCAGGGATAGGAGAGGAAAAGCAAATACACCTGGAGAAAAATCTACCTCTGCATTGTGGATTCTATGCACCAGCATTTTCTGGAATAGTCTTGATCACAGTGTTTTGTTTTCCATCACAACCACTTTGGTACTGAACTATGTATGAGGCCCCCTCTTATCACCAGAAACAGTGTAACTTTATCAGATCATGTTTCTCAAGTTTTGGCTTTAAAAAATTTTTATTGTAGATTGTCTGCCATTTTTGTTTTTCTTTTTAATTACAAAAATGTCCCCAGACTTACTGAAATATAATTGACATATAATGTTGTGTAAATTTAGATGTATAATGTGTTTATTTGATATATTTACATGTTGCAAAGCGATTACCCCCATTGCATAGTTTACACAATCATGTCACCAAATTACCAGTAATTTTTTTGTATAAAAATTGTATGTAACACAATATTATTAAATATTAAATAATGACCATACTGTACATTAGATCACCAGAATGTGTTAACTGGAAGTTTGCACCCGTTAGCCCACATCTCCGTAGCCCCAGGAAACCACCTTTCTGCTCTCGGTTTCTATGAATTCTGTCCACTGTTTTCTGATGGTATTCCTTTACCTAAAATGTTATTTCCCTGGGTTTAGGAAGCTGGATCAGAGATGTGGGGAAAACTGCACTCACTAATCTGAATCTAGACTTGTTTTTCCACATTCTGTTTAGGTATATATAACTCCCAGTCCTACAGGGAGAAATAAATGTTTGCCTACTTCTATACCTTTATTATTCCCTCATTTTACACTGCCTCCCCCAAATTTGGTGTTTGCTGTCTGTTTGGGATTCCTTTGCATTGCTTTCTTCCCTGAAGCAAATCAGGGAGGAGTACAGTTTCATTCAGTCTATGCGTCTATGGTTGGTAGGTCATTGGACCACATTTCACTATTGGTTTATTTACGTGCCTGTGACTGGTACATGTTCTGACTATGTGTATTGTGCTGGGTTTTTTTTTTTTTTCATATGCTGATGGGAAGCCATAGATATTAAAAAATATTACCATGCCATATCTGGCACCTGTCACAGGTAACTCCTCCCACTTCTTGTCCTTTTGAGAATCAGAAGCTGGGCTAGGTGTGTGCTTTGTAGCTCAGTGGCTCTCAGACTTCACTGTGCATTAGAATCACACAGAGGCTTATGAAATCAGAGCTCTGGGCTCCACCCAGAGTTCTGGAGTCAGCAGGCTTTGGGTGGGGCCCGAGAACTTGCATTTCCAGGGAGTTTCCAGGTAATGTTGATGCTGCTGGCCTTGGGGCCTCATGGAAAGAACCACAGTTACAGTGTCTGTGTGAGAGCAAACACCTCCAAAGAATATTTGTTGATGACTGAGTCAGTAAATTAAAATCAAATTTAAGCAAGTTTGTGAAATAAATGGGACGAGACGTTTAAAAAACTTTCCTGGACTATCATCTTTAGAAATTCTTCTTTGTTCGTCAACACACTTGCATAAAAATACTCATCGAAGATTTATTTTCTCTCCAAAGGGCTGTCATAGAACCTTAATCTTTGATTCCCCCCATGTAGGGTCCTGTGCCCGCCTGGGTGCCTTCTGTATTGAACCACCTGTAGAATGCGAGGGCTTTGAACCTACCCTTTCTTTTCCAAATCTCTACATTATTCTCCTCATCTCAAGTATAAACCACACCATTTTAATGTGTATTTATAAACATGCTAGTCAGATGCGGTGATGGGAATATGTCATTAAGACATTTTATTTGCGTGGTGCCTGGATGGCTCAGTCGGTTAAGCGTCTGCCTTTGGCTCACATCATGTTTCTGGGGGCCTTGATAGAGTCCTGCGTCGGGCTCCCTGCTCAGTGGAGAGTCTGCTTCTCCCTCTCTGCATCCCCCACCACCCCTTAGTTGGTTCTCTCTCTCTCTCTCTCTCTCTCTCTCGCTCCTGCTCCCTCTCTAAATAAATAAAATCTTTAAAAAACCCCCAAACCCAAGAAACAGAAAAAAAAAATTTTATTTGTTGTTTATAAGGAAACGTACCACAGTGATCTTTAAATCAAAGTTGTAAAATATTATCTTGTCATTACATTTAATCTTCAATTTTAGTGCTTTAATCATAGTGTAAGAAGAATTTGTATTTAAAAAATTACTTTCTATAGGGCATTAGTAAGAAAAACAGGCTACTTTATAATGGGTAGGTTGAACTGTAGCTACCTGTATGTTGAGAGGACATACTGGCGAATATGTAAGCTGCAGAGGAATATATGAATGTTAAGCTTTCTTAGTAAAGGAAACATATTTCTTCCTTACATATTTGCTTCCCCTTGTACATTCATTTCCCTTTTGTAAAAACATTTCTTTATGTCGTTCCTCCTTTGTTAAGCTCCTGAGTAACCTTTTCCCCCTCTTCTTTCAGTTGGCATAGATCATAGGTAGAAACCACCCTCTAGTGGCCAAAAGCATCATGAGAAAAAAAAAAAAAAGACTATAAAGAGAAAGCTAAAAAATGAGGAAGAGGTTGATTTTTGCATCTGACTAGTTTGTGACCTAGTTCCGAAAGTGAATCCAGGAGGAGACTTCTAGAAACACTTACACAACAGAGAAAAGTCCCCAAGATGATGGACAGGCTTAAGCCTTGGTTTTTAGGGGCTGCTGTCTGGGAAGGCTCGCTGTTGAGTTTGTTGAACGTCATCACGATCCAGCTGGGTTATCTACAGTGTATTCTTTCATTTGTCCCCAAATGTGTTTGGAGGAGAATGCTGTTTGTGAGGATGGAACTCAGGCCAGGGGTGGTTTGCTTTTCGACCATATACTTAAGGCTTTTTTTTTTTTTTTTTCCATTCGCACGTGAATTAATGATGATTTACACTCTATTAATAAACCTAGAGAGGTTTCAGAATTTTTAACATCTCCAAAGATTTTCTTTTTTATGTGTAAAAAGATGCAATTCTCCTTTAAAAAGAAGTTTTTCTTCATTAACAAGGCATCTTATTGTGATGGCTGTTCCTCATGTCTTAAAAAGTCTTCTCTTCTAATAAGACTGAATCTTTTCCCCCCGTACACCCCTCCACCTAAAAATTACTCTTAAGAGAGTCAGCCTTTTCTTAATGTTACCAGCTATCCTTTTGCCCAAACAACTGTAGACACAGCACAGGTATTGTTTCCCTCGCTAACCAGCAAGTGAAACACCTGTAAAAGCATCTTTGATATTTTTCTTTCTGTGTCACACAAGTAACCCATTTTCAATGTGGGGAGTTAGAAATTTGAATATGCGCACTTAAAATATAAATATAAAAACGAATCCTTTGATTTCCCTGCCTGACAAAAACTGTCAATTTCAGGAGATCTACTCCCAGGCATTTTCATGATTTGTCCGAATCAGACGTTTGCAAAGAAAAGAACTCCCTCTGTAATTATGTATGCAAAGGTTATTTTGCACTGGGATTCTATCTTCCTAGCAAATTCAGTTCACTCACAGTGACTGAGCGTCGTTTATATTCACCAACCTGTGTGCTAAGGAAGGGAGAAGAGAACGGACCTGTTGTTAAAGAGAAAATACAGAATTTGGGATCAGACTTTGAGCTGTGAGTCAAGACTTTAGTGCCTGGCAGGAAACCAGATCCGGCACAGAGGAGCGTCTCAGGGGATGAGGGCTGAGAGGGAAGGCGAATGGGTAGGTTTTTTAAAAAAAAGCCAAATGTAAACAGACTCCGTTTCATATTAGAAGAATCCAGGTATCTGAGCGTCTGCCTGGGAAATCTGGGCTCACAGGTTGTGGCATTGCAGAGCTGGTCCCGGTTTATGTTTTTCCAGAAAGCAGGCTTCCCTGCCGACTGGAGGCAGTGGCCCTGGGACGTAGGTGCTCTTCCGGGCTGTGGCGTTTTAGTGCTCTCGTGGTGTATTCAAGGCAGGCACCGCTTTTCAGAATTCTAGTACCTTCATTGTCCTTGAAAATCAGATGGGTGCAGTGGTCAGCAGACCAGGGGGACACATGCCTCATTTGTTATGTGTTTGGTGGCTATCATATGCCGGGCCCCCTGCTGGATGGTGTGGCCACTTCAAGTGAAATGTCAAGTGTGCATCCTCCTAGGGGTGGGGCAGGGGCCCTCCTTTGATAAGGACTTAGCAGCTTCTGTTGCAACAAGCGCTCCTGAACTACCCAGATGGAAGATGCCACGTGCTGGCCCTTGAGATGGTGACACCTGGATGGCCAGAGCTTCCCACCTGTAAACACTTAACCCTGGGTTACAGAAAGAGGTTCGTGGAAGGAAAGGGGTTCAAATCCATTTTATTGGCATAACAGATAACTCGAGAGGCAAGACTTTCTTCACTCAAATGTTCAAATCACTCCCCCCCCCGCACCCCCCAGTGCCCCACTGTCTTGGTGACTCTTGCAAGCTGCGCTCACATCCCTTTGGTCATCGGTTGGTGGTTACACCAGGGGGCGGTGTGGCTCCACAGGGGACCCACGACTTCTGCAGTCATTCCATCTCCTCTCCACCCTTTTCTGTCTTTTTAGGAGTTCTTTGCCTGTGCCTCTTTCCTCCATCTCCCCCTTGATATTCCGGGTCCCTGCCTCTACCCTCTCCCACTCTCTCTCCTTCCCCCTACTCCTTGTCTTTCTGTCTCCCTCTCTCTGCTTCCTCCCTCCCCCAACTTCTTGCGTCTGACCCCAAACCTTTCTTTTTTCGCTATCCTTCTGTAGCTCCCCTCATTGCCAAGCTCACTCCTGGTCAGTGTGGTCAGAATTGGCCAGATGGTCATTAAAACGAGCCGATGGGGGCGCCTTGGTGGCTCAGTGGGTTAAAGCCTCTGCCTTCAGCTCAGGTCATGATCCCAGAGTCCTGGGATGAAGCCCCACATCGAGCTCTCTGCTCCGCAGCGAGCCTGCTTCCTCCTCTCTCTCTCTGCCTGCCTCTCTGCCTACTTGTGATCTCTGTCTGTCAAATAAATGAATAAAATCTTTAAAAAAAATAAAAAATAAAACGAGCCGATGTTTTTTCTTCATATGGCTTCCCTGGGAGAAATTATCAGCTTGCTTTGTTCGATTAAGATCTACTTCTAGAAAGTGGTTTTACCAGCTTTCTGGCTTTCCATCCCAATCTCTGCTGCAGCCCCCCCCCGCCCCCCGCCATGTGAATGAGATGCTGTTGTATGGAAAAGTGCCTAGAACAGAAACTGACCCCTGGAAGGGGGTTCGATAAATGTCAGTTTCCTCCTTCCTTCCGGAAGGCGTTGCAGCCTCTCTGGGTAAGCCAAGCCAGGAAGCTGGGACTCACCTACGTCCTCGCCCTTTCTCAAGCTCCACATCCCATTTCTTACAAGTGTTGCTGTTTTCCTTTTTAAATGGCTCTTGATATTTCCTCTCTGGCTGGCCCTGCCACCACACTCATCCCGCTCGTGTTTTCCCTGGGACGACTGCCATACGTCTTCACTGATTTCTCTGCATTGATTCTTATGGGGCTTTCCCCCATTCACCAGAAAAGTGATCTTCCTGAGAGGCGCACTTGATCTCTCCCTCTCTGTCTCCTGCCCCCCCCCCCCCCCCCCGCCTTCGTTGAAGGTATCACCTGGTCGGGTGGCTGCCAGCGTCTAGTTTGTTCTCTGCCCTCTGCTCTTCTGCGGACCTCAGCCCATCTCTGCAAGGAGACGGAGCAGCCTGGCTTCCTACCATCGGACTTCTGTCCACCCTTCCTCTCTTGTCTTGAATTTCCCGGCATCCCCCACCCCCCACCCCCCACCACCCCGTTGCTGCCTATACACAACCCACCTCTCAGCTCACTGTCCCTTCCTTGGGGCTGTCTCCCTGGAGCTCAGCCAAGGCCAATTCTCCCACTTCTCCTTCCCCCTGGCACCCTGCCTTGGGGACCACCCCCTTGCTCACACTCACCCAGTTACGATTTCACATGTATTTGGATGATTGTTTCTGTCTGTCTCTTTTAAATGGCCCAGTAGAGGTATTACATCTATTTTCACACATAGGAGGCACTTAATAATTGTATGTTCCATTAAAGAGTGAATCAGTCGAAGATGCAGACAGGAGACCGGAATGTGGCCAGCCTTCACCCAATGACTGTGGAAGGCAGCGGCAGCCTGCAGGGCTGGGAAGACAAACTCATTGCATGAACTGTTAGGATATGACTTACAGCCGGCTCTCCATCATCCGTCTTTCTCGGAAGCCCAGCGAGGGTCGTGCAAATCTGTAGACGGCTCAGCAGCATATAAATACTAAGGAGCCTGGAGAGTCTAAAACTTTAATTTAGCCTCTATGTATGGTCCTTCCAATTTAATGTTTCTGAGAAACACAGCCAGGGAAACATTGATTGATTTGGTTCTTCTCACATCTATTTTCTCTCTGGTTCCGGTGCCTCCAGCAACGAAAGGATGAGAAATTAGGGAGTAAAGAAAGAAGCAGTCTCGGCAACCACTGTGCTCCACGCGCCAGCGAGGCTCTGTCTCCTTACCCAACTGCCTCCCATTTATAGATGTTTTCCTTTTTCGTGTGTGTGCATGTGTGTGTGTGTGTGTGTGTGTGAGAGAGAGAGACAGGGATGTAATTGCTGCATGGAAGTCTGTACAGATACGAACATCAGCATATCTGTTTAGAACCCTCGATGAGATTAATGTGAACAGGGATTCATACCTACTTTATTTCTTTCCTGTTCTTACAAAAATTCCTATTGTGATCATATCAGCAGAGAGAGTGATATTGTGCACCTGCACGCGTGCACACACAAGATCACACACAATCTCTGTCCCTGAAACCAAGCTCTCAGCCCAGTAGAATGATTGCTCTGCCCATCACTCCGTGGTCCCGAAGGGTCTCTAGGGCAATCAGCGAGTTTAGCGACAATTTGAAAGCTCACGGCCATACTAATGTAACAGGCTTTTGCCCACATTTTTAACTCACGTGAGAGAATGTTTGGAGGGTTTGATGTCTCAGGAAGTGGTCTAGACTTGAATCAGGGAGTCTGGGGCTTCCACGTTTTATCATTCAATGTGAAATGAGAGGAAACATCCTCTGAGTTGCTACAAGCCCTTAAAGGAACCACCTCCTTCTCCCCCACTCACTTTAGTCTGACCTTAAAGTAAAACAAAAACAAAAACAAAAAAAAACAAACAAAACCCCAGACGCTTCAAATTTGCTCTCACCTTGAATTTGGACTGTGCTGGAGGAGTGAGCCTTGTGGTTTCCCTGGTGTTTTCAACGCATTGCCACATCGCTGTTGGGTTTTGAAGGAGCTCTTTGCTTTTTCTGAGGCAGTGGGGAGCAGAGGTAGCCCAGCAGAGGTGGTGGCTGTGGGTGTTACCCCAATTTGTTACACAGAGTGTGGAAGCCATCTGGCTACAACCAGAGTCCCCCTAGTTTGGGATTTTTAGAGTGAGCTGCGGGGAGCAAGGGAAGAAAAAAGCTGTGGAGTAGACAGCATGGGGCCAGAGCCTCTCTTCTGTTAAGATGAATATTTAAGTGATGTTGTCTTGGGACAACGTTGAGAGAGCAGAAAAGGAAATGGCAGCAAAAAGCCTTGGCTTTCAATGGACAGAACAAAACCCGGAGATGGCCGTGGTATTCTAGAACCCTTCAGACCCCGGGGGAGTCAAATCCTGGCTCACTGTGCCTTTGCTAAGCCAGTCAGTAGTGGGGGACTTTGGTCTTCCAGGGAGGGCACAGAGGAATTAAAACCTAATGGCAGAACTTTAAGCAGGGTTCTCAGTAGCTCCAATAATCAGTCACCAGGTGGGGCTTCTCTCCTCTCTTTCTCCTTTCTGTCTGCCTGTCATCTCTCTGTCTCTCTCTATCTGTTTACTTATTTCTTTTTATTGAACTGTAGTTGACATGCAATTCATATTAATTTCAGGTGCACAACATCGTGATTCGACAAGTCTATATGTTATGCTGTGCAGACCACCAGTAGAACTGTCATCGGTCCCCATGTAACCCTATTACGATGTCATTGACTATATTCTTCGTGCTATCACTCTCATCCCCGTGACTTGCTCAGTCCGTAACTGGAAGTCTGTACCTCCTACTCTTCTCTCCTCTCTTTATTCCATTCATTTGGTATTTGAATCTGGCTAGCCCCAGATGAACCGAGTGTCCATATTCTCTCCCTGTGGGAGGAAGTCACCCAGGTATTATATTAAACCCATAGTCACAGATGGACCCCTCAGTTCTGCCCCTAAAATCCCTTTTCTCAATGAATGTACTCTCTTCACCATGAAAAATCCAAACCTACACATGCTGAAATGTCCTCGAGTTGTTCTCATGTTCTAAAAAGGATCTAGGACGTTGGTTTTCAAAGGGGTTTATGTTCTCCCGGAGCCATATGGCCATGTCTGGAGACCTTTTTGGTTGTCACGACTGGGGAGAGGTGGGCTGCTGGCATGTAGTGGGTAGAGACCAGCAATGCCGCCCAGCATCCTACAATGTACCGTACAGCTCCCAGCCATCAGGAATGATCTGATCCAAAATTTCAGTACCGTCGTGGTCGAGAAACCCTGATTTTGGGTGTTAAAGACTGAATTTTGTCTCTCAATTTCATATGTTGAAGTCCTAATCCCCCCTCCCCAACCACCCCAGTGTGACTGTAAAGAAAGTGCCTTCTAAGAAGGAATTAAGGTTCAATGAGGCCTTTAGGATGGGACTATAAACCAGTATGACTGGTTCCCCATAACTGTCTGAAACCACCAAGGGGGGTGTGCCTACAGAGGCAAGGCCACATGGAGACAAGACTCAGGGAGAAAGTGGCCATCCACAAGGCAAGGAGAGAAACCAAGGCAGAGAGATTTCCAGCTTCCAGAACTGTGAGAAAATAAATTTCTGTTGTTTAATCCCCCAGCCTGTGGCGTTTTGTTACCACGGCCCTAGCAGACTGGTACGCTAGGTAATGCATTCTGGGGACATTCTCGGGAGAGTAGGAAGAACACAGGGTTGACTGTGTGTCCTTGGGCAAGTTTCTTTATCTCTTTGACCCTCAATTCCTCATGGAAGAACACAGGGTTGACTGTCTTTCCTCATCTATACACTGGGACTAGCCATGCCCATCATTTTGGGCTGTCATGAGGATTAAACCAGTTAGCACATGGGAAGGGGCTGGAAAAGCAGATGCCACTCAAGTGCTATTAGATTGTGAGCTTCTTGCAGGTAGAGACCTGCCATTGAGCTTTGTATCCGCAGTAACTGAAAGCTCCTGGCACATTCTGGGCACACCTTAAATGTGTTTTGGTTTAATCAATGGCACTGTGGGTGCTGATCCAACAACTATTTTGAGTATCTTTTCTGCGCCAGACAGTGAATACAGTGTCTGTGAACAGTGCAATCTGTCTTCCAGCTAGTATTCTAGAGGAAGAAGAGAAATAATAATCTAGAATAGGAATTGAAATATGATTTCAGACAGTTGTAAGTATTGCCACGAAATCAGCTAAGTATTAGGATGAATAACTGGTGGGAGAAGCTTTAGACAGTGTTGTCAGAAAATGATCCAGAGAAGGGGTTTTTGCCTTGTTTTGTCTATTGATACAGGTGTGCTCTGTCGGTGATTTAAGTCCTTCAAGACCTGTTGCTCTCGTGAAGGGGTTTTCCCAAGTGGCGAACAACTCTAGGTACTGTCTTCTCTGGATTTACCCAGCAGTTACACTCCAGGAAAACTCAGCATGTCTTAAAAACTGTACCTGTCAGTGTGCATGTAAAACTATTAGGTTCTATGCCTGGAAGCTCATGGAACAGGGTTTTCACCTCCATGAATTTCTGATGGACAGACTGAAGTCCTGAGGGACACCAGAGTATCCTTGTTGTGAGCAGTGTCCTAGACATTACAAGATGGTTACTATCTCTGGTCTCTGCCCACTAAATTCCAGTTGAATCCTCCAATCAGTGTGATAAGCCATCCCTCCCCTCCTACAACTTTGAAAATAACCTCCATAAGGCAGTTTACCTCCCATTGAGAGTTATGATTTTTTTTTTTTAAAGATTTTGTTTATTTATTTGAGAGAGAAAGAGCACAAGCAGGGGAGGGGCAGAGGGACAAGAAGACTCTCTGCTGAGTGCAGAGCCTGATGCAGGGCTCGATCCCAGGACCTTGAGATCATGGCCTGAGCTGAAGGCAGACACTTAACCAACTGAGCCACCCAGGTGCCCCTCCAGTGGCTTTATAATCTAATCCAGTTGCCATTTTTCAGTCTTTAGACTCTTTGAGCCGCCTTCCTAGATTTCCTTTCTTCCCTGGCTCCCGTGACATTACTGTCCTTGGTTTTTACTCCTCTCCTTTGTCTTCTCCCTGCCCAGTGTCCTGATCTGGTTTCTCCTTCTCCACCTGCCCGTCCGTGTAGATCTGACCTCAGTCCCTTCTTTTTTTCTCTCAAGAGTTTTTCTTTGATGAAACTTCAACACCACTTCAAGGCCACTAATCCCCAAGATGTCGTTTCTACACTATTTAAGCCTATTTTTCCATCTGCGACCTGGACCTCCCTAAGTGAACCTTAAGTTAAACAAAATCCAACTGGTCAACTTTCTCAAAACCCTGATATTCCTTTGGTTGTGTTCATGGCAACATTATCCACTCACTCAGCCTAAACGCAGCGGCCACAGTGACCACGCTCACTGCTCACGTCCAGCTGATCGCTATGTTCTGTCAATTTAAGGAATATTGGAGTGGAATATTCAGGAGCAAGTCATGCAAAGATGGGAGTGGTGGTGATGAAGATAGCTGCCCTGGAAAGGGCCACTCTGATCTCACCCTTCTGATCTTTTTTAATTTAAAAAAGTTCTTTGGACTAGCCTATTTTTCCTAGACCCTGGACATACTGCCCTGAGCTAATTTGTTTGCCCGAATTAATTACTCTGGGGGGGGGGTGGCAGCCTCATTTTCACAGAAGCCATCTCTTTCGGAAGGAATGCCTATTCAAAAAGTCCGACTTAGGTTCTTGGGTACTCAGTGTAAGGAGTGCCTTGACATTTCCATAAAGATGTTGAGATGTTACCATCCCCGAAGAAATGGTTTCAGAAAATGAAACCTCTATCTTTTTCTTTTCCCGCAAGGAAGAAAAACATCATCAGCTTAATTATCTTTGTAAAATAACGTCCTCATTTGCTTTTCATGTTCCTAGTGGCAGAGGAGAATGATACAGCTTGTGAAGAATGAAACCAATTACGGGTGATTTCATGAAATTTGCTTTTGATTTTTGTGTATGTAAATAACACTTCAATTGGGAGGTCAAAAATGCTTGTAGGGTTATCTGTTGTTCTTCCAAGCTGTTTTCAAAAGATCTGTTAGCAGAGCAAATACGATTGAAAAGCTGTTCCTTGCTACGGTTGGTCCACACTGAGAAGCCAAAAGACAATGAACTTGTTATGTAGGTTACGTGTTATATTTCTTCAATTGTGAGAAAAATCACATAGCATGAAATCTACCCTATTAACACATTTTTAAGGGTACAGTGCAATTTTGTTAATGATATGTACATTGTCGAATAGCAAAACTGAATTTGCAAAACTGAAACTCTATATCCATTGACAAGCAATTCCCCATTTTCCCCTCCCCCGAGCTCCTGGCAACCACCATTCTACTCTGCTTCTCTGAGTTTAACAACTTAAGATGTCTCATAAAAGTAGAATCAGGAAATATTTGTCCTTCAGTGACTGGCTGATCTCACTTAGCTTATAGTCTCAAGGTTCATCCATGTTATAGCATATGACAAGAGGTCTTTCCTTTTTAAGGGCTGAATAATATTCCATTGTATGTATGAACTGCATTTTCTTTATCCATTCATCCCTTGACTGACATTTTGGTTGATTCTATCTCTAGGCTGTTGTGAATAATGCTATAGTGAATATGGGAATGCAGATATCTCTTTGAGATCCTGTGTTGGGTTATTTTGGATAAATCCTGGAAATGGAATTATAATTCATATGATAGTTCTATTTTTAACTTGGGGGATTCTCTCTATTGTTTTCCATAGTGGCTGCACCATTTCACATTTCCATCAGCAGTATACAAGGATTCTAATTTCTCCATATCCTTGCCAACACTTTCTATTTTCTGTGTGTGTGTGTGTGTGTGTGTGTGTGTGTATTTATAATGGTGGTTCTAATAGGTGGGATGCACTAACTCATTATGGTTTTGATTTGCAATTTATGTTGAGCATCTTTTTGTGTAACCTGTTGGCTAATTTGTATTCTCTTACACATTCCACAAAAACCAACTCAAAATGGATTAAAGACCTAAATGTAAGACCTGAAACTATAACACTCCTAGAAGAAAACATAGGGGAAAACCTTCAAAATATTGGTCTTGGCAATGATTTCTTGGCTATGACACCAGAAGTACAGACAACAAAAGCAAAAATAGAGAAGTGGGGTTCTATCAAATTAAAAAGCAATACAGCAAAGGAAGCAATCAACTGAGTAAAAGCCAACTATGGAATAGGAGAAAATGCTTGCAAAGTCTCTATTTGATAAGAAGTTAATATCCAAAACTCTTGCAAAAAGAAAGGTTTTCTGCTGAACCCAGATCAGGAGTCAGCAAACTTGTCCTCCAAGAGGCCAGCTAATAAGGATTTGTGGCTTCGCAGACTATAGAGACTTTGTTGCAACTACTCAGGCTGCCTTTGTAATGGGAACACAGCCGTAGACAATGCATAAAGGGATGAATGCGGCTGTGTTTCAATAAAACTTTATTTATAAAACCAGACTGGGATGCATTTGGCCTGTGAGCCAGAGTTTGCTGACCTTTAGTGTAGAGCAGGGTTCTCTGCATCTGGCGCTGTTAGCATTTTAGTTGGATTTTTTTTCTTTTTTGGGGGAGGTTGGTCATGGAGGGCTGTCCTATGCCTCCTAGGATGTTTAGTAGGATCCTGACACTAGATAGCAGTGGCAGCCTCCTTCCCCTCCACCCTAGTCGCGACAACCAAAAGCCCCTCCAAGCATTGCCAAATTCTGGGGGCAAAATCATTGTCCATTGAGAAACTCTGATCTAGCTGATCAAAATACTGATGAAGAGTAATAAGAAATATTTCCCTAAAATTACAAAAAGTAGGGGAAGATGGAAGAAATGAAAACCATGGCCTGTTTGTCTCAGGTAGGTCAAGGTCTCAAAGGGGCCGGTGTCACTGCCTCATTTGGGAGAGCAGTTCAAAAACAGCCGAAATGGCAACAAATTTGAAAACTGCTTTGTTAATAATACTATTCAGATAGGAGCTTAATCTACTTTTGCAATAGGCATGAGAAACAAAACACTTTAACACATGAGCATGTCCTAATGCAACTTTCTGAGTCTGAGGGTTGGCTATGAGTTGGAAAGCTGGGGGGAAAAAACTAGTAGTTCTAGTTCTCATTTGAGGAAGGGTTTATTTTTTCTGCTTATCTGAATTCAGAACCAACACAGGCAGGGTGATTTTTGAAAGCACTCACGTGTTTCTCATTGTTTGGACAGGCCAGGAAAAAAAAATGGCTTGGTTTCACTGCAAATTGGCACTAACGCATGTTTTTGAAAGTTAAAAACAGTATAACATTCATGAGTGAATCTCAAAGAATGTTGTCTTCTTGTCCTTCAGCATAAACACCTGTGCTGCAAATGGAATAAAAGTCATCTTTATTGAGAAACTGGTAGTTTCTTTTTCTTCATTGCTCTTATTTTATTTTTAAAGTACAAAATATTATAATTGAGATAATAGTTCTCTTATTTTTTTAAGATTTCATTTCTTTCTTTGAGAGAGAGAATAGAGGGAGAGGGAGAAGCAGATTTCCTACTGAGCGCAGAGCCCGACATGGGGCTCGAACCCGGGACCCTGAGATCCATGACCTGAGCTGAAGTCAGCCACTCAACCAACTGAGCCACCCACATGTCCCAAGCAAATCACAATTTTAAATTAAAAAGAATTACTTCACTTTTTTTTTTAACAATTAAAAAAAATTTGACAGAGAGAGAGATCACAAGTAGAGAGTGGGGAAGCAGGGGATGCGGGGATCAATCCCAGGACCCTGAGATCATGACCTGAGCCAAAGGCAGAGGCTTTAACCTACTAAGCCACCCAAGACCCCAGAATTACCCCATGTTTTATCAGGAGTGTCTGTGAAGCCTTTTTAGCTGACTTTCTGCTTAAGAGCAAAGGAAATACATGGATTCCTTTCTCTTTTAATTAAACCATCCTTACTTGCTAGATCCCGCTTTCTGATTGGAGGAGTGGTGCACATCCTTGAAAGGAGCTCTTCCTCGCATGCTGTCAGCCCCGCGCTGATTATCCCTGTCTCCTGTGGCCATGCTGATGCACTCAGATCCTGGTCTCTGGGTCACTAGTGTCGTTGGACATGGTGTAGTAATGAGACCATCTGGTGGATAAATGGGATCACTCCTTTTATACTTGGGATCCTACAAAGGCTGATGAGAACGGACTCTTCCCAGCCTTCCCAGAAAGCCACATTGCAACTCGCCCCCAGGGGACCCAGCTCCCTAAGTCCCCTCTGTCCGTGCCCTGCTACCGTGGCCGACCCGGCTGCCTTCCTTGCAAGGCTGGTCCAGCGTGGGTTTAAGTGGAACCCTTTGACCGCAGGCCTTTTTCTCTGCCCTTCAGGTTACCACGGCCTCTACTGTGAGGAAGAATATAACGAGTGCCTCTCTGCCCCTTGCCTGAACGCCGCCACCTGCAGGGACCTGGTTAACGGCTATGAGTGCGTGTGTCTGGCTGAATACAAAGGTGAGCCCCGCTTGGCCTTCTTGTGCCCGAGTGGCCTGCATGACGTCATGGATTTCTCAACCCAGATGCATGAACCTCGAATCGGAGCATGACGTTATTCACAATAAAAACCAAATGCTGGAGATGGGATGATTTATGGGACCGGAGAGAGCGATCAGCCCGCCCAGGGTTTCCTCCTGATAAGCTGAAAAAATCTCTCTCCTGCCCTTTCCTTCTACTTGTCTCCTTGCTCTTTTCTCTGTTAAATGTGTGCAAAGCCAACGGTAAGAAGTGAGCCTAAGTGCACCATCAGACACAGATGGGCGGACAGGGCTGTGGAGACCGTGGGGGAGGGACGAGTGCTGTTCTGCGGGGCTCGCTGGGCAGAGGCAGGAAGCTGTGCTGTCTGTCAGTGCAGGACGCACGTGAAATCTCACATGTTGGCAGGAAAGTTAATCCTTATTAAATGAGTCAGTTGCAAGGGAAACGTTATTAGCTCATTTGAGTGGACACGTGTCAAAGTCACTCTGGAAAAACAGCCGACATCGACAGTGGTTATAATGTGCAGACCTCGTTCTAAGCCCCCGTGTGCATGAACCCACACAATCCTCCCAATAATCCTGTGAGGTGGCAGTGGTGTCCCTCAGGAGCCCAGCCAGCGTGTCCCTAGTGCCTTTTCTTCTGCCTCCCTTGTGGGCTCAGTGGTGTGGCTCCATTCAAGCCCAGATGCCCTTGGACGGCACCGTGCCAGGAAGTCCTGTTTATCAGCTGCCACACACATTTCTCTGAGCCACAACTTCAGAGCTGGGTTTAGATTTTTGCAATGCCTCCGTGGGCTCTATTTATAGCCATTTCATTGAACCTCTTGCCCCCAGCCCTGCTCACTTGATACCATCCATCTGCCTGGTGACCTGGCCTTGTGGCTACTGTCTCTTCCCACTGGGTGGACTTACCCTTATTTAGTGGTCTTTCTGGTGGGCCTTGAGGGTGTGTAGGCCACATGGATGAACTTGATCTGGTCTCTCTGGCTGGTAGGGATGAGGTGGGGCCAAGCGTTTGCTTTATGTTCAGGAGATCTGATGCTTCTCTCCGAGCGTGATGCCTGTTGAGAGCCAAAGTCCACCACTTCCACCAGGACAGATGTGCTGGCTTCATTCACGTGCATTTCATTCCAGGGTTTTTGGGGTATTGAGAAATAGGGAGTCTGCTCGATTCTGGAAAGAAGAATAAAGGAGCAGTGAGTCAGGAGACCTAAGCAGCGCATCCTAATCGTGCTGCTGGCTTCCTACTGAGCCAACAGTAATCTCTGAAGCTGACTGGTCTTTATATTGTCAATACAGAGTAAGGGCAGTGATACGTACTGACATTTTGAAATTCTTCAATGACAAAATTAGTCATGGATGTGCTTCCAAAATTACAAATTCCAAATTCTACTGTTGATGGTACAAATGTCCTATCTTTGAGGCATTGTCCATGCTCTTATCCTAAGCAGTAACAAATACAATTACCCATGATGGGCCACAGATACATATGTTGATCCTTCTCTATATGCTCTCAATTCTATCCCTTTTATCTTTCTGGGACTGGCTCTCTGTGAGGGATGATCCAAGAAGGAAAATGACCCCAGAGGATAGCCCGACATTTTGGAGGATTTGGGTTTTCAAGAAAAGAAGGTGGATTCTGGGAGCTTTTGTGCACAACAGGGTTAGGGGAGAACTGCATCAACGGCTGGCAGGGCTCCAAGGATCCTTAGTTTACGAAGAGGAAGTACGTGCTGTGAATGTGTTCCATGTGACCTAATGGGCTCTACAGATCTCATGGAGACTGGCTGACCTCTAAAACATTTGGACCGTTGGACTGAACTGGTCCTTTATTTCCTGTATGGCTGAGAGAAAATGGTCTCTCTTCATTCATGGAGAGCCCTGAGCCTCCCAAACTGGGAGGCCTCCATCCTGCCCCCTTAGTAGACAAGGCTACCAGTTGGCCAGCCTGTCTAGCACTGGAGGGGAGTCTCCAAGGGCTTCTATCTCTGCCTGATGTTGGCAACCTTCACCCTGGCCAGCACGGGGAGTCTGTCCCCGTGCAACTCAGAAAGGGAAAATAACCTAGAAAATAAAAATGAGTTGCAGCAAGCTCCACCAACTGCAGCCACTCAGGAGAGGAAGTGAAACGAGTAATGTATATTACTCACACTTGAATCTGGATCTGGAAGAGCCAAAGGAGGAACTATTTCATGATAGAAGTGAAAACATGAGGAAAGGGAAATCCTGACTGACAAGAAAGGAAATGTGGAGAGAAGACCCAGGCGGTCTGTTTCCGTCTAGATGGTGGATGGTCCAGAGGAAGAAAGGACATTTGGAAATAAAACCAGAATCTACTAATTACTAGAAGGAGGAATGTATGAGCTGGAGAAAACTGGAGTTTTCAGATAGAATGAATGGGTTTGCAGGGTGCCGGAGGGATTAATGAAGGAGATGAACACAATTTGAGATTTCCTGGTAAAATTTCCGAATCTAATGATGAAGAGAAATCTTTTTTTTCTGTAAGCGTCTTCAGAGGGTGTACAGGTTATATACAAAAGAGAGAATCAAATCTGCACTGACCTGCTTCTCTCTGTAATGAAACTAGCAATAGTGGAGAAATGTTACTGGCTGCCCAGTGCAAAGGGTGGGTGGTCAAGGGTCCTTTACGTTTGAGGACAAAAGAAAGACATTTCACCCATTTAAGGGTACAGAAAACATAACACTGTGTGCCCTTTCTAAGAGAATTATTTTAAAAAAGTATTCTCAGTTGGAACTATATCAGAACAAATAAACTAGATAGGGGAAGACAGAGAACAGGAAGGAGAGAGTTGAATAGACTCTTTAAATGCAGGGATAAACCAAAATAGATGATATTAAAGTGCTGTGGCTGGTAGTTTAATGGGGAAGAAGAGTCTTTTGAAGACAATAGATGTACTTGTTTTACCAATTAGTTCTGCTGTATAACAAGTCACTACGAAGTAGCAGTTTGAAATGACACCCTTTTAGTTGCCAACAGTCCCATTGGTCCAGGCATGTCTTTGGGGACTCCCTTCTTGGGCTCCCACAAGGCTGGAATCAAGATGTTGGCTGTACTGAGTTCCCATCTGAAGGTTGAATAGGAAAGGGTCAACCTCTGTGTTCCCTCTGGTTGTTTTACAGAATTCATATCCTTGTGGTTGCAGAAGTCATGGCAACTTGCAGTGAAAAGGAGATGAAAGAGAGCTTGTGCTCTTTCATGTCTCTCACTTCAGCAAAGGAGCCTATACTCGCTGAAGATCTCACCTGATTAGGTCAGGCCCACCTAAGATCAACAAAAAGTGAACTGATTAGGGACCTTAACTGTATCTTCAAAATCACTTAACTTTGGCTCTTGGTCCAAAGCTCACACGCAAGAGAAGGGTGTGACTCATTGAGGGTCCACCTCCATTATACCCATTCTTCAGGAAAAATTGAAATGACTGCATTCGAGTTTGCTATCGTTTTAACTAAATCCCTGAGTTGAAGGGAATGGGGAGGGAAGGGTTGGTAGACATACATGCATGTTAAAGATCTCATCCCAGTGGGCAGGTAAAGTGGTCATGTAATCTGGGTATATGTGTAGAGACCTTTAGGTTTAGATTTAAAATAAGTCTTTTTAAGGCAAAGCCTAGCAGCGTAAATGGTCGAACTTCTAAAGTAGGAGTTGTGGAGCTGGGGTGGTGGGTGATAGAGGAACTAAGAGAGAGGTGAGGGGGTTAAGTCATAGCCTCCAGTCCAGGGGAAAAGTGATTCACAAGATCCTGTGTCTTTCTCTCCTTGGGGGATGGACATCAATCCCTCGGAAGCATTTCTCCAAACATATACTTACATATAGGACATGTGCATAAACTCAGCAAACTAGAGGACAGGTGGGCAGCACCTCTGGGGTTAGAACTTACCTCTGGGGTTAGAGCTTAGGTTGGTGGTATGTTGCGGGGAGGGGGTTGGGACTTCAACCTCTTACGGTACATACTCATTTTTAAGTGGTATTCTTTACTATTTTATGTTAAAATAGAACTCAGATGAACATGACTTTCTATAAAGAAAACATGTAATAGGAGCTCAGCAAAGTGTGGCTAAGAACATTTTGAAAACAGAAAGCAAGGAGGGGGAACTTCTGCCAGTGTTTTATTATTATTTGTTTGTTGTTCCGACATTCATGTGTTAGGGGTGTGAGAACGGAGAGCTAACCAAAACTGAATAATTGCCCAGTGTCTGTAATAGTGTCTGACCCTTAAGGAGGAATTGGTATAAATGGGAAGGAATGGTTCTGTTTTGTTTTTTTCATAAAAGGTATTGGAGAAATTGGTCTGCTATGCAGAAGAAGAAGTGTTTTTATGCACTGCACACAAATTGGGAAAAAAAAACCCCTTTTCAGTGACTTGCTGTCCTCCTTGACTTACTTGCCTCTGTCTTGCTCTTTATTTTACGAGCAAGGTTCCCTAGATGACTGTAGATACCATCTCAATTTGTAACTTTTTTTTTTTTTTAAGATTTTATTCATTCATTTGACAAAGAGAGATCACAAGCAGGCAGAGAGGCAGGCAGAGAGAGAGGAGGAAGCAGGCTCCCTGCTGAGCAGAGAGCCCGATGCGGGGCTCGATCCCAGGACCCTGAGATCATGACCTGAGCCGAAGGCAGCGGCTTAACCACTGAGCCACCCAGGCGCCCCAATTTGTAACTTTTTTATTCTTTTCTTGATCCTGTTCAGTTTGGATCTTTTCCACACTGTCTGGCTAAAATGGGTCTCCCGGTGACCTCACTGAAGACTTTCCAGGGAGATCCTGGAGCCTACCCCTCTAGCTTCTGACTCCCGGTTCCTGGGTGCCTGCTTCCTTGCCCCATTGACTGCCGGCTCCCTCTTGAAAGTCACTGTCCTTTAGCTTCCTCCTGCAGCCCTGTCGCTGTCCCCTGACTCTTGTCTCCCTGCCCTCACAGAATCCTTGCCCTCTGGACGCCATGAATGTCACAGGCCCCAAGGGTCTCCTTCTTATCCGCACCGTCTCCCTGCTGCCTCTCCACCTTCATCCAGTCCTGCATCCACCCACTGCAGTGTTGGTCCCGGAGCATGTGATCCCTCCCTCCTTGACCTCTCCCAACCTGGCCTCTGTGTTTGCTGTGACATTGATGGTCAACCTTGTAGAAATCCCCTCTGTCTTATGCTAAATCATCGTCTCCTGAAAGGCAGTGACTATGTAGGCTCTTTTCCTGTTAGTTCTCTGCAGTTCTTGGCGTGGTGCCTTGCACAAAGGCAAGTGCTCAACAGCCGTCTTTAGTTGCATTGAAATTGTTGCTTAACACACTAATTAAATAAAGGAAACCAACGTAAATGTTTTCCCAGAAAATTTCTGCTGTATCGTGAAATTGTTAGAAGTGAAGTGCGTGGAAGGACTTAGAGTAACCTCTCTTTGGACATACCAAAATGCTCATCTGTCCTCCCAAATTAGCTCAGAGCTAGTTCATGGCAAGTCTTTCAAGACTCTGCTTAGTTTGTGACTTCATAGTGTCAGAAAGTTAAGTTGCCCCATATGCCATTGACTTTTATTTTAGTAGAACAAACTAAATGATCAACCGTATACTCCTTTGGAATTTTTCCTCGCCAAAGTTAGAAAATATTTCGGCTTTTAAGTATGAAAATGATGTAACAACAATAATCAAATTTTGGAAAAAAGAAAATTTGAGATAGTTCATAGCTTTATAACAGAACACAAGAGCAGTAAGCATCTCTGTTGTTTCTGTCCTTTTAAATTTCCGTGTTTTCATGGTTACAATGGAATATACATACAATGTTTATATTGTTCTGCCCTTGCTTTCCTTTTGTAGTATGTTTCATTTAGATATTGCTAGAAGTCTGACTAATTCTATATTAAATAGCTATGTAATATTCCCACAGGGGAATGTTTATCTGTTCCCTTGTGGCATCTGATGTGAGACTTTTATAAACGATTTTGAAATGAACATCTTTATGCATATAATTTTTATACTTTCTGAGTTTGGCGGGGTTGGGATTGGGCTTTGGAAACGACATCATTGGGTTATACGTTCAGTCCCATGGTACCTAATTGTTCAATTAAAAAGTCTACAGAAATTTGTAATTGAAAAGGTGAGAACATCTTGTTTGCCCCAGTTACTTTTTTCTGGGTAACCAGTGAACAAGAATTTTTGGGTGTTTTGTGTACATAGGCCTTCTCAAATAGTGGGATAGATACCAAAATGGATAAGTCAGGATTCCTTCCTTTTTTAGGCTAATATTTAGCCAGAGGAGCAGACTGAGGCTGGCGCACACACAAGAAATAATGAGGCCAAGGTCAAGATGTCAATTATAATTTCTGAAATCGTTTAGAAGAGGTTGGCCTCTGTGATGGTTGAAGCACTGGGACATTTTTTGTGGAGGAAATAAGTCTGAATAAAATAAGACGATGTCTTAGAACAAATATTAAATTCAAAGGACACTTAGAGTTAATTCTCTTTATCTGGTTTTATTACCTAAAATAGTGACTTTCAGTTTTCAAAATATCAATCATGACCAAATTGCGATGGCAATGAAGACTTGCCATTGGTGTGCTGCTCTTTGAATTTTCGGTCATTTTAATTCTAAAATTAACTTCTATACAGAGCCCTGTTGGAATAGAGATCTTTTCAGAAACATTGCCTCTCTCTCCCTTAATATGAAAAGTATGAATTTTTATTAGTTTTGACTGAATTACAGTTTATTTTTGCTTGAGACTAAACATAAGTTTCATAATAGTGTGTGCTATGTCCGCTGCCAATGGGTGATGCATGTGTCGTTCCACAGACTTAATTTGAAGTGTGGACCTGGTTTTCCCTGACAAAATAGGGTGTTTTTGAGGCAGATTTGGAATGGCTTCTCACTCCTCTGGCAGTCCTACCTGTGTGTCAGCCAAAGTACACTGACCATCGCCCCTCCTGGAAGGATGGGATTCTGGTGGTACGTCCAGAATGTCTTCCATGCGTTAGATCATGGCCTCTGCTCTGAAGGCCCTCGGAGATTTGTTGAGGGATGAGGGGATCAGACAGGAGAACAGATAAGTCATGCTTTAACCCAGTAAACTTCATCATACTGCGAATCTCAGTGCTTTCAGTGCACAATGGTGGAAAAATGGAGCTTTGTCTCCAGAGACTCAGGTTCAGCTCTCTAGAGAAAGAGCATTGGAGTTAGGTTTTGACAGATGGAATGTGCCAGGTGAAGACCAGCGGGCAGAGGGAAAGGAAGGCATTCAGGTCAGAGGAAATGGACGGCCAGCACAGTGTGGTACTGGCACTCAGGGCCCCTGGGGAAGGGGGGCCTGCGAAAGGAGGGTTTCGGTGGAGTCTCTTTGGCACATCGGTGGTGTTCATGACTCTCTGGTCTCTGTCTTCAAGGTTTCCAGCACATGGTTGTTCAGCTCTTAAGATAAGCTGAGCAATATGACAAATGTTTCTTATAAAGGGATTAGCAAGGTTTAGAGTAAAGAAACCAAGGGCTTGCTGGGGACTTTAAGCCCATCTCGCTTCATAGCCATTGTGTTTCCATGAAGATGAGATGCCAGGAAACTCTCAATCTCAAGTGACCCAGTATCTTTTGAAAAAGAGAAGTGATGAGGGATAAAATTATTGCCAAAAATTTAAAAAAAAAACCCAAAAGATTGAAATTACTATTATCTTGGGTGTTTTCATTGAATCTATCTTACTGAAGTCTTTTAAGGTTGAGATGTTCAAATATTTAGCTTACAATTTGCTTTTCTGCCTCATTTGAAAAACCTGGTCCTGTGCATGCTCATGTGTTCATTGTATTAATATTATGCAGGCTCGACTGGCTAATGTATTATTAGAAACCCAGTAAAGATCATCCTTGGTCATTCTTTCTTTAGATAGAATGGACATATTTTTAGATGCCAGATGCCAGGCATCTCTGAACTTTGGCTCTAACTGTATTTCCCATTGCATTTGAAAGCATTTTCTGTCACCTGGTTTCCATTGATCAGCCCCGTGGGAGCTTGAAAATATGAAGCTCTTTGCTTTTTGATAAACACTTTGGAGCAGAAAAGGCTGCTTTGCATTTTATTCATTTGATTGAGCCCATCCTACTTGGGAATCAGTGAGAAAACAGAAGCTTCTGGGTGAAAAGGCTGTACATACCCAGGTGAGAAAAAAATGACCGGTTTCATGCACATTTTTACATTTGTTTGATCTTGCACATCGCTTGGATTGCCTGGGTTGGTTAAAGTCAGTGGAAGTCACCAAGGCTCATTCCAGTCACTGGAGACAGGGAGGGAGCTAGGATGGGGCTTCCAGGGTTTGAGGCCCACCGGGCCCCTGGTCGGTGCAGGGAGAAAAGCCAGGCAAGGATCTGAAAGGCACTTTAGGAAAATATCTGGCAGAATATTATTCATGGGTTGGGCATGAGGGGCAAAGGATAAAATGGAATGAAAAGCCATCTATTCCAACTTTGCCAGGCTCAAAGAAGTTGTTAGTATGAACACAGATAGGCGGTTCTGTTTCTCCTTCCTCTTACACTGTTTTGTCTTTCGTGAGCCCAATTCTGAAGACACTGAAAAAAAAAAAAAAATGATAGACAAAAATCTCGAGAGTAATTTCAGTGACTAAGTGATGAGTCACTGGGTGTGGCAGTCCTTTGCACAATATGAGCTCAGTGATGAAGTGGAGAGCAAATTGAGTAAATACCATCCTGTTCCTATTTGCTTTCTGCTTATGTGTCGCGAGCCTGTCAGGAAGGGCAAACACATCATTCTCTACATACATTCTTATATGGAATATAATGTAATCTCTCTTCCCCTCCAAAGGGCAAGGGATGAGGGAGAGAGAGATTAATCCATTCATCGATCTTGGCCTTCTGGTGAGACAACAGCAGAAATCTTACCTTTCAAATAGCATTGAATTTTTAAAGTTTTTAATAAAATTATAAAGCACTAATGACTCACTGAAAAGAAAAATTCCACCAATATAGAAATCCCTGATGTGAAAGACAAAATAATTCAGTCCTTCAGTCCTACTTTCGCATCCACACATAAACTTTTTTTTACACCCATGGGAAACTGCTTTTGCTGTAAAGATTTTTAAGATGTCTGCTTTTTTGTGAAATGGGTGCTCTGAGCTCTGTAGAATTTTGTATGTTTCCAAGGCCAGTCTGAGCTCACTCTTGCAGACTAGTTAGCAAGGACAGGCTCAGATTCGGATCACTGGGGGTTTCAAAATCCTAGCTTGGGGAGTAAGGCTATTTGTCTCCTAGCGTTGTTGCCAGGATCCAGTGAGATGCAAAGCCCGGTGCGGGGACAGAGCCAGTGGACAACAGAGGTGATCTTTGGTACGTGGTAATTGGATTTAGTCTTTTAAAATAAAGTCCAAGGACCCCAGGGCTCCCTTTCTGTTCTGTAGTTCCCCAAAGTAGAACCAGAGTTCATTTCAATATCTGACTCTACATCTTCCTCATCACGAGGCTGTTTATTAATTATATCAATATCTTATAAAGGATGTCTGGCTCTTCTTTGTCTTTTGGAGACTTACAAAACATTCTGGTAAATGTTGTCTTTCAGGGCTCTAACTTGCTGTTTCCCAGACTTTGATACAGGTCGTCAGAGAAAGTACAGATGCATGACGACGGTGGGACCTCAAGACAGAGAATGGATTTGTTGTGTCCTCATGGGCGAGTCTTCACGATGGTTAAGAGTGGGCACATGGGTGTGCATGCTTACACACATGCACACCCATGTGCACACACACACGTGGGCCTCTGGGAATCTGCCTTCTTGGAGTTCTGGGCTATTCCAACGCTTTGCTTTTAAAGACCACGGGGGCTATAGATCCCTTAATGAGTGACCCCTTGTGTGTCTGTCTCTCCACAGGAATACACTGTGAGTCGTACAAGGACCCCTGCGCTAACGTCAGCTGTCTGAACGGAGGCACCTGTGACAGTGAGGGTCTAAATGGCACGTGTGTCTGTGCACCCGGGTTTACAGGCAAGTGATCCGGGAACTGAGTTTTAAATCTATCCCCAAATCCCAAAGGTGGCAGCTGTTAAAAACAACAACAACAACAAAAAACCCAAAAACCAAAAACCAACTGAGAAATCTCCATGCATATATTATCGCAAAATATGAATACCTTTGCAAAATGCAACTAGGCATTGCTTGGACAATGATCTATTTTAAAACAATTGGCTGTGTTGTCATTAAATGAGGTTCTTCTGAACGCAGTGTCTGGCACGGAAGGCTTGCTGACATTGCCATTGCTGTACGTTTCCAGAGCCGTAGCTGGGAAACATGAGAAATGAGCCATTACACCAATAGCTGAGAAAGTTCAAGTGTTCACGGACGAAGGGGAAAGGAAGGATTGAATGCATCTTTTCTAGAAATTGCGTTTGGTGACCGCATTTATTTTTACTGAAAGATGCAACAGTGGCGGGATTTTGAACAATAAGGGGAGGTGGCGGTGGTGGTGGGCAGCGAGAGGCACAGACTTCAGCTACCGTGTTGATTGTTAGGGAAGTACAGATGCTCGAGGTGTAGAGAATAGGTAGAGAAAAGGTCCGAGAGCGAAGGAGACTGGGAGTGCAGGGGACAGGGCTGGGTGCTGGAGAAACATTGGTGGCCGCTGACCTCTGAGTGGGAGGAGTCATTTCTAGACTAGGGATCCTTCTAAATCACTGCCTACCCTATGGGCTTCAGGGAGGCCTTGAATCCCTGAAATTGGATTTCAGTGAAACATCTCATGTATGGGTATCTGTTGAGAGGAGGCTCACATTTTCCTCACAGTCCCAGAAGGAACTCTGAACCATTGGAGTAGAGAAGGCTCCATCCTTTGCTTTTGCATCAGAACCCAAGAATTCTGGAATGGAGAGTATAGGACAAATCTAGGTATTCAGAGGTTGCTAAACCAACAAAAACATCCAGGTCACTCTGGTTTGCAAGTTGGGAAAGGTTGACATTTGAAGTGCCCACAGAACAAGGTGGGGTCTTCAGCTGCAGGAAAGCCTGTGTTAGCTCGGCCTGGAGAGCAGCTCGGGGCGCTCGCCTCTCTTCAACTGAGCAGCACGGCCTGGGGGGTTTCATAGAGCACGGTCTCCTGGTCCATCTCTGGGGACCCTCTTTTGTGCCTCTGGAGAAGATGCCAGCGGTCAAGATGTGGGAGAAGCGACTTCTGATCTTCCTTCTATTTATCTGTGTCACATCCTGTGTTTTCCTTTTAGGTTTTCCTGAGACTGAGAAGTGGGCTCATTCCAGAAAATGATTCGCAGATGGTTTTGTTTTGCTGACTGGTTTATAAACACACACAGACATTTATACTCATCAATGGATGCAAAAATAATATTGGGGAAGCATTCTGGGTCTTTTTTCCTCAGACATTTTTATCTCACAAATCATAAAAAGCTTGGGAGAAGATTAGAAGATATATGCCTATAGGAAGAAACCCGACAGCTTGGAGGTAGCCATTCATATCTTGATACATATATCCAGAGATCTTCCTGAAGGTCCGTGTGTATGACATAGAGCATTTAGTGTATATGCATTTATATTTGGATAAAAGAGAATCATATTTATCCTACTATATTGTAACCTACTTCTCACTTAAAAATACATGTATATCATAAATGTGGTTCCACCTAAAGAAATAGCCTTCTGTTTTACCATTTTTGCTGGCTGCCCTATAGCTCATTCTATAAAAAAAAAATTTTTTTTTTTTTAACACATCGCCCATTTAACTTTTTGGGGGTTGAGAACTTTTCCCTATTATAAACAACATTGATATGAGTATTCTCGGATGTACATCTTTGTGGACTTGTCTGATTATTTCTTTGAGCTAATTTCCTGGAGTCTCAGGGTCCAGAAAAATATGTACATATTTCCATACTGCTCTTGAGAAAGAACACTGTACCAAATTTACTTCTACCAAGAGTATACAGGGACATCTATTCTCCTAACTTCATACAGATACTGAGAATTGTCATTTGGTGGCCAAAAACGCCCTTTAAGCGTTTTTGTTTGTAGGTCTCTGATTCATAATAAGATTGTATACTTTCAAAATATATGCATGGTCATTTGTGTCTCTTCTTTTATAAACTCCGTATTCATATCCTTTCTTTGCTTTTCTACCATTTATGTTAACCAACCCTCCTACCTTCCTTTCTTTCTTTTACTTTAAATTTTTATTTTAATTCCAGTTAGCTAACACTTAGGTTAATCTTTATTCTTGACTTGAAAAAGCCCTTTTTAATAGGCATATGACATTTTATATTCCATAGGTTACAAATATTTTTCTATTGCTATTTGCTTTTTAAATGTATAAGATGTTTTATTTTCCTATATTATATTTTATTTTTGTATTATTAAATCTTGATATTTTCTTTTGCTTCCTTTTCTTGTAGTTTCATGCTAGAAAGACCCTACACATCAAGATTTTATAAACACTCTCCTATATTACCCTAATAACATGAGTTAATTTTTGTGCATACAAATCTTTAATCCATTTGAAATTTATCTTGGTATCTTATGGGAGATAAAATGCAATCTTTTCTCCAGAACACTTACCAAATCTTGAATTTCCTAATCTATATTCGCTCTTAGATATCCCTCAAAGATACATTGAGCTATAGAATTTCTTCTCCCTTCCATTTTTTAAAAGATTTATTCATTTATTTTAGAGAGCAAGAGAGAGGGTGAGGAGGGACAGAGGGAGAGGGAAAAAATCTCAAGCAGACTCCCTGATGAGCCCAGAGCACTCCTTGGGGCTTGATCATGGCCTGAGATCATGGCCTGAGCTGGAACTAAGAGTGGGATACTCAACTGACTAAGCCAGCCAGGTGTCCCCCCGCACTCCCTTTCTTCTTGCGGGTTTGCTAGCTTAATAAATGGTATTACCAGCATGTTGGGTTTTTCTGGGCAGAAACCAGGGGCACATTTTGTCCTTTCGTCCTCTTCTTCCTTACCTGCATCCAACCACCAAAGAATCCTAGAACCTCTTAGACCCTCTCACTTCCTGGAACCAACACCGGGCTGCCTTCCTCTTCTGCCCACATTAGTGCAGCCCCTCTAACCGGTCTCCCCACACCCCTTTGCCTTCATCCCTAATGCCCTCCCCACACCGTGGAGACCTTATGAACTGATCTGTAATCCTGTTGCTTCCTACTTAAATGTTGCTTATTGACATTCATTGTTTTTAAGAAAAAGATTTTAAAGCCCTTAGGTGGTTGTCCAGACCCTAGTGGTCTGGCCCTATCCAGCATTTCCAGTCTTGCCCTGGCTGGTTCCTGAACACCCCGAGTCAGGATCTTCTCAGTAGTGTCCTTCCCTCCAGGACAAGGATAAGTGTCCTTGCCTCCTGGTCCCCTCTGCTCCCCCTCCCTGCCCCCAGGCATCTCTCCGTGGTACTCACCTTGATCAGAGGGAGCGGTCGCACTCCTCCGTGAAGCGGGTTCTGACCTCACTCTAAACTGGTCTTTGAAAACAACAAATGTCTATTTCCCTTCAGCCCTGGTGACTGTTCTGGCTGCAGAGGACCACAGAACAGTTCCCAAAGTTGTTTGGAGAACTGTGCTGTTAATATCCTTTACAGAACACTGGTCCCATGAGATGCTTCTTGGAAAAAGCATCTGTGGCTGAATGAATTTGGGACATGATACCATGTGGATATTCATAAAGGATGTCTGGGAACTACAGGCTCTGAGAGGTTGTACAGTAAGGAATTTAATTTGCCTTTGTTTTATTTTCCAAATATTTTTGATCATAGAACCTTTCTTCCCCTTTAAGAAGAACCTAGAGTATCTTGAGAGTTAACATGCATGGAAGAGTCTGGTGGTAAAATACTCCCTTCCACCACGTCAGGAGTGATGCTGCCTATCCTCTTTGAATTGCTACCCTGGCACCAAATATCTTTATTTTAACTGAGAGTTGGCAAAACTGACTCTTGTTCCACTATTAAGTACTCAAAAGCCCCAAAATTGACTAAGTGGAGTGAATTAGACCAATCATTGTTACATAATTAGACACTCAATCCAACGGCACATTTACCTTATGAGATTGGCTTTTTCAGCTTGGGTTTATTTTGCTTTTCTTCCAGGGTGTTTAGGGGAGACGTTAGATTATTGATTTGAGGCTCTTCCTTATTTCTCATGTGTATAATTTGGGGCCATAAATTCACCCTTCAACACTTCTTTAGCTGTGGGGGCACCTGGGTGGCTCTTGATTTTTGGCTTAAGTGATGATCTTAGGGTCCTGGGATCGAGCCCCATCTCAGCTTCTGCATTCATCATGGAACCCGCTTGGGATTCTCTCTCACTCTCTCTCTCTCTAAAGTAAATAAATAAAATCTTAAAGAAAAATATTATTTGGCTCTGTCCCACAGATTTTATGTCATATTTTAATTTTCATTCAATTTTGTTTAGGTCCCTTTAGATTTTCTCTTTGATCTATGGAGTATTTGTAAGTGTATTATGTAGCTGGGCCTTGTTTTTTTTTTTCCCCCCATGGACTTTTGGGCACTCCTGAGTTGCTGGCTTCTCCAACATCTGGTCTGGAACATAAGAAGCCAGAAGAAAACTCAGGAGTTCACCGCCACGTTGTTTCGTGGGTCCCGAGTTTCCCTGCCAGTCTGTCTCTTCCTGACCTCTCAGAGTCTTCTCGTGTTTGTTTTTCTTTTCTTTTCTTTTTTAAAGATTTTATTTATTTATTTGATAGAGAGATAGAGAGCACAAGTAGGCAGAGTGGCAGGGAGAGGGAGAAGCAGGTTCCCCCCTGAGCAGTGAGCCCAATGGTGTGGTTCTATCCCAGGACCCTGGGATCAAGACCTGAGCCAAAGGCAGAGGCTTTAACCCACTGAGCCACCCAGGCGCCCCTCATGTTTGTTTTCTGTATAAGGTCGAGAGTTTTTGCTTGTTGGAAGAGTAGGAAAAATATTTCTGTCTCACAGTTTTGGAAGCAGAAATCTCATTCTGGCTGCTTTTAGGATTTTTCCTTGATTACTGACTTTTAACAAATTAATCACAATGTTCCTTGTTGTGATTTTGTTGGTGTTTATCCTGCTTGGGATTTGGTGTAATTCTTGGATCTGTGGTTTTATAATTTCATCAGATTTGGAAAATTTTTAGCCATTATTCCACCAAATATTATTTTATGCCCTACTTCCCTTTCCTGGGACTCTAATCACATCTGTTAGACTACTTAAAATTGTACAACAGGTCACTGAGTTTCTACTGAGTGTAAAATAAAAAAATTTTTTTTCCCTGAGACTCAGTGTATTTAGCTCCTATTACTGTTGTCAAGTTTACTAATTTATTCTGCAGAATCTAGTCTGCTGTGAAAGTCATCCAGCGTTGTCTTTAATTTCAGATAACTGTATTTTTCACATCTCGATGTTCCATTGGTTCTTTTCTATATCTTTCATTTCTATCCTCATTTTGTTCATGGTTTCCTTCACATTTTGAGCAAATTCCTTGTTTACTCAACATCATCCATGATTTCTGAACTTGTGTCTTTGGACTGATACTTCTTTCGGTTATGGATTACATATTCCTCTTTCTTTGCCCAGCTAACAGGCCTTGTGTGGATGGATGGATGGTCCTTGGGAGTTATGGAGTGTTTGGGTTTTTTGTGTTTCTTTTTTTTAGTGCTGGCCTTCCCACCTTCTCCCCTTTGTCCCCCGGCAGGTATGTAAGTTACTTGCTGGCATAAGTGATCCTTTCAAGGTTTGTTTCTCTATTTGGGGGGAATGGGTCTGTGGTCGCCTTTCCTCTAGGATAGAGATGCCCTAGGGCTGAGGTGCTGCTTTTTTCCACTGAAGCGCTGGGTGACCAATGAAATATCTGTTTTTTGACTTGGGAGACTTTGAACACAGGCCTCTAAGAGCTTAGGGAACTGCTCATGCATCACGGTGTTTGCCAAGGCTATGGAGTTCCAGTGTACTCACACACAGAATTCAGCAACAAACTCAAGGGGATGCAGGACATCTCTAATGCTCTTTGTCTGACTGGCTCTATCTTCTTTGGGACGCTGTCCCACACGTTGCAGCTACCTCGTCTCCCACAAAGTCCAGTTGTCCTTGGTTCAGGGAAACACTGTGTTCTTTCTCAGTCGGCTGCAGGCAGGAAGCCAGGACGATCACGGTACTCAGCTGTTCTGTTTTCCTTCTCTTGGGTGCACTACCTGTTGCCTAATGTCTTAAAAGTGTTTTTTTTTTTAAATATATATTTCATCTGCTTTACTGTGGTAGGCCAAGAGAGAGCTTTCTGTCACTCCATCACAGTGGAAGAAGTTCTAGATAATTTTTAGCATTCATTTCATCTGGAATAAAGTATCTGGAAGCAGGAAGGAGATATAGTTAATGTATCCATTCCCGTACCTGGCACACAGTAGCTCTATATTTAATGCTCGGTATTCTGATTATGATTTTCATTGATATCATTCATTGTAGGCTGTATTAATCAAAGGGTTTACTCACAGCCGTGACTTTTTAGATTTTTTTTTCACTTTAATGGATCTGAGTAAAGCATACAGAATTAAAGAGCACATGTGTAAATTTGCATAAACACTATCAAATTTTGATGCCTACTCTACACACTGCTTCTTAGAAAGTAGTAGATTGAAAAGCAATTGTAAAAGATTTAAAGCTCAGACTCCGATTTCCAGCCTTAGTCAAGTAGAAATTTCATTATGTATTCTCTTTACAAATGTTACTCAAGCACAACAGTGATTTAAAAGTAATTGATTTTTTTCCCTGACTCGAATTAAAAAGAAAGTAAGCGAGTCAACAAAAAAAGTCATCTGGCTCAAGCCAGCAAAAGCATAAAGATTTATTAAGTCAACTCTGAGTAAGGCAAGGTGATATAATACACCAGGAACTCTTCTAAAATAAGCTAGAATGCATATTGATTGAGTGGAATGGTAGGGTGCACAGAAAAACGTAATACTCATACTATGGGGAACTTGAAATGAATTTACATACAAATGAATCTACATATAACAGAGTCACTCTCCATGGTTTATAATAAATCTTCAAATACCTTGTGTAAGACTGATGTCAGAAAGCATGATCTCTGTAAGGCAGAGAAGAGCGGTCATGTTTGGGAGTCTTTTGGTTGAAAATTTGCCTCACGAGTCACCCCATCCATATCCCTATGCCATGCACCATGCGTCTCCCCAGGGGTTGGCCAGAGCACCTGTGCTGTGGAAGTAGCTGCTGGCTGTTTGCATCCCAGACTGGCATGGAGTTTGTATCATTAACTGGTTTCATTTAATCCATCCCTAGTGTGGCCTTAAGAGCCCAGTGATGAAGAAATCCAGACAAGGATAGGCTTGGGACTCTCTCTGGTACCCCAGCCCTTTGGATCCCAGGTTTTACATATTTCATCCATACCTATGGGTTCATTCCATTTCCCCCATCATTCTCTATCTCTGTCAAATCCTTCCAGTTTGGAGTTGGGGGGCGCCTAGGAGGAGACTAACTTACAGACTGCGGACTTCTCCCAACTACATTAGCGCACCTTGGAGATCCAAGAACCAGTACATGCATTAGCGTTAGTCTGGACCCTGGGTTGGGCATTTACCTCGCTGGTCCAAAAAGCTCTGGACCAGAGCAGGAACAGATGGGCTGGACTGCCCGGAATTTAGGGGATCAGAAGGGTTTGACGCTGACATTGGACTTGTGGAGCAGAGGGGAGCTTTTGAGTTTTGCCAGGAAGTGGAGTCACGGAAAAGTCAGGCTGTTTCTGCAGCTGTGGCTACAAAAGTAACAGGGCATCTTCTTGAAGAAAGTGGAGTTTTCAGATGCCTAGCTCAAGACAGCGATTGCCTAATAAATACTTCAATTAAGCTTGTCTTCACAAATGGTTGGAAAATAGTACTGGTGTATATATATTTGTCAAGGCCTTTGACTTAGTCCTTTTCATGTTTCTCAGCACGTTCTTGTTTATATGTCTCCTCAACCAGTCTGCCACGGAATGCCGACTGTAATTGGTTAGTCTGTGCCCTTTCACGCTCAAAGCGATCGCCCCATTAATAGCAAGACAACCTTCGGAATAGGTTAGTGAGAGGCAATCAATTTCACGTCTTTCCCATTGATGTAAATGACTATATTTATTGTGGGAAACACTCACTTAGACACTACTGAATTACAATCAACCTAGGAGAGCCTCAAAGTAGTAAATGTTTTATTCGACAGATTTCACTTAGTTAAAAATAAAATAGTCAGATGCCAGGTAAGAAACAAGCGTGAAATGAAACAGACATGAAATATATCAGCGTGAGATTCCTGCTCTAAAATGGGCTGGGAGTGACATATGGTGGTTTTATAAATGTGAGGTAAACCACGAGCAGAGAGGAAAGTACTTTAATACTAATTAAGTAAGCCTAGAAGTGACTCTCCACATGTACACAGAAACATTGCCTTTGAAAACTGACAAAATACTTGATTTTGCCCTTGGCTTTAGTCAAGGATTGTAGCAGTGCTGGGGAGGGGAGGTTAGTTTGTTCTGTTTTTTGAGTATCACTTTTTACATGTCTCTAAGCAAACAGAGATATATATATATTTTTTTTTTAAGATTTTTATTTATTTATTTATTTGTCAGAGAGAGAGAGAGAGCGAGAGCTAGCACAGGCAGACAGAGTGGAAGGCAGAGTCAGAGGGAGAAGCAGGCTTCCTGCGGAGCAAGGAGCCCGATGTGGGACTCGATCCCAGGACGCTGGGATCATGACCTGAGCTGAAGGCAGCGGCTTAACCAACTGAGCCACCCAGGCGTCCCAACAGAGATATATTTTTAAAGTTTCTTTCTCTCGTTTTTCAAACTCTTAAGAGAGTGCCTCAATTTGAAGTGTCCTGGTCCATTCATTTGATGAGACGCCTTGCGGTTCGAGACACATACCCATCTTGTATTAACTCGTAGTATGGCTTAAACTCGGTAAAGTGGCTTTGTTTGTGTAACTTGTAAGAACAAACTGTTTCCTGTAAGTTGGTGTTTGGACCACCATGACTTCAGCCTATGGTCTGGTTTGTTAGTTTAAACCAGTCTCTCTGATGGGGGCAGAGGTGCCCTAGAATGTTGGTTCTAGATAAGGTCAAGAGCTCCATTTCTTCATCATGGGGGAGAGACTGGCTGGAGTGAACGTGAGCTTCCCAGGGGAAGCTGAGTCAGGGCTGGGCTAACCCTGGATCTCAGAACTGTCTTTTCTTTGCGGGGTGGGGGGATGAGGGGGCACCGATGCTTTTCCTTTGCATTTTCATCTTTCCCAGAAACATAACCAGGCATTTGGAAAATGAAGTAAATGTTCATAATTGACTCTGGCGAGGCATACAGCTGTGCCCTAGAACTATCCAGAAAATAGTCAAATATCCAGGCTCACACACTCAAACACTTGGCCACAAAAAAATATCACAAATTGTGAGTCTTTGGCTTTCTGGAGTTTCAGAAAAATAAATAAGAAGGTTTAGCAGATGACATTCAAAATAAAATCGAGTTAAAAAAAAAATCAGGAACCCCAGTTCGCTTTTCCCATCAGCCTCAAAAGGTTTATTCAGACATAAGAATCAGCCTCAGTTAACTATTTGACTTGACTAAAGGAGATTGTTTTGATGAGTGCCTTTTTTTTTTTTTTTTTTCTTTTTTAGTTTGCTTAGGCAAAAGGTCCCTTGTCTGGCATTTTGGGGAGAGTGTCACACTCTATGTACACAGCCAACTGGGCTCCATTGCTAGAGACCATCACCCTGGCTTCAGATTACCGCTTGGCCGGAGCAGTGATGGGTGACAGTGCCGCTGGGGCAGGCAGCTGTCATCACCGTGTTTCTTTATCTCTCTAGGTGACGAGTGTGACATCGACATAAATGAATGTGACAGTAACCCCTGCCATCACGCCGGTACCTGCCTGGACCAGCCCAATGGTTACACCTGCCACTGCCCCCACGGCTGGGTGGGTGCAAACTGCGAGATCCGTAAGTATTTTTGCTGGTATTTAACCTCGCATATTCATTCAACGAGAAGAGGGTGCTGAGCGTACCCAGGTGGCCCCTGTCAGCAACAGATGGGCGGTGAGCCAGAGAGCTAACCTGAGTCACCCGTGCCCCCGCGAGTCCCAGAGGAGTACCTTTGCTTGTTGTTCTGTGCCCTTCCCCCTCCTTCCTGAGTCTGAATCCAGCCTTTCTGCTGGGATGGGAATGTGCAGATGTCATCCAGAGTTCACGGCTCCTAAGACAGCCAAAAATGTGCCGAACAGAGGAGCATTAGAATCGTATCACAAAAAAGAGTCTTTGTGTTAAAAACATGCAAAAACACACAGAATAGAAACTCGCTCTGCATTTATGTCTTCAAGCATCTTCAAACGTGTTAGGTTCCATCCATTGCCTGGAGAACAGTCCAGCGAGGATGAGGGTAAAAGGAAATCGGAAAAATGTTTCAAGCTGCAGAGAGTGAAGATTCTCTCTTAAAGATAAGCCCACCGAAGCTTGAAAATGTCATAATCAAGATGTCATGTATTAAATGAATGGATCTGAGGAGATGGAGGGAGATCGATAGGACAGAGGGGAACATGAGAAGCTCTGTGGAGTTCGGTTTTCCAGCTATTTGCGAAACTGAAAAATTCAACCCTGGAAGGGGTTTTCTTCTCACTGAAATTCATCAGGGCTGTGAATCTTCCATTAGGTCCCCCTCCTGGCCTCTCTCGGCACCCCCGCCCTTTTCTTCGGGTAGAGATGGCTCTCTGCTCTGCGAGTTTGGGAGGAGGCAAAAACCTATGCATACCCCCGTCTGTCTGTCCATCTGTCTCCTTCTGGAGCTGGCCTGCTGTGGCCTCGCCTCTGTTCTGTGTTTCAAGAACGACCTCCCGTGGGTGGTCCAGCAGCACCTACTTGGGCCTATCTCCTTCCCAGTATGGGCCTGAGGTAGGGGCCACATTCTCTAAAACCAGTTTGACCAGTAACGCTCTCTGGGCTCCTCCCTGCTTACTCTTTGTCTCAGAGCTTCAGAGGGGAAGAAAGTCATTGTTTTCTGGTCTTCCCATCATTGACTTTCCTAAGCACCCCTGGAAAGAGTGGTCCTAGGACCAAATGGCTTTGCTGAAGATGGGCGGGAAGTCCTGTCTTGTTGAAGAAGGACACAGAAAGGGATTCTATGGTCAGAAGGCCAATGGCTACAAGCTGGTGTAGGATGTTAAGTCCAGTTGGGTGGAATCTGTTGTTGGAAAGCATCTCAGACTTGGATCAGCAGGACTGTGGTTCTTTCCCTAGCAGGACACTCATTGTGTGGCTGCATTGAATTATGCCACGCCTCAGTTTGTTTACCCATAAAATGGGACCAGTTTTCATTCTGAAATTTGGCAATGCTGTTGGAAATGATAAAGATTGTGCCTTGGGGCAGAGTAATACCTATTTATAACTTTTAAATCTTAATTATGAAAATAAATGGATAGGAGGGTATGGATAAAAAGTCAGGAATACACAAGAGGCCCTTAAAACGTTTTTTAAGCAAGGCAACATAATTATAAAAAATTGAAATTTTATTTCTCCAATGATGATGATATAGGCAAAAGATACACAAAGATGGAATAATTGAAAGGGTAAAAGTTGGCTTCAAATTCTAGCTCCATCATGTGACCTGGACAAAGAAAATGTACCTCTTGGGGCCTTGTCATTCTCACTTATAAGATGGTGATGGGAAGATACTGTGAGGTGAATATGTACAGACTTCTGCTACGCAGTAGGCACTAAATAAATGCAATTTGCTGTGGCTCATATACCATGAGCTCCACCTTGGAAGGACCTACCTTTGACAGCTGTCTTTTTAGATGATGCATGCCCAGGGTGTGGGTCACGCTGAGTGGCCAGGTCTTGGTCCACACGAGGGCTCTCTGTTTGCCCAGAAGAGCACTTTCCATTTGGTGATCTCAGTTGCACCTCTCCATTAGACCAAAGGTGCTAAAATCAAGAGTCTCATGCTCTACCAACTGAGCTAGCCGGGCAGTTAAAGGTGCTAAAATCAACGTCATCACAGATTAAGCTCTGCGAGGTCTGGGTGTTGGATGCTTCCACCCTTGACCCGAGTGTAAGAGTGTAAGAATGGAGAATGTGCAGCTGAGGTCTGCCATGATATGTAATGACATGTAACTGCAACTGGTGGCCAGCATCTAGAGAACTGGATCTGAATCAAATGGGATGGACCCAAGGACCAGGAGAGGAGAGTGCCTGGGTGGTCCAAGGTCAGGTGGGTAGATCCCAGTGGGAAGGCTCCGACGTGCACAGAGAAGAGGGAGAACTGTAACCCACATAGCTACATAGCACAAATGCCTTCAGAGTTGTCAAAACAGTGGTAAAGTAACCTCTGATCAGTCTGACCTCTTCCTCCAGAGGCCACATTGTCTGCCTCCCTCTCTTGCTTAGTCTGTTTCAGCCAAAACATTGTCCTGTTTTCTCTTCTGTGGACAGGTCAAGTTTGTTCCTGCCTTCAGGGCTTTTGCCTGTGCACTGCCCTGTGTCTGGAGTTTTTAGATTTTAGCACAGCTGTCTCCTCTGCACATTGACTAACCCAATAGTGAATGTTTCCTAGAAATTTGCCCTTTTAGAGGCAAACTGTTCCCTGATCAGTAATAAGGAGCAAAAATCTAGCCGACCATATCGATTTACCAAAGCCACCCAGAAAATTGATCCAGAACTATCTAAAAGGATCATTTAAATAGCTCTAGTGTTTCATCATTACTCTGAAACAAATGCAAACCCCAAGTCCTGGAAAGTAACAAAACAGCTAGGGAGAATTTTCATGATCTGCCATCCATTCTTACCAACTTGGGACTGACAACAATTTTGTTTTGGGGTTTCAATAAAAATTTTACCTTCCTAGAGTCAAGGTCTAACACAATTCCTATATATGTTTCTGTAGTGCTGTTTTGTATCGTCTGTGTAGGAGCTGTGAGGTTTATACAGTTAGAGTTGCAGTCAGTCTTGCTGACCAAGAACAGCTGGACAGTAAAGGACAATGAAGAGTTGAATCTATGGTTAAACTATTAAATTAATGGTGTTCTGCAGTTGACAAATAGGTGAATAGGCCAACCAATAATCAAGGGCCTCCTACTATTAAATATTGAACACTAGGCCCAGGAGGTAAAGATTAATGTAGCAAAATAAATAAAGAAAGATTAATGAAGCAGCCCCTGGCTTTCGAAGCTCATAATCCATGGTGGCGGGGGGAATGTGGGGGAGTCACGATATGGGGTGGGGTCGCTGTAGGTTTTCTTCAGGCTGCTCTAGGAACCCAGGGAAGGGGCCCAGAAGGAGTCTACATGGACATCTTGGGACTCTCCTCCCCAGAATGCATGGAATTTCGTAATGGTTGAAGAAACCCATGAAATGCTTATGTTACACGGAAAGTCCTTATCATACAAATTGGTTGGGTTCTCTGGTTCTCATTTTCGTATAAACTAGGATACTTTAAAAATAAAATTAATTAATCTTCCACCTCCTCCAGACCTCCTCTTCGCTCCCCCAAGGTAGCAGTCATTAGCCATTTTTAGGGTCTATTTCCAGATGTATCCAGTCAATTTTGTAAGTCCTCATTCCCTCCCACACCAATGGGACCGTTCTATACATCCTGTTTAGCATCTTGTTTTTCTGCTGAATGATATATAGAATGTGTATCCATGTTGGCTTAGGCAGATCTCCCTCACTGGTGTAACCCCATGTGGCCCCCTAGTCTAGCCTCTAACCCTTTCTTTATATGCAGCCAGAGGCATCTTTTATTTTCTTTTAGTTTTCTAAAAATACATAGCCTCTTTCCTTTTTAAAAATTGTTCAGTTCTTTTTATTGTGGCAAAATACACATAACATATAATTAACCATCTTGATCATTTTAAGTGTATAGTTCCGTGGGACTGAGTACATTCAACCTGTGTGCTACCCTCCCCATCATCCATCTCCGTAACTCTTTTCATCTTGAAAAGCCGAAACTCTGACCCCATTAAACGATAACTCCCCGTGACCCCTTCCCGCAGCCCCTGGCAATCACTATTCTAGCTCCTTTCTTGCTGTTTTTTAATCTCCCCTTTGCCTCATGCCCCAGCCTCTGGCAACCACCGTTGTGCTCTCTGTTACTATGAATTCAGGTGGCTTTTTTCGTTAGAGTCCACGTATAGGTGAGCTCATGTGGTATTTATCCTTCTGGATCTGAACTGTTTCCCTTCGCATCATGTCCTCGGCTTCCTCCGAGGAAGAGGAAGAGAGGCTGCAAGTGGAGGGGTGTCTTTTCCAAGCACAAATCTGAACACTGAGACCCTCCTTCCCACCACTGCTTCCATCCCTGCCAGTGCCAAGCTTGTCTTGAAGACTAAAGACTGAAGGCCACACTGGGGCCTGTGGGACCCGCGAGGGAGATTCCTTCCTTGCTCCAACAGCCTCTGGCTTGCTCCCGCCAGTGGCCACTCTGTTCCCCTTCCACTCTCTTGTCCTGTTCCCCACCTCCTCCCAGGTCTTGGCCTGGCACCCTGTTCCTTCTGCTCTCCCCTGTCCCTCATTAATACCTGCATACCCGTGGAGCCCAGCTTCCTGCAGACCCTCACCCCTGGAGCTCTCCTGACTCCCTGGTGAGATGGCATTTCCCCTTGTCCTTGCCAGTAGCACTGCAGAGGTGGTCCTTCATTGGCTTGGCACACTTGTACGTCTGCCGCTACTTTGTGACCATTTTTTTTGTTGTTCCTGTACCCCTCAAAAGACCGGGGGCTTCTAAAGCCAACTGTCTACTTTCCCTCACTCTATATCCTGGAACCCAGGACGATGCCTAGTACATAGTAGGTGCCAAATTAATGGTTGTTCAGCAAACGGATCCTACAAAGGAGGTGAGCTCTTCTTTCTATTCCTTTCCTACGCCTTCCTCTTCTGAAGACTAATGAGAGCTGTTAATATTTTCCAATCTCATTGGCTGCCTTGCTTGTCCAGATAACTTGTAGGTATAGAAAACAGAAGGTAATTTGAAATTGCTCCTCTCAAGGAGTCTAGCAGCAGATGGTCTCAAAATCATCTGGCTGTCTGATGTCTACACAGCATACACTCTCTATGTAACACAGGTGAACACATCAACTAGACTGGCTACATTCATGTAGGTAAATTAAAAGCCAGATACAGGCAGTATGTTTTAGAGTGAAATTTTCAAGTCTCTTGACAGCCCTTTTGGTGGAGTGGAGGTTGGTCTGGTTTTATCCTCAGCCTGGCCCCAAAAGGCCTCTATCCCCTTGAGCAGCTGCTCCAAGCCCAGCTTCTCTACTTCGCTCAGGGTGCTTTGTTTAGGGCCGATTGAAGTGTTAATGCAAAAACACATTGAAAAATACAAAACCCAGAAATGAATTTAGTTGAAAAGTAAATACAACTGGTCCAGAAGACCATAGCATGACATTTTTCCCAGAACAGTCTGTGTGTTCTAAGTCATGCACCTGCTTGAGCCGATGGGATGAATCCAGCCAGCACACTCTGGTGCACCGTTCCTCCCTGGGCTGCGCTGGAGCTGGCCTGTAGTAAGGGATTCATGCAACCGAACTCCTGGGACGCAGCAAAGCACTAGGCTCACGAGGGTCTTCGGACTTCTGTTGGGACCGGAGGCGGCAGCCGCAGCCACCTGGTGCAGATACACTCTCGGCTTCCAGACCCAGGAATCAGATCCAGCCCAGTTCCAGCCTGGTTAGTGTGTCCAGCAGCCACACTCACTTCTATCAGAAAAGTGTTAGCTGACAGTAAGGTAGGGGGAGAAAAAAAAAAAAAAAAGGAGCAGGGGTTGGGGAGGGGGGAAGCAGAGCTTTTTGGAGGCATTTCAAGAAAGTTCTCCCAAAAGTTCCAGCAACCTGGAAGGAGAGTTTGGGGAAGTAGAACGGTTGATCAGAAATGCAAGCAGTGTGGGCAGCTCAGGCCTGGGACACTGTGCAGAGCGTGTAACCCGGTGTCGTCGTCTTTAGTGGCCAAGAGGTTGTGCACTCGCTGTGGATATAGGGTTGACACCATGTGGGGCTATTTACATGAAGGCAGACGTCAACTATGAGGGCTCATTGAGAACTCGTGTGGCCCTGCCACGGGGATCACAGTGGAGCCCTCTACCCAGCCGGAGGGGAAACAGGGCTGGCTTGGCTGTGTTGATGCTAGATGGGTGTCAGAGCATACTCTGAGCATTGGACTGCAGCCTACAACTGAATTTTTCAGAGAACGTTGAAATACAGGGAAACCAAGTGAGTCATGCTCCTCTTCCAGCCAGAAAAATGAGCGTCTCTCTCCGTGTGCACCAGGTGTTGCTAAATGAAGGGGCTGTGACCTGCGATGGAGGCTTAGTTCGAGCTTCACAAAACACCTTCTCCCATCCACGGTGATCATTCCCTTGCCGTGATTTATGCCGGTCCATATGCCCATCTGTGAGGTCATTCGGCTGGAGCAGTAAATGCTCTAATAGTCAGCCTCTCGGCGGCATGGGCTTCGTGAGCTTGGGCAGGCAGCCTCGGGTGGCCAAACCAGACCTCAGGGGTCTTGGTAAAAACTCAGGAGTCAAAAGATCTGGAGGCAAACACACTTCATTCATCTCATTCTTCTCAAACTTCCAGGAGCCATCAGGGCCCTCTTCCTATTAGGCTTCTAGGAAAGGGCTCTGCACACTTGGCCTTTGCTTGGGGATCTGCCCGTGCTCTTCCTCCGACTGTCACTTTTCAAGGTAAAGAAGAGCTGGTTCTTGGGGTCCGTGGCCACTGAGGATGTAGCTAAGAGGAGGATCTGAGTACCCTGAGATTGCAAAACTCTCACAGTGCATGGCTTGGTGAGAAGAGTCTGAGCATTTTGTGGGAAGACAGGCCCTTCCACACCCACCTCTGAATCCCATTTCCAGGCACCTGGGGTCCTAATGTGTGAATAATGGCATGAGGCTGGTGCAGCTGTGAGTCACATAGAGACAGCCTTCTCTTCCCAAATGAGATTCACTTCTCTCTGGTCTTATCTAGCCTTTTTTATTGCCAAAACTTCCAGGCCTGTTCACATCATCCAGAACATTCCACGTGTGTGCAGGCCCACAAACAGGACAGACATAACTGGGCACTCTTGACCTGTTCCGGGCGGGAGATTATGTTGCCTTCTTCCATTTATTTTCCTACTCAGACAGACTGGTGCTTTTTTTTAAATATATTTTTTTAGATTTTTATTTATTTATTGGACAGAGAGAGATCACAGGCAGAGAGGCAGGCAGAGAGAGAGGGGGAAGCAGGCTCCCTGCCAAGCAGAAAGCCCAATGCGGGACTCAATCCTAAGACCCTGAGATCATGACCTGAGCCGAAGGCAGAGGCTTAACGCACTGAGCCACCCAGGTGCCCACAGACTGGTGCTTTCTCAAAGGGCGCAAGGCTGTGCTCAGTAATCCCGAGCTCACAGCATAAGCTTCAGAGGACAGTGTCTTCCTCCCCTTTATCCTCTATCCCTCTTCCAACACCACGCCTGCTCCTTTTTAGGACTGCCCAGCAGCAGACTTTCTTCCTGTTCTTGACATGTTCTTTAAAGACAGGGGTACCTGTTGCTATTTTCATCCTGTAAATGAAGAAACCAAGTCTCAGGGAGGTTGGGTAAATGTCACAGCAGGGACTGACAGCAAGGCTGGTGTGGTCCTAAGGCCCACACTTCTACTATTGCGCTGGAAGATAATTCCATGGATGTTTTCTTCCAATAACTTATAGCTTTTTTAAAATATTCTTATAAAAAGACTATGTTATTCCTTTGAAAAAAGCTGGAAAAGACTGAGAAGTGGAATGAAGGAAGTAACAATGGCTTATAATCCTGCCTCCCAGTGATCTCTGTTCTTCACGTGTGGCTGTGTGGGGCAGACGCTAAGGATTTGGATCTGGACTTGAACTCATCCAGCTAGTGATACCAATTTCCCGTCAAGTGGAGAGAGAGAAAATAATGCATCTTCAGTTTGTCATAATAATTTTTAAAAAATTACTTATTTATTTATTTGACCGACAGAGATTACAAGTAGGCAGAGAGGCAGGCAGAGAGAGAGAGGAGGAGGAAGCAGACTCCCCACTGAGCAGAGAGCCCGATGCGGGGCTCGATTCCAGGACCCTGAGATCATGACCCGAGCTGAAGGCAGAGGCTTTAACCCACTGAGCCACCCAGGTGCCCCAGTCATAATGATTAAGTGCGATGTTTTCAAAGACTTAACATAGCAGGAAGACACCAAATGTTCATTAGTCCTCTCATCCTGTCTTGATCTTTTCAGTGTGTGGATAGACAGAGCTCACGTGTGACTGTACCCTATGGCTAGGTCCTGTTCGGTCCACTGCTTTTATAATTTTGTTAGAAGGAAATCCTCTCTCCAGCTCACTGAGAGCTGACTATTTAGGTGCCTTCCCATTTTTTGACCTTTATAAAGTGTTTTTTGGCTTGTGGGGTGAGAAGAGGGTATGGGATTGGACCTCTGGCTAGAAGCTGTAACATTTTCTTTCTTTAAAAAAAAAAAAAAACTTGAAAAAATGTAAAGTAAAAAGGGTTCAACATGAACTTTATTAGCTTTGAACAGTGTTAACTTTGAGTGGTGAATACTTGGGGGTCATGCTTACTTAATGAACTGTTTTGAAATGTGTAATAACTGAGCATTTAACATTTCAAAAATTGGGATGCTGAGATGAACATCCTTGTACATAGAGCTTTATGCATTTATAGGATCATTTCCCTAGTACACATTCTAGAAATTGGAATTTCTGGATCAAAAGATACTCCATGAAGTCTGCGCAGGGGGCCGTGTATCGATTCACACGTCCTCACGTCTGTGCCCATGTCAACTGTGGTTCTAAAAAATCTGAGATAATATTTGGGAACTGATAGAGGAACTGCCTTCTTGGAGAACTATGAAACTGAACACTCTTCTACTTTTATTTTTTGGTGGGTTCCTTTTTATAAGCTTTGCCCATTTTCCTATGGTGTGTTTTTGGTTTTTCTTAATGATTTATAAGATGCCTTTATATGTTAAGGGCATTAGCCTTTGATCTGGGTTATGCATAAAAAGAATTCTTCCCAGTTTGGACAGCCCTTATATCTTGGGTTGTCAAAGCAAGGACAGCGAAGACCTCCCCATTCCAAAGGTCATGGCTCACATTCAGTCATTTGCTTATTTTTGCCTCAGATCTCCAGTGGAAGTCGGGCCACATGGCGGAAAGTCTCACCAACATGCCCCGGCACTCCCTGTACATCATCATCGGGGCCCTCTGCGTGGCCTTCATCCTGATGCTGATCATCCTCATCGTGGGCATTTGCCGCATCAGCCGCATCGAGTACCAGGGCTCCTCCAGGCCAGCCTACGAGGAGTTCTATAACTGTCGCAGCATTGACAGCGAGTTCAGCAACGCCATCGCCTCCATCCGGCATGCCAGGTGGGCTGCGGGGGTAGGGGGCGTAGGGGGATCAGGGCTGAGGGAGATCCCACTTCCACCTGTGCATTCCCGGGATGGGGTGATGTTGTGAACAGGACTGCGCACCTGCAAAGAAGATTTGACAGACGAAAGCAGAGGTTTTGTCTGGGGGGAGGACAATGAAGCTGCTTTGTAAGCAGCATCTTTGCATTTGCTGCTAGCTTTCTGTTTTTATTGGATGCATTCATTCATTTAATTTGTGTTTATCTGCGCTGGAAATAGCCGATTCTTAATCATGGTGTAGGAAACATTTTTTTGATGGCTGCTTTTTGGAATGTCTCTAGCTACGTTCTTCAAACAGCCTGGATAGAAATAACCTTTGATTTAGGGGCTTTCTTCAGGAGAGACAAACAGCTATCATTCTGCTGTCAGTGTTCATATCCTATAACATGGTGTCCTTTTCTGGAGGAAGGACTGCTGGAGAGACAAGAAGGGAGTGTGGTACCACAGCATGAGTTCCAACTACCCCATTACCTGACTCGCTTTCACACAGACCAGTCAAGCCTCCACAAACATGGTTCCCTCAACTGAAAAAAAGACATAAGTCCCCCTGCTTGGAGGGTTAAGGCAATCAAATTAAATTATAAATATTAAAGAATTATACAAGCCAATAACACCATATTTATTTCGCTATTATAACACTAAAAAAATCAGCTAATCTAACATTTTGTTGACTTCTGGAAAGGACAGTTATTACCCGAACAATCACGACAGTGTTTGTTAAAGGACAGCTATCTCTTCTTTCAGTTGCTAGAACAATGTAAAGCAAACAATTCAGAAAGTCTGGGCAGTAGGCAAGAGCGGGCTGAACTTGGTGGCTTAAGATTGGGGCTCACAAGAACCAGTAGCTGCATGACCTTGGCTGAGACATGGTATACTGGTCTTGCTCAAAACATACGCAGATCCAAAATCCATCCGAATGGCATAGAAACTGAGAGGTTCAGAAAGTTTGCCTTCTTTGTGAGAAATCTCCAAACCCAAGACTCCCATCTGACTGGAATCTTGCCACCTTGGTGGAAGCAAAAGTCCAGTCTTATTCTCCAGGGAGAGGAGCCACTGGAGGGAGAGAGTTTGGGAGGCATGGGGCAGCTGCCCCAATGCCAGGTGGGACAAGGGTACCTTTTTTTCTGAGAGCTGCACCCACCTTACTTCTAGAACTGTGAAAGAGAAGGGGAAGGTGCATCTCCTTCCAAGTCGGGACCCATGCGGCGGCTCCTCCTTGACTCTCCAGGGCGAGCTTGCCAACACGGCCTCCGGGAAGCCCAGAGACCAATCCCTGCCGGCCTTGTTGAGTTGACTCCTACCCCGACCAGTACCTAAAGGGCCTTTCCTCAGGGTCCAGCACATAGTGGGCTTGGCTTACTTGAATTTGAGGTCTGTCTTTTGAAGGACAGTCTCTGTTCGGGGTTGGTGTATGGGTGTATGGTGTCTTGACATGCCTGACAGGTGGCTTCATTCTAAGGCGGCAGTCTCGTAAGGGGCCCGGACGGGAGATGGAAAAAGGAGAGGAGAGAAGACAAGCTTCTCTGTTGCTCAAGAGCCTTCTCTCTCCATTCCCCAGGGTGCTGAGTTCACCAGGAAGGAGCAGAATTGGGGGCATTATACTGGGATGCATTGGGACCCCAGAGGGATCTCTGGCTAAGATTCTTTGTGTTCAAGAGGAGTATTTTATTTCAGCCCCAGAATAGTTTAAGATAGATTTCTCTGAGCTTCCTGCTTACATAGCCTGCTCGGAGAATGTTTAACTGCATAGTCTTGGAAAGAAAGAATAAACTTGAAAGCATTTACAAACCTGGTTCTTATTTGGTGCCGATTTTTATCAAAAATATTTTCTGCAGAATTCCCAACCGAAAAGCTCCTCCATGCACCAGTGACTGCAGATAAAACCATTGAAGTCAATACAATACCTTCCCAGATATCTGGAACATTCCCTTATAAATGTTTATTCAACTATGACCTGTGGTTTCTACAGCATGGCTCCCTCGAGGTCCTGGCTGGGTCTCTGGTGCCTTTCCACTCCCTTATCCTGGAAACCCTAGAAAGGCATTGAAAAAGATATTACCGGGGCACCTGAGTGGCTCAGTGGGTTAAAGCCTCTGCCTTCGGCTCGGGTCATGATCTCAGGTTCCTGGGATTGAGCCCTGCATCGGGCTCTTTGCTCAGCAGGGAGCCTGCTTCCCTTCCTCTCTCTGCCTGCCTCTCTGCCTACTTGTGATCTCTCTCTGTCAAATAAATAAAAATAAAATATTAAAAAAAAAAAAAAGAAAAAGATATTACCTCCTCCCTGGTTTCTAGCAGTGACCTAGAGCTAAGGCCCCTTTCACAGCCTGTCTCCCAGCTGCTGGCCCGGGGGTGACACTGGACCGGAATGACTGCGGCTTGGCTGCCACACGGGACGAATCCAAGTGGGTCGCCTGTGACATTCCCGAGGGACTGAGGAAGGGTCTGGCAATTCTGACGCCAGCGCTCGGTTGACACCTGTGCTCCCTTTTCTCTCTCTCGTCAAGAGTCCCCTGTCCTGTGGCTGCTTTGCTCAGGCTGGAGAGAGTCTGCAAATGAGCAGCGGGAGTGGATAGTTCTTTCACACCCTGGAGCGAGGTCCCATCTCCGGGAGGTTACTCTTTGCTCCCCTAGCTCTAAGTGTCTGATCACAGAACACAACAACAGAACAGCTGTGAAAGGACCCAGCCTTGTTTTCTCAAATAGCACCTTGGAGTTTGGGCCTTTCTCAAGGTCAGGTCCATCTGCGTTCCCTGCGTGGTGTTTTATCTCTTGACTTCCAGGACAGTATGAACTAGAAGAATGCAAGTTCTTTGATCCGCCTCATAACTGGTTTGCAGTACCTTGTAGTGAGATACGGTGTACAAGACTTGTCACTGGGTATGTTTGAGATGTCAGTGACAGGAATGCTGCTATTGCCAGCACTTGCATTACGGCGTCCAGTTTTGGTCGCCACCGCCGGACACTAGGCTAAATCCTTTGGAGAGAGGGACCATGGGCGAGTCTTCCAGTCTTCATCGAGGGCCTGCCAAATCTCTTAGAATTTACAGACCTTACATTGCCTGGGTCTCTATGACTACTTAGCTCTGCCTTTGGAGTATCAAAGTAGCAGAGATGCATTTTGAAGGGGGCTCAACTGTGTTCCAATAAAACTTTATTTAAAAACAGGCAAGAGGCTATAATTGGCTTACAGGCTCTATACTTTGTTAACCCCTGGTCTCCATGATAATTTTCTCTATTTTCCAAATTTGCTTTTTACATTTAAAACGTATCTTTGTGATAAGAAAAAAAAAAAACCCTGTGTGTTATTTGAAGGAATAAATAAATACTCAGGCCATGACACAGGTAAGCTCTTACATTGGTTTGATGCCTGAAAGTTTAAATGGAATTCTATGGGGATTAGCTTATTTCTTAACATCCACCCAATTTTGAGACACTAAGGAAATATAAAAAGCTGTTGGGATTAAAAATTTAAGTAGGAATACATTTTCATTTTTTTTACTAGATGTGAGCTTGTTCCTGTGTTAGGTGTAGGAGATTCAAGGAAAGTCCTGTTTCATCTTATTGTGTTTTAAAGATTTTATTTATTCATGGATGAGAGAGAAGGAGATTGAACAGGGGGAGGAGCAGAGGGAGGGGGACAAGCAGACTGCACACTGAGCACAGAGCCTGGCACTGGCCTTGATCTCAGGACCCTGAGATCATGACCTGAGCCAAAACCATGAGTTGGATGTTTAACCAACTGAGCCACCCAGGCACCCCTCATTTTATTGTGTTTTAAAAGCCATTTTACTTCTAAGCGGTGGATACTGCACTGTGTATGGAAGTCTGTGTGTCACCTAATGAATTTGGTTAAATAAACATGTAAGGAGCTAGTTAAGTCATAGCACAGGGATTCCAGCTCCAAGATAGCGCTGGGGGCAGTGATTAGCCCTTTTAAAACCAGGTTACCTTTGTAACAAGCATTATACCTTATGACCCGTCCTGGTTTGGAGCTGATCTCATTAGCACTGTGCACACAGCCCGTGACTTGCCTAAACACGAAACAAGGTTCTTGTTCTTTGGTTGACTCCGTGCAAGTATGGTGGCCACGTGTCTCCTCGTGACTGGTTTCAGCACTTGCCTCGTCATGCTCAGTGGGTCTGAAACACCTGTCCTCAAACCTGCCTTGTCAATATTCAGCCCTGTGCTGACAATTTAAGAGGACAGCCCTTTGAATGATAGTTGGTTGGCAGATTGCGTAACATGGAGGCATTTAACTTTCTAGGTTTTGGAGACACAGATTCTTCTTCAAACTGTGAAGTCATATAAAAATAAAATGGATATTTTAAACACACAGTCAGCCTATCAAGTTACTTAAAAATTTTCCTCTTGGCCAACCAACTGGTTAGAAGGCAATCTGTGATTTGCTAACCCTCCCGTCCGAGTTCCCCCAGGAAACTGTCCCGTGACACCTTTGTGAGGATCCAGAGGGATTTTCCCTGGGATTGCCTGACTTTTGAGATGAATCATATTATTGGTGGTGTATTGTTACCAACGAATCTAGCTGTTTTATGAGAAAGAGATTGTCAAAATATTTGCCCCTTAAAGTAACTTCTAAAAGCTTCGGCCTAGAGAGAATGTGTTAGGATCCAGGTGGCTTTGCACTTTCCCTTACCCCAGTCTCAGATGATGCTGGCCCTGCTCCATTTAGATACACAGACCATAGGCTGGACTCCAGCTCGATGCAAGCACGTACCAGCGAGGGTGCATGTTTCAGACATGATTGCATTGAAGGCTTTTTCATCTTATGGTACTATCCTTGGTTTTCTTGGTGGCAGAATGCATTAACTCTGTAAGTCTGCATTTTGTCTGGTATGCACCTGGCACAGTTTGTGCCTTGGTACCCCCGAAGACAAGTAAATCTTGAGTGAATCAAAACAAAGGATTGATGAATGTTTAAAAACAAAAGATCCAATGGAGAATGCATTTCCTCCTTTCTCATTCTGTTGTACTTCTCACTCTGTGGAAGACTGGCTTTCCAAGAGAGCAGAGGGAAAAGAAGGAGTGGGGGCCGGGGAGGTAGGCTGAAAGCCATGGTAAATAAGCCCTTTGAAGTCTTTGGGGTGCATCCTACCAGGCTTTTTAAAACGTAAGGTTCCTTACATGTTTCTTTTTTGAACCTCATTGGACTTAAAACAGTTAAAAAATGTGGTCTCTCCATGGAGGAGGCGTAGTAGGTAAATGTGGAAGATTGTTTAAATGATATGGTACCCCAGGGACTTGAGGGAAGGTGAGGCCTTCCATGGGAAGAGACCACCCAGAGGTTGAATTTATGTTAAAAATCTTCCATCTTCAGACTGGTTTGGCAGGAAGTTCTGAAAATGGATTTTGACACCCCTGGCTTCCGGGCATCAGTCCTGCTGCTAAGAGGATTTAGGCATACACAGATCTTTTGGGACAATGGCTTGAGCTCAGAGGATAAAAGCCAAAGACCAAAAAACAACAATGGCTTGTGTGTGCATGGGGTGTGGGGAAGAACAGGTGGATGGCGTTGGATGATGGGTATTGAGTATCATGGACAAACATCTTCTCTGAAGTCCTTTCCTCTCTCTGCCCTTCTTCTCATGTTGGGACCTCAAATGACCTCTGGGCATTCCTAGCCTTCCTATAAGTCCCCAGGCCCTAGAATGGATGTAACTATCTCCAGATAGTTAATGGTTCTCAGAAGGAAAAGACAGATATGTGTCTTAAAACCTACCGTAGAGCTGTCAGGCCAGGCTGCTTTGCCAGGATTTAGCCTAGAAGCTTCAACATTCATTTGGACTCCACGTCTCATGAAATCCTTTTTTTACTCCCTGCACTGGAGACTAACACGTGTACTCGTTCAGTGGTGATATCCAGATCTCTTAAATTTCTGTGCTTGCGAGAGAATGTTTTTCTTAGGGTATTTTTATTGTTATTCTTTTTTTTTTTTTTTAAGATTTTATTTATTTATCTGACAGAGAGAAATCACAAGTAGATGGAGAGGCAGGCAGAGAGAGAGAGGAGGAAGCAGGCTCCCTGCTGAGCAGAGAGCCCGATACGGGATTCGATCCTAGGACTCTGAGATCATGACCTGAGCTGAAGGCAGCGGCTTAACCCACTGAGCCACCCAGGCGCCCGTTTAAGTTATTCTCGCTATGTGCCTTTCACAGGACTTGAGATCCACTGTTCCTCTAACTGGGGTCCTCTCTCCCCTCTGGTTTCAGGTTTGGAAAGAAATCCCGGCCTGCGATGTATGATGTGACCCCCATCGCCTACGAGGACTACAGCCCCGACGACAAACCCCTGGTCACACTGATCAAAACGAAAGATTTGTAATCTTTTTTGGGGGATTATTTTTCAAAAAGATAGGATACTACCCTCATTTAAATATTTTTAAGAAAATAAAAAGCTTAAGAAATTTGAAATGGTAGCTGCGCAAAAGTTTTCGGGAGAATATCGAGGAACTAATTTTCTGCAGCTTTTAGTTTGGAAAAAATATTTTAAAAACACGAAATTTGTGAAACCCATAGACTACGTTTTAATGTACTTTCAGCTCTTTAAACTGTATGCTTTGACTAGTGTGTGCTGTCCCCATGGTAGATGCCGTCAGGAAACGCAGCTGGCTTTCTGTGGCTGTTGCAGAGAATAGTCTAATTGAGGAGAAGTTTCCATGTGACGTGTGAGTGCCGGCTTTCTGAGTAGTTAGGAAACACATGTAGAGTATGACCCATATAACAGTATACCCGTTAACCTAAACAAAGTCTGAAATGTTTGTTTTGTGAATCAGAGACTAGTTGCATTTACTATTCCTAACCCGATTGAAATTAGCCTTTGCCTTATTCTGTGCATGGGTAAGTAACTTATTTCTGCACTGTTTCATTGAACCTTGCGGAAATGTTCTCTTGAGTTCGTTCTTGTCATTTTCGTAACAGTCGTCAAGCCAGGCCTTGAAATTGTGCAGCGAGAGGGCCTCGTGAGGCAAATTACAATCGCACCGAATCTATATTTCCTTTTAGGAGTCAAGGTTTTTCTATTGTGAGTAAGTTAAATTTGCATTGGCGTTGTTTGTTGCTAAGAGGTAGTCAATATAAGAGAGTCCTAGTTCCGTAGTGAGTACTTCTCATAGTGCATCTTTATTTATATCCAGGACACGTCTGTGGCTGTATTGCATTGATATGTGCTTCTTCTGATTCTTGCTAATTTCACAGAATATTGAATAAATGTACCAAGTCCAGGATGCACTTGTCTCTCGTTCTTTTAAAATCATAGAACACATTTTGGGTTTGCTACTTCAGGTCAGTCTCACTGTTTTTCACATTTTAACTATGCCAAGGAGCCTCTCCCTTTGCCCTCCTGGTCCTCCTGATCTCCTAATTGCCAGGAAACCATCCTTACCTTCCTTATTTTTTGTTTTTAAGATTTTATTTTTTATTCCTGAGAAACACAGAGAGAGGCAGAGGGAGAAGCAGGCTCCCTGCTGAGTAGGGAGCCTGACGTAGGACTGGATCCCTGGACCCTGGGATCATGCCTTGAGCTGAGGGCAGTTGCTGAACCATCTGATCCACCCAGGCACTCCCTCCCTTCCTTTAAACATGAGAGACGGGGAAGAAAAATAACAAGAATTCTCCTTTAAAAACATTTTTTTACTTAAGATTTTATTTATTTGGAGAGAGGGAGAGCTTGTGCATGCACATGAGGAGAAGGGAGACGTAGAGGGAGGGGGGAAACAGTCTCCCCACTGAGTGGGGAGCCCAAAACGGGGCTTGATCCCAGGATCCCAGGATCATGACCTGAGCTGAAGGCAGATGCTTAACCGACTGAGCCACGCAGGCGCCCTCAAGAATTCTCCTTTTTAGCCCTTACTTCAGAGCCTGTCAGCGATGTGCAGGGCACCTGCAGCCTCAGAAACTATCTCACATAGGCTGGTGTCCAGTGGAGGTCAAGTGAAATTGCCTTAGCAAACAGCAATTTGGTTCTTAGGAACTTGAAAGCAGCTCGAAGCCACTACATATTCAATTCTATTTTGCATCTAAATACACCAAAGTCTCGGTCTTTTTTTTTTTCTTATTCTTTTTTTTTTTTTTTTTTTAATTCATTTTGTCTACACATGGCAACATTTGGTCATTTGGTAAGGCCAGGAAAAAGGCCCTGAAACCAGGTGCCAGGGAGGTTTTTCAGGCAAAAGGAAGGATTTATGATGCAATCCTTTCCCTCTCTTCCCTCAAACACCTGTCCCCAGTCCTACAAACGACATAGCAACACACCCACACTCTTGATTATTAAATGATAGCTTGCAGTATGTTAATATTTTTAGTTTGCATAAGCACTTGGAAGCACATTTAGAATAAAATATGAACACGGTCGTCTGAGCATTCGTGGGAACATCACAGATCGTGCTTATTTCCATCTCCTCGGGGAGACCGTTGGTGGCGTGGCACACAGACCCCTCCATCCACAGGAGGATGAGGAGAGGGTCTAGGAACATAGGTGGCAGTTCATCCATTTTCCCCTTGACTCTCCCCAGCCCCCCATGTTCAAGGACAATGTCCATGCTCCTGTCTCTTCCTCTGGAGGCTGTTCCATCCCACCCTCGCAACCCTCCAAGTTCTTGGTGATGCCCCTTGAAGCACTTGTTTGGAAATCGTGTGTCAATCTTGATCGTCATTTGTCTTTTTAAAGCAAATGAAGAGAGAGCCTACTTATTCAGGTCATGTTGGCTCACCTGCCTTTGGATAGTCTGAGGGCCGACATCACACATTCAGTAAGAAGACATCTCACTGAGCATTCGCTCTGCGTCAGGCAGACGGTGACAAAAGGAGTCTCAGGAAGGGACCGTAGGTCACAGTTTCTTCACAACCAGCACCTCATCTAATCCCCAAACAAATAAATGCAGACCCCCACTTCTGAGAGCCCGGTGGAGGTCAAGGAAAGGTTAACTGCCATGTGGCAGCAGGTTTGAGCAGAGTGGACTGGAATCCTGCTTCCGCTGTTGCCCTGCTAACGACTCAGGCAGGAGCACTGGGCTTCGTCATTTGGAAAATGGGGACAGAGATAGTTCCAGAATGCATGTAAATCACTCAGCTCACCTCTAGCTCACATTACTCACGCAGCACGTTAGCTCTTGCTGTTTTTGCCGTGTTAACGTTGGATAGAGACCGTATCCACAGTCATCGGTCGCTCGCTCTGCGGACTGTGCCTTGTGATCTGTAGCCAGGGCGCTGGGGACGGTGGATGGGTCAGGAGTCCCCCGAAAGCATGGCGCCCCTTCTCTTGAGTGTGCGCAACACTCTCTCACTTGAAATGGTTATTTGATGAGCCCCAATAAATGGCCCCCCGGGGGCTTGACTCGTACCACAGGGGAGTTGGAATTAGCCCTTTTCTAACACCAGGTTTTCACAAGGTGAGACAACTTTACGTCACAACAGGAACCCCCGCCCTCGGAAGCGTTCCAGCTCATTCTGTAGTGTTTACATAGTTCTTAATTCTTGCAAGGAAATGGCACATGCAGAGAAATTATTTCCAGGTGATTGTAACCATTGAGAGCTGGTCTCATGGACGTGTGTATCCAACACAGTGCGGCTCTGCTCAGCACGGGCTGGCACCTGTGGGCCCTGGCTCACCCTTTCTGACCTTGCTCATTAGAACGGGGGCCCATTTTAGTTCCTTGAGGAAACTCTGTACTGTTTTCCGTAGTAATACCGGTGGGAATGTGCTAAGATGATCTGATTCAACCTGGTGTCAGCCCATTTTGCCCCCCCTGCCCCCCTGCAGGGCTCTCTGAGGGGATGGAGGCATGATAGGAGTTCCGCAGAAGGCAATCTGAAAAACACTGGACCAGCTAATTGATTCCCAAAACTCTTCATTCCCCAATCCGCCAGTCCATCCACCTGCCCAGCAGGTGTTAATGGAGCACTCAGCATGGCCTTTGCTGGGAGGGCTCTTTGACATGGAATATCTAAGTCAGGACTTGAAGGATGGGTAGGAATTACCCAGGTGAAGGGAGAGGAAGGTGATGTGGAGCCTTGAAGAGAGAAAATGGGTACTTCTGAGAAACTCCAAAAACTGAGTCAGGCTGGAGCGTCGCGTGCAAAGTCAAGGTGAGCATGTCTCACTCCATGACCCAGCAAGTTCTCTCCTAGGTAAATGTTCAAGAGCAGCCAAAACACAGATAAGACAAGTCTTCAACAAGAACCTTTATAGCAACTTTTCTATAACAGTCCCCAATATACTAGAAAACCATTAAAAAAAAAAAAAAAAACAGAAAGAGGTACTGAAATATGCAGCAACACGTATGAATCTTGCAGATGTGGGTGTTGAGCCAAAACACAGCAGAAGATATAAAGCATGATTTCCATTTCTGTGAGATTCCAGATTGGGCAGAGCAAATTCATGGTGGTAGAAATCTAAGCCCTGGTGGCCTCTGGGTGCAGAGAGCAGCAGAATGATTGGAAAGGCCCAGAAGGACTTTTCTGGAATATGGAAATCGTATATTGATTTGAGTGGTGGTCACAAGCGAGTCTACATTTGACAAAAGTCATCAGACTATACACTGCGTTTTACAGTATGTAATTTTTAAAAAATCAATGACGTTTTAAAAACAATAAGATCATTTAAAAAACATGCAAGAGGGGTGCCTGGGTGGCTCAGTGGGTTTGAAGCCTCTGCCTTTGGCTCAGGTCATGATATCAGGGTCCTGGGATGGAGCCCCGCATCCGGCTTTCTGCTCAGCAGGGAGCCTGCCTCCCCCCACCCCCCGCCCCCTCTGCTTGCCTCTCTGCCTACTTGTGATCTCTGTCTGTCAAATAAATAAATAAACTCTTAAAAAAAAAAAATAGAAACCTCAGCCTCTGGACTGAGTCAGCAGCTCCATGAATTGGTAACGTTGATTTTGCTACGATGAATTTTTCTGCTAGTTATTAAAATTTTCTAATCCACGGATTAAAATTTAACCCACAAACACATTCCTAGACTGCTGTGTGGCAGTAGAAAAGGACAGACAACCAATTGTCATCCTTCTGTTGGCTTATTGGAAAATTACCACATTATTCAAGAAGATGTTCACAAAATTGAAATCCTCTTATTATTAGATTAGTCCATGTGGAAAATATTCCGTGGAGAAATTATTTTTTAATAAGGCAATTTCCTATTTTCCCAAGTCAAAATACCCCGTAACAATTTAAAATTCTTATATTACGGTTTCCTTATCCTGGAGTCAAGCCACTCTCACAGTCTTTCAGAAATGTGACTTCCATGGAGATGCACGTAACTCCCTATGGGTATAATTAACACGCAAAGTGGTCCTCAGATCAGGCTGAGTTTTAGACAGATCTACTCCAACAGATACACACCCATGGACACACACACACACACACACACACACACACACACATTCAACAGAGTAAATTATTCTGTTCAACCCTCACTCTACAGGGGAGCTGAGGGAGACCCCGGAAGAGTTGTAGATGACTTTCCCAAGGTCAGTGGGATACCGCTGCTATTAAGAAACACAAGATGGGTTCATGGAGCTGGAAGGATGAGCAGCACAGTTCCTGGCACATGGCACACAATAAATAGTAACTCATTATTCTTCCTAATGGGCTCTTGTCTGCATTGGCCATCCCGAGGCCCACTGTGTGCACAGAAGACCAAGGAGTAAGATGTAGAGAAAAAAGGAACTGGCTTCAGGGGATATTACTTCATGTAACTTTGCTGATTGACCACATGAACACTTTAGTCCAACTCAATTTCCAGAGGGCTTGCGACTGCTTCGGCTGTGAACTCAGGGGATGAGTGTGGAAGGCTTTCAGGACAGATAATATTCATGTGGCACGAGGCTTCCTTCCCTCAAATCAGGCAGCTGGGGACATGACTCATGGGCTTTGCTCTTTGAATGAATTTTAAGGTGCATTACAAGCGGACTACCTTTAATTCTCACATCATCTCACGTGCTAGTGATGAGAACTACTTATGAAACTGAAGAAAAACTGTAATTCAATCAGTTTTAAATGTGGAACTGTCCAGTTTGGAGGCAGTGGGTAAGCCTGAGGCCTGTGGCTGATGGTTCTTGTACAATAGGGCCAGCTGATTTTTGAGTTCTGATATTCAGGGTTCAGCAGACTCGACCTCTGGAAAGGCTACTAGCACTGAAGATTCTCTCCGCAAGGGGTGGGTGATCTCCGTGCCATTCCTCATGGTACTTCGGAAGGCAGTCACCACTTGACATGGACAGGATCCATTTCTGGCTACTTTCTTTCCCAGAAGACTCATTCTCAGATTCATTGTTTCCAGGGCACTAAACGGCTTTGCATTCAGCCTCTTCTGTTTCATTTAGACATTTACTCAGCTAGATTGTATGAAGCCTGTGGGTGGAACTCCATCTTTTCTCTTGTCCACTCATCAAAGGTAGCCACTCTTTGTAGAATGGGTATCCTTACATACACTCTCCTGTGTCTCTCCTACCCCTTCTCATCTGGGGTGGCTGAGGAACACCAGTGAACCTTCCCAGACCCTAATGCTCCCTTATCTGATTCCTTTATTTCCATTATTCCAGAGAATGTGTTTGTGTCAAATCAGAACTTCCTGAACTTGCCCAATGATAAGAATCAGTGGCATGCAGATGAGAATAATGGACTCCATCACCTTCTTCAGTAGAGTGATCCAACAAACATCTGTTCTAGGCCTGCTTGGGGCGATGTTCTAATAACTTAGAGTGAACAATGCCGACTCAAGCTGATGGTCCTCAAGGAAGGGCAGTTGGGGAGGAGGGTGTGTTGAAAGCTTTGGGTAGGAGGTGGGCAGAAGATATAGAATGTTGAAGAGCCAGACCCGGCTCTCTGCGTGCTCAAGACTGGGCCTGCTGCCTGGGCATTGCCTGCGGGACAGCTCAGAGTAGAGAGGCTTCTGTCTTGCGGGAGAGAGTGATAAATGATTGCTGGTTATTTTTGCTCCAGCCCTGACTCTCCTTTTCAAACCCTATGCATTAATTTGGCTATTGCCCAATGACTGGCACCAGAATTCATGCTGAGCAATTTACCCTTGGGGCTGGGGCCCTCTGGGAGTTTTCAGAGGCCCTTTCTCACTAGCAATGAACTTGCAAATGCCAAGGATTGGGTTCAACTAAATGGAGAATTATTTCAGCACAGTTGGACATTTGACACTCGGTTGTGACAAAAAATAGCCCTGATCTTCCAGTTTCCAAGGACCTCAGAATTTTAATCTGTAAGTTTTCCATTTAATTTATTTGTATTTAAAAATAGATCTTTCTGCTCAAAACACTGTCAGACTGAAATCACTAATTTCAGATCCCCCTGTGGCAAAGGAAATGGGCCTGGGGAAGTTGGCAGATGTGAGGCTGCTTGGCAGCATTTGCTTCTCCCAGGCTTTGGAGGTGCCTGACAGGTGACGGGAGCTGCTCCACCCAGGGACAGGAGGTTAGAGTGGGGAAGGGCCTGGCAATGAGGTGAGCCTCTGGTCTCTGCTCTGCTTGGTTTCTCTGAGTCTTGCACCCGAAGTGGGTTAGTTTTTTCTGGTTTGTTGTTGTTGTTATTGTTTTTTTTTTTTTTTTTTTTAAGATTTTATTTATTTATTTGACAGAGAGAGATCACAAGTAGGCAGAGAGGCAGGCAGAGAGAGAGAGAGAGGAGGAAGCAGGCTCCATGCTGAGCAGAGAGCCTGATGCGGCTCAGGCTCGATCCCAGGACTCTGGGATCAGGACCTGAGGGGAAGGCAGAGGCTTTAACCCACTGAGCCACCCAGGCACCCCTGTCATTATTGTTTTTTGTTATTGTTTTTTAAACGAGTTGGTTTTTAAGCTACTCATTGAATAAAAGTCACGGAAGGCCATTTTTTCCCCTTCTTGCCTTGGTGCCACAGACAAGCATTTTGTTTGTTCTTAACATTCAAGAGAAAGTCTCCTCCTTTCTGAACAGCAATGAGAAATGGACGTGTTCTGTCCACTCAGGAGGATCCCCCCAGCATTCAGCAGTCCCTGGAGAACACCTCCAAGCAGGGGTAACTTCCAGAGTGCCATTTTCCTCTGGTTAACCAGCAAGTTCTAACTTGTCCAACTAACTATATTCTTTATTCTTTAAGGAATTTATCTTCTGTCTCACATTTATATTATCCAGCTATGTTAGTATATTTACAAAAGGCTGCCTTCTCCAAAGTCAAAACATTGAGGCCTTTCACCATACCCAGAACTTGAAATTTGTCTGAGCGGCGTTGATGAGAGCTTCTGTTCTGTACTTAATCCTCCACCAAACACCCTTCTGCGGGACCGTCAGTCTGCTTCCAATTGTGGTCTGTAACTGCTATGTGTCTGGAAAGGTCCTCTCTGCTTAGCTAATGTAAGGTTGCCAGGCTTTTCCCCACTTTGGATTTCCACCCTGGCAATAACACAGGCACTTGAAGCTACTGAGGACAGGCTGGTGTTTTCGTGAGCATCTGTTCTGAGGTTTTGTAGACCACACAGAAGGCAGAAGCTCCTATTAGGCCACTGGCCCCTTTGCCTAAGTCATTTTGTTCAGCAAGGAGAGGTAACAATTGGTTGTACCAACTCAATTCCTGGCAGGTGGCAGAGCACAGGGCACGCTGTCTCCCTGATGCTCAGATTCCTTCTCTGGAGAAGGAAGCAGCTCTTCGAGTCTTCCTGGACCTTGAGCTCTAGGACTTACTTTCTGTTTATTTTCCAAAACGTCCAGAAATTTCCTGCCATTGCAAGTTGGTGCATGAGTAGTTCACAAGAATTGCTTCCAACAAATATAGTTTCCAAATGTATTTGCATTTTAAGTGTTAGGTGATTTTTCTATAGGATGCAGAAAATTTTATGTTTTACATGAATAATTCTTCTATTTCTTGGTGCCTTCCTCCATTGTCCGTCGTCTCGAATGTTCTTAGAACACCAATAATATTCTTACTATATCTGAAGCTTACAAAAGTCAGTATGTAATGTCCTGAAATTCGACGAAGTAGGAAAGGACACAGATGATTTATAGAAGTACATATGTTAAAAAGAGAGAGAGAGAGAGAGAGAAAAGGAAGAAAAAAAGAAAAAAAATTCAAATTAGTAATGAAATGAAAGTAAAATAACGAAATGTCAGTTTTCTCTTATGAAAATAGCAAAATACAAGAAACCACAGTGACATCTCAGTGACGTCTTGGAGCTGTAAAGTCCACTCTCTCCCAGACATGGGTAGAGCAGCTGCCCTAAAACCTCCCGGTAGGAAGGACTCAGGTTGATGGAGAGGAAGGGGAGGAGGGGGAAGGGACTTTGGGAAACTAACAAGGACTGAGTGGAAGACATTGATCAGCTGGCTTAAAGATCAATGAGGAGAGGAGGCACTTGGATCCCCCTGGCCCCCCAAAAGAAGAAAGCCATCCTAGGGCACACTCTGTGGGGAGACACGTGGGTCATCCCTTGGGTGGTCATGTGTCCAGGGCATAAGGGTGGGGTCTCTGCCTGGCCGAGCCATAAAAGCCAAACTTAGAGCCAGATGTAAGGGGAGCAGAGAAGGCCTCCGGGAGGGTGTGATTTCTGTGGGGAAACCAAGGGATGGCTTTGACGACTGGGGAGCCAGATGGATGATTGTGTGGAATGGAACACATCACTCACCCGGGCTTTGGTTCAGTGCATGTGAGTGTATGCACACCATATATGCCCGTGTACATCTGTGTAGGTGTGGGGGGATATACGTACTTTAAACAAAACGTGCAATTGTATTGATTACTCTTTTTTAAACCTTTTTTTTTTTCCTATTTAACATACTTCTGGGGACATTTTCCCTTCCTTAAGCATAACTTTTTTTTAAGTTTTTTTTTTCCTTTTCTTTTTTTATTTATTATTTTTATTAACATATAATGTATTATTTGCCCCAAAGGTACAGGTCTGTGAATTGTCAGGTTTACACAATTCACAGCGGTCACCATAGCACATACCCTCCCCAGTGTCCATCACCCAGCCACCCTCTCCACACCTACTACCCCCCAACGCTCAGTTTGTTTTGTGAGATTAAGAATCTCTTATGGTTGGGGCGCCTGGGTGGCTCAGTGGGTTAAAGCCTCTGTCTTTGACTCAGGTCATGATCCCCACGGTCCTGGGATCAAGCCCCGCATCTGGCTTTCTGCTCAGCAGGGAGCCGGCTTCCTCCTCTCTTTGCCTGCTTCTCTGCCTGCTTGTGATCTCCGTCTGTCAAATAAATAAATAAAATCTTAAAAAAAAAAAAAGAATCTCTTATGGTTTGTCTCCCTCCCTTCCTATCCCATCTTGTTTCATTCTTTTCCTTCCTTACCCCCCAAACTCCCCACTCTGCCTCTCCAATTTTTTTTTTAATTTTTATTTTTATTTTCATTTTATTCCATTGAGCTGGCGTACGGAGTAATATTCGTGGCAGATGTACCATATAGCGATGCAGCACTTCCCTACAACACCTGGGACTCCTCTCAAAGAGTGGTTTTTATTTATTTATTTATTTTTAAAGATTTTATTTATTCATTTGTCAGAGAGAGAGAGAGAGAGTACACACAAGCAGGCAGAGAGGCAGGCAGAGGCAGCGAGAGAAGCGACTCCCTGCCGAGCAAGGAGCCCGATGTGGAACTCAATCCCAAAACCCTGGGGTCATGACCTGAGCCGAAGGCAGGGGCTTAAGCAACTCAGCCACCCTGGCGTCCCACAAAGAGTGGTTTTTAATGTCTCTGTTCAAGCATTTCTTTCTGAGGGAGACCAGCCATGACCTGTGTTACAGGGAAGCCCCCGCCACTCCCTAAACGCCCTTCCCACTTAGTTTTCTCCTCTTCCTAATCACCCCCAAATAGACAATCAGCCTCTACATCCTGCTACACTATAAGCTGTGGGAAGGCGAGACCCTCCTCTTTTTTGCTCACACCTGTTTCCTCTAGCCGGGATCTTCTGACCCATGAGTATTTGTTGAATGACTCCATGAACGAATGCAGGCCACATAAAAGCCTACCAACCGGATACTCTCTAAAATGTGACTCGTATGTTTATTATTGGACAAAGGATTTCCAGCTTTTCACTTTTGTCAGTGAAACTCCAATGACCGTCGCTGTATATAAATCTTAACCAGTTTCACTGAGGACTTTCTTCCCTGGAGGTAGCCTTGTGGGAAAGAATTTGAAGGCTCTTGGGAGAGTCTTATCTCTTTCTCTCTCTCTCTCTCTTTCTAAAGATTTTTTAAATTTATTTGGCAGAGAGAGAGACATAGTGAGAGAGGAAATACAAGCAGGGGGAGTGGAGAGGGAGAAGCAGGCTTCCTGCTGAGCAAGGAGTCCGACTCGGGGTTTGATCCCAGGACTCTGGGACCATGACCTGAGCTGAAGACCGATGCTTAATGACTGAGCCACCCAGGTGTCCCAAGGTCCTTATCTCTTAAGGCAGAGACTCTGTATGAGGCATTTGGTGCTCCCAGTGTGTGGCATCGGGTCTAGAATATATCAGAATCTCAAGAGATGTTTGATGAATAACCAACTAAGTAGCCAGAGGGGTATTTGTGCCCCAGGGGACTGGGTGCCTTTCTCCTAAGCCCTCCAGGGACCGGGGCCAAGGTGGCCAGGTGGCATCGCCCATGGGGGCCTGTGGGTGGACGGCTGCCACACGAGTCATCATGGCTACTGAGAACAGCCGGGAGCTCAGGCAGCCTAATGAAATGGGCTCTTTGCCTTAGGAAGCATTTTGTGGATTCTGAGGATCAGAGGGGACCTTAGTGAAGAAATGGGATTTCACAGTCTTAACCTCAGAGGCGACAAATGTCTTCAAGAGTTTTCTGGGCTGTAACTGATCGTGTTTGGAGCAAGACCACATTTGCGTCCCGACAGAGGCCATCTGGAGCTCCAGAAGAGAGGAAGACAGGGGCTAATTGGTTATGTGTGTATCTGGTGGGAGGCTGAGTTCTCTGGACACTGGCAGGAAACCCAGGGTTGGCAAAGTAGCCTCTCGCTCCTGGGCTAGGAGCCTGGGATGCTGAGCAGGAGAAAGCCAGCGTTCCTTCCCACTTCCTTCCCATGAGCTCTGCCGAAAGTCCCAGTCATTGCTTTTTTCCCCTGTTGCCCACACATTGCTTGTCTTGGATTTGGAATCTGTTTGAATGGAAGTTCATCTTGGTCTGAACGCCCAGAGCAGAGCCCCCTACTTTCCATGGGAACCACTGACCATGACCATGAGGAGCAAAATAGGAAAATGTGCGTGGGGAAGGCCTGTTTATGGAACTGTGGGGTGGGGTTATAGGATGTTAGTTAGCACTTCTGCAAAGAGGTCGGCTTATAGGAATCATTCTGTATAAAAAATTCATAGTTTACAAATTATAAATGAGTCTAGAAGTTCCTGAGCTCTGGGAGGTTAAGTCTATCAGAGGACTCCCTTAGACCATTCCTGCATGGCCCTGGCTCCAATCCAGCCATCAACTGGTGGCTACTGGCTCCAAAAGCTTCTCATGGCCACTTGGCAGCATTTTTTTTTTTTTTTTAGTTTTAAAAATATATTTATTTTTCAGAGCAGTTTTGGTTCACAGAAAAATTAAGAAGAAGATACAGATACAGAAATGTCTTGCATGCCCTTTGCCCCCACGAACACCCAGCCTCCCCTGTGATTAACTTCCCCACCAGAGGGGTGCCTTGTTACAACTGATAAACCTACGTTGACACATCATTGTCACCCAAAGTCCATTGTTTATGTTAGAATTTGCTCTTGATATTGCACATTCTGTGAGTTTAGACAAATGTTTAATGGCATATATCACCACTAGAGATTTTTTTTTTTTTTCCTTTAATTTAGCGTTTTACCTACCATACTGGTCTTCTGTTTCAGGAAGAAATGGGCCCCCAGGCGGGCCGTTCTCTTTCATATTGGTGTTTGCCGCTCTGGCTAGGACACAGGTTATCTTGTTTCTTGCTGGTTTAGGTATATTTTAAACCCTGAGGTAGACAGGGTTTCTTGGCTCCCTGTTCACCAGGTCTGGGAGGCTGGAAGCTGGTGGAAGGAAGTGGGGTTACAGCAAGAACCTACAAATCACTTTCAGAAGATGCTCTGACAGCTGTTCCTGGGCCCAGGTGAAGGAAATCAGTGTTTACGGGCAGGAATTTGCTCCTGCTGGGAGCGTGGAAGACCTTGTCAGGGTCTGGGCGGGGGGTCCTACTTCACTCCGTGGATATGTGTGTGGGTTCGGATGGAAGGACCCTGGTAAACCGGAAGCAGAGCATACCTCGCACCTGCTTCACTTGACTTCCAATAAAAAAACATCTTGTTGCTCTCTTCAGTTTGACAACAGAAGTCATAAATGTCAGGCCCGGGGACTTGATGATGCAAAAGATGTCACCTCCCTTGCTCCTGAAGCCTGTCTGACACTGGGCATGTTTGGGATTAAAGGTTACCAATACGTGCACACAGCTTGGCACCTTGACCTTGAACGGAGTCCCTACAGAGATTTTCCCGTAAGCCTCCTCCTCAAACTTGTCCGCACTAGAGGGGACAGATGAAATTAAGGATGCCCAGTCAAATTTAAATTCAAATAAGCAAGGAACTACTCTTCAGTGGAAGTATGTCTTATGCAATATTGGGACATACTTATACTAAAAACTGTATTTGTTTTCTGGTATTCAAATTTCACTGGGCCTTCCTGGACTTTATTTGCTAGACCCAGAAATTGTTGGTTTAATGCAGGAATCATCTGGAAGTTTTGGAAAATACTGATGTCTGGGTCTCACCCCCCAAAATTCTAATTTAGTTGATTTTGATTAGGCCTGAACATAGGAGATTGTAACGGCTTCTCTACCGGTTTTAATACACAGAAAGGGTTGATCGCCACGGTTGTGAACTGTTCTCAGCTTTGCAGGGCTGTCCTTCTCCCGCTGCCCCACCCCACCACTCGTGCTTTCCCCTCTCACATGTCCTCTCTCTCTCTAAAATAAATAAATAAATCTTTAAAAAATCAAACTGTTCTTAGCATTGCAAAGCTTCACACATTTTTCTTTTCATCTTAATGCTCTGGATTCCTTTAATAGTTTGCTTTACTTAATCCAATACTATAGGCTAGTCAACCATGCTGAGCCTCAATGCACTCAGCTGTGAATGGGGGCGTGGAAGAGGGTTAACACCTGATCCTCCTCATTATCCATCAGATCCCTCCTACGTGCCGAGAAGCAGGACCTGCATGTAGCCCAAAGGGGCTAAAGCCACCGGCCACAAGCAAGAAAACATTTTTGAGCTCTCCTCTCGTGATATAACCTTCAAAATCCCCGTGAATTTTGTGTTTTCCTCTTCGTTAGACGTTTATGTGTCTTAAGATAAAAATAATGAGAAGTTTTTCCTCTATAGCATTCAATGGAAGATTGCCAGCAAAGGAAGGCAGACTCTGTTTACTCCCCAATGTCGTGGGCCTCCTGGCTCATGGGCAAGATATCCTACAGGGAGCACCCCCAGGGATCATGCCCCTGTGTGCCATGGGGTTGGTTTGCTGATGTCATCGAGACACCGCTACGACCCCTCCGCACCTACAGAAATACAGAATTCGGTGTTAGGCACCCTTGAACTTGCTACTGACTCTGGTCTCCTAATGGCTCAGTAACAGAGAAGATGAACAGCAACAGACTTAAAAAATGGCCCCAAACTTAGAAACACCCTGAGACTTCATTGATGTGAGGCAAGGTGAGTAGATCATAGCATTGTGGAATTCTGTGTAAGTAGTAAAAACAATGAATTACTTTTTTTTTTTTTTTTTTTTTTGGTATTGATATAGAAGGATGCTCATTGTTTATAGCTGGTGAAGAAAGCAGATTATAGGATAACCTAGGCTGGACAATAATCAGAGGGAGAGGTTGGGGGGGTTGGGGATCGAGGGAGATGATTCCATTTGCTAGACTCATTGTAGCTCATCACTGGGAGTTGGTTGAAATGCAGATGCTCAGGCCTTACCCCAGACCTCCCAGTTGAAATCTGTTGTTCAACAAGCCTCTTAGGTGTTCAGAATACACTGGCAATTTTGTGAAGCACCGCTTCAGACAACTCTGGGTTGAGAAAAGTGTCACAACTACTATGAGTGAAATTAAATTTTTTTTGGAAACTATGTTTGTAGGGTTCAGTTTATATAGTGTTTGTGGTAATGTGTTATTTTAATCCAAGCAAGCTTCTACCACCTGTGCTGTTTCTCTGCAAACGACGAAAGGCAGGAGGGACCTGAGTCTGCCGCATGCATGTTTGGCTTTTTCTCTGACTTGCATTGGCTCAAGTTCTCAAACACCATCGTGTGTCTGCACATCCCCACAGTACCAGGACTGAGTGTGACTGCCTGTGTCTGCATGTCACTCAGGGCCACGGTGGCCGTGTACCAGGGCTCAGAGGCTGAGATGGAGAACAGTCAGCCCTTCCGTGAGCTGGCCATATTTGCTGAGTGGTAGAGAAGCTTTGCAGAGTTTGGTCTGGTCGGTTAGGAAACTGGCTAGACCAGGGAAATGCTATGGTTTCTGGAATTGTAAATAATGTTGAACAGATCCCTTCTTCTAGCAGTTTCCAAAGCAGTCTGTTCTAGCCTGCTCAGTGCCTTGGGAAGAATGTTCAGTGGAGAACGAAGCAAGGCTCTGTTGGTTTTGCTCCTAGGATAAACAGTTCTCCTTTGACTTGCAGACTAGCAAGAGCCCCACTGGACACTCTCGCTCCACATTTCAACGTCCTGCAAACCATCCTATGGGGAGGCTGCGCACACTGGAGATAGGGCCACAATGTGGGATCAGAAAATCTGTGAGTTCGAGTCTCTGGCAGGAGCTTCCCATTTAAAGGAGAAGAGGGGTATCTAGACAGAAAATGAACTACTATGCAAGGACCCTGGGACTGTCTCTTTTGAGCCCCATGAAAGCCAACTCTAGATTTACCCCAATGGCCCGTAGGATTCCCTGAGCCCAGTGAGAAACCATCCAAAGGGATGGCTGGGGATTAATGGAACGTCACCAGCTCCCAGAGTTAAAGTGTGCCTGGGTCTAATTAGCAGAGGATGAAAGCTTGGCCTCCATTGGGAGAAAAATTGTGGCCCTGGGTGACCTAGTCTGGCTGCTCCTGCTGGTCTGACAAAGATGAATGGGAGGACAAGTTCTGCTTTTGATGAGACCCAGTGAAGTGATGTCTGCATTTACTAAGGTCATATGCAAACACTTCACCCTGGCCAGAAACCAATGTGTAAACACAACTGCAGAAGGAACACAGATCCTAGGAATGACCAGTCTGTTGACACTTGAAAAACCACATGGACCCCCACATTGAGAGCCACTGTTCTCTCTGATTCTGCAGCATTTATTTTTACCCCATCGTTTATGATCTGAGCATTCTTCATTTAAACCTGAAGGCTCTTTTAGTATCAAAAAGTTATATTTCGGGGCACCTGAGTGGCTCAGTGGGTTGAACCTCTGCCTTCGGCTCAGGTCATGATCTCAGGGTCCTGGAATCAAGCCCCACATCGGGCTCTCTGCTCAGCGGGGAGCCTGCTTCCCCATCTCTCTCTCTCTCTCTCTCTGCCTGCCTCTCTGCCTACTTGCGATCTCTTTCCCTGTCAAATAAATTAATAAAATCTTTAAAAAAAAAAAAAGTTGTATTTCCTCTCCCCCCCACCAACAAAGTAAATAAATGTCTGTTGTCTTCTGGTTAATTGCCTGGGAATAAGCCATGCTTTCTAAAGTGTGGAAACTAATATTTCCTTGCCGTTATGTGACTCAAGTGTTTGTGTAGAGAAAAGAGGTATCAAATGGAGAAAGTGTCACTGGGGACATCTGCTAGCTCTTCGCCATGAGAGTATCTGGTAGGGTTTCGCAGGGATGTAGAGTCGCTGATCCAAATCTGGAAGAGTGAAATCCAAATCTGAGAGTGAAATCCGTTCAGTCCTCACGTCTTACAAGTGAGTTCCCCTGACACCAGGCTGTTCCCATGTCCCTACCCGGCTCCTTCCTTTTTGTCAGTTGCCCCCCCCGCCCGCCCCAGTCTGGCCACCTCTGTCCGAAAGTTTTCTGTTATCCTCAAAATACGTGGACACCCCCACCCCCCAGCAAGTAACATCACTTTTAAAGAAAAAAGGAGCCTAGCAGGCAACAAAATCACGAGAGGCAGGTTTCATCTTTGTATTTTATAAAATACCCAAAGCTGAGTGTGATGGGGTGGGGAAGGGGACAAAGATAAATAGGCATGTTTCTTTAAAATCCCTTCCTGGTACTCGCATCACTCTTCGTATCTTTCACTTGGATTCCATCTCTATCTTTTCAGTCCCAGTTCCCAGTGAAAACATTTCCCAAACTTGGCCAAATAATCCCTTGACTTTGTGGTTTTTACAGTTTGTGGACTGGGGAGCCAGTCCGCCTGTGTCCAATCTCCACCTTCTCGTTCGTAGCTGTGTGTTTCTGGTAAGTTCCTTAGCCTTTTCCCACAGCTGTAAAACAGGGACAAAGTTCACATGAGTTACTACATGTAAAGTACCCGGAATCATGCCTGGCACCTAGTGAGGGCTCGTCTGTGTTTACTCTTATTATCATCCATTTCACCTCCCTCCAGCACTCTTCCCAACAGCTAATAGGACCCTCTCTTTCTAAAACACAGTCCATCAGCCACTCTCTTTTGCTATTTGATACCTGCGGAATACCCCAGGTTTCCTACCAAAGCAGGGGCTGCGCTGAGGAGGAAGAGAGGCAATAGATTACCCTGTAGCAATACTTTTTCTCCAGTACATCGGTATGTTCAACTTCTAATCAAAACCCAGGTGATGCTGTCTCTGTGACCTCTCTTAATCCTCCGAGAGAGCTCTTCCTTCCCTTTCCTGAACCACATCTGGACATCTTTCAACTATTGTGCACACCACCCAAGTCAACAGTATCTTGTCTAATGGCACCCTTAACAGTAAACTCCTTTGACTCAAGGGAACATGTCCTATCTATCTCGACCACAGTATTTGGTACACAGAAGGGGCTTAGTCAAGTTGGTTCAACATAATCAAATGAGACCTTCCGTTGCTCATGGGGAAGGCAGCGGTGTTATAAACTTGGGGTGGGTGGGGCTATGGAGGATGGTGCCCAAGAAGGCTATGGGGTTGTCTTGCCACCACTCCGGAGGGGCAGAGTAGAGAAAACTGCTTCATGCTGGGAAGAGACGCTCCAGCTTGCAGCAATTATGCTCTGAAGGACTCCTCTCCCTGCACACAAGATTAATGAGTGCTATTGACAGTAAATATGATAATTATCTAATGACATTCGGAAGCGTCTGAAATGCTTGGCATGGTGCCGACGACAACATGGGAACCATTTTCCATTTACTTCTTGAAATGAATCTGACTCATTTAAAAATAATCACAAACCAGTCAGCACCAATAAAAAAAAAATAACAAAAAACCATAAGTTGGATAAGCATTTAGTGTCCTCTGCTGCCCCTCTGAGAGTATGGGTATGGAGTTTTCCCATCCTGTACATAGGCAAACACTTCCCTCTCTGACTGAATTTGCCTTTTAAGAAGACTAGAGCTTGAGAGAGGGTGAAAACGAGGCCTCTTTGGAGGCTCAGGTGTTAGAGAGCAAAGCTTCTAATTAAAATGAGACAGGAACAAGCCGGCAGGAAGCTACAGTGGGGACACCTGAGTCCTGCCACGCTACCCTACCCACTTTGTGTTGGGAGCTGGCAATGCCTAGGGGGCAGGCATGCTGGTGGCACTGAAAAGAAGGTGGTGATGACCAGTGAGCATTGCCTGTTCTTTCTGTGTCAAGGTCCAGGACACGAACGTGCTGGTGCTGGGAAGAGCTTCTGGTGTGGGGATGGGACTCTCATTAAGGTAGACCATGATCAGGCCCACAGGGAGAGCAGGAGGGGGCCCTCACCTGCAGAGGGAACATGTGGTTGAGGAGTTTCATGGAGAGAGAGAAAAGCAAGCTCTCTAGAGGAGGGTCAGCCCACAGTTCTCATGGACTTCAGTGTGATAAGGATGACTTTATCCTCCACACTCAGGTATAGAAATGCCATGTTTATTTTTCTGAATCAGCCTGGCTTGGATTCTAGCCTTCTTCTGAGATAAGGCACAAAAAGGTAGGACTTACACAATCTGGAGAGGCTGAGGATGAGCCTGGGGTCACTAGTGGCCTCTGAGCTACTGAGGAGACAGGGCAAGAGTCCATCAGAAGATGCAGGGTGGCGGGGGGCACCTGCTTGGCTCAGTGGGTTGAGCATCTGCCTTCTGCTTGGGTCTGCTTGAGTTTGAATCCCATATTGGGCTCCCTGTTCTGTGGGAAGCCTGCTTCTCCCTTTCCCTCTGCCTGCTGATCCCCCTGCTTGTGTGCCCTCTCTCTCTCTCTCTCTCTGTGTGTCAAAAAAACCAAATCTATAAAAAAAAAAAAAAAAGGAAAATGCAGGATGCAGATGATTTGCCCAAGTTCTCACAGCATCTGCAAAATACAATGATTTGCCCATGTTCTCACAATAGCTAAGAGATAGGGCCACGGTTCACACATGGCACTTGTAACCCAAGTCATTTGATTTGCCCTGCCACGGGCCAGAATATTCCACAGGATAGCAGCTCTCAGCAAGGCTGCCATGGAGCCATGTGCCACACAACAATTCTGCAGTGTCAGCATTGTTCTTACCAGCCCCAGGGAAGGTTACAAAAGCTGAGTGAGAAGTATCCGTGCGTCCAAGTCTCGTGCCTAGAGTTCAGACACCAAATAGGAAGTGAAACCACAGAACCATCTGTAAGTGAAAAAATAAAGAAATGAGGAAGCCAGAAGGAGGAAGCATTGAAATGAACCTTGATCTGGTACCGATGACGGTTGAATCAATGATGGGACATGATCAATGATGGGAGTCTTTGTTTTATGAAGAACCAAGACATGATTGTTGTTCTTGCAACTTTTATAGTAACTGGAGGAGAACAAGGTGTACTGAAAAAGAAATGTACTGGACGACCCAAAAGGAGATACTAAAGGAGTTTATGGTCAAAAACACATCCTCCCCAGAAACATCCATGAAAATTATAGCAGACATCTTCCAATACGCAGCAAAGCACATGCCAAGAATTGATTCCCTTTTGGTTAGAGGATACCATAAGCAGGAAGCAGGAGCTGATGCCATTCTGGAACTGGCCAGTACGATAGCAGGTGGGTTGGAGTCCTGTGGAAATGGACTCCAAGTTGGCCTGACATTTGTTCAATTTGCACCGAGGTTATCTTTCTTCTGGGGAGTAGAGATGAACTTCTGTATGGAAATAGCCAAAATGAGAGCTTGGAGAGGACTCTGGGCTCACTTAATAGAGAAGAAGTTTCAGCCTAAAAACTCGAAGTCTCTTCCTCTAAGAGCAAACATTGTCAAACATCAGGATGGTCCCTTATTGAGCAGGACACTTACGGCAACATTATTTGACTTCTCCATGCCATGTCCTCTGCAAGGTAGTGAGGATATGAAGATTAGACCAAAAGTTCACTGCCTTGTCCTGGGACTGTCTCTGACATGCCCAGTTCATTCAGTGTAATAGCTTTAACCCCAAGGGGCTGTATCAGGCACAGAAGCTCTAGAAACAAAGTGTGACTTCATAGCTCATGGGATCAGTGAAGGTGTTGCTCACATATCAGTAGTCTTTGGTATTTAAATAAAATGGATGCCAGTCAGGGAGCCTGGGTGGCTCAGTGGGTTAGGCCTCTGCCTTAGGCCCAGGTCATGGTCTCAGGGTTCTGGGAACGAGCCCCACATTGGGCTCTCTGCTTAGCGGGGAGCCTGCTTCCCCCTCTCTCTCTGCCTGCCTCTCTGCCTATTTGTGATCTCTCTCTCGCTCTCTGACAAATAAATAAATAAATAAATAAATGATCTTTAAAAAAAATATATAAAAACCTTATTAAAAAAAATGGATGCCAGTCCCCAAGCTTATGAATAAGGGACAACCAATGCCTTCTCTAAACTTTCTGTCCATTTTCAGGGTTTCATAGATTCACGGTCCCTTCTGGCTGAGAATCTGACGGATGTCAAACTCACTAGAAAACAAATGTCTCATTTTCTACAGCTTTTCCTTCCTCTGCTCCACTCTGACCCAGATATGGAACTCATCCTTTTTCTACAAATATTTCACACCAGTTCTTTCATATGAAAGAACAATGGTATGAAGACCAGGAACGAATTATGTCAGAACAGATAATTGGCTGTCAAAAGTCACGTGGCCACCGGTACATGCAAGCTGACAATCAGCTATTTCTATTAAGCAAATGTAGGGACAACTGATTTTAATGAAAGTACATGGACTGGGGTTTTGCAATTAAAGGGTGCATAATCTAATATTGTATGGTCCTATCTTTAAAGGGCTTGTTGTCGTATCATGGGAATTTCTCATTGGTTGAATTTTTTTAGAATTTCCTGACCCTTCTCCATATTGCTTGACCATCTTTCCTTAAGACGCTCTTTGCCAATTCATAACCATCTTTTTCTTCAGTTTTTATGAGGTACAATGTACATATAGTACAATAAGATGTATTCATTTTAGGAATACAATTGAGTGAGTTTTAACAAAAGTATGAACCCAATTAACCAACACTATCAAGATATAGAATCACCCCAAAATTTCCCTCATGCCCTTTTGCAGTGACATCCCCACCTCTGTCTCTAGGCAATTATTGATCTGCTTTAGGCCATTCTGGTTTGAATTTACCTTTTCTGTACTGTACAAATGAGATCAGTCAGATGTATTCTTAGTGTCTATAAATCTATCAATGAGATTTAATTTCATTGAAAAGATATACCTCAGCTTAAATATAACCTTCACCTGCAAATGAACATTTGAGTTTCTCTTTTTTTGACTATTACAAAGGATACAGTGAACATATGTGTACAAGACTTTGTGTAGAAATATGCTTTTAGGGCACCTGGGTGGCTCAGTGGGTTAAGCTCAGGTTCGGCTCAGGTCATGATCTTGGGGTCCTGGGATCGAGTCCCGCGTCGGGCTCTCTCCACAGTGGAGAGCCTGCTTCCCTCTCTCTCTCTCTGCCTGCCTCTCTGCCTACTTGAGACCCCTCTCTGTCAAATAAATAAATAAAATCTTAAAAAAAAAAAAGAAAGAAATATGCTTTTATTTCTCTTGAGTAAATACGTAGAAGTAGAATTGTTGTGTTGTAGGCTCAGTGTGTATTTGTCTTCATGAGAAACTGCCAAACTATCTTCCAAAGAGATTGCACAATTTTACATTCCCATAAAAGGCACATAGAAATTACAGTTGTTCAATAACCTCACCAAAATCTAATATGGCCAGTCCTTTTCATTGCAGCCACTCTATTGGCTACGCACCTGTGCCATCTCATTATTATTTTAATTTGCTTAATGATATTAACCATCTTTTCCTATTTCTTGGTCTTTTTTATGTACTGTTTTGTGAAAAGTCTGATTGACTTTTTTGGGTTGCTTATCTTTTAATTAGTACGTACGGAATTTATGTATTCTGAGCACAAGTCCTTTGCCTTTTACCTGTTTTGCAGATTTTTTTTTCCAGTCTGTGGCCTACCTTTCCATTTTCTTTATACTATCTTGTGCTATCTTGAAGAGAGGAAGCTTTTATTTTTGATGTAGTTCAATTATAAGTTTTTTCTTTTATAATTTTTGTGTTCTGTTTTCCATGTAAGAAATGACCGACTATTCCCAAATCATGAAGATTTTCTCCTGAGTTTCTTTCTATGTGTTTCTAGATTAGCCTTTACATTTTCATGATTGGTTTAACTTCTGCAAAGAGTGTGGGGTAAGAGCCAAGAATTGTTATTATTCTTTAATGGATATACAGTACCTGTTTTTAGAAAGAAAATGCTTTTGAATAGCCCTGATATCTTTGTCAAAAATCAGTTGACCATCGATATCTTTTATACTTTTCAGTGTACAGGTCTTCTGTCTCCTTGGTTAAATTTATTTTTAGATATTTTATTCTTTTTGATGCATTTATAAATGCCATTGTTTCCCTAATTTATATACCTAAGTTAAAAAAAATCAGTTAACTATAGTGAGTGAGTTTCTTTCTGGACTGTATTCTGTTCCGTTGAAGTACATGTCCATCTTTACCACACTGTCTTTATCACAGTAGTTTAATGTCATTTTGAAAGCAGATAGTGTAGGCTATAACTCTGTCCCTTTCCTTCAATTTTGTTATGAATATTATGTTATGAATGCAATTCTAGTTCCTTAGGACATTTTATTTTTCTATGTGCTTTAGAGCCATGTTGTAAATTTCTAAAAACAAAAGCTGTTTTTTAATTGGGGTTGCATTAAATATATAGATAAATTTTTTATTGGGATTGCATTAAATATATAGAACAATTTGGGGAGAAATGGAATCTTAACAATAGTGAGTTTTCATATCCATGGACATGATATTTTTTAAAGGTTTTCTTTAATTTCGTCCAACAGTATTATGTAGTTTTCAGAGTACAGAACTTCTATATGTTTAATTAAATTTGTCTGTAGTTATTTCATATTTTGATAATTTCTGTATGTTCTGAGTTTTATTTTCCAATTATTTGTTGTGATTATACAAAAAGAGAAATGATTTTTATGTACACTTTCATGCTGCATCTTCGCTGAACTTGCTTATTAGTTCTAGGGGCGTTCTTGAAGATTTGTTCAAATTTTCTATCTCCATAATCATGTTGCAATGTAATTTAAATTGACAATTTTCTGGTACATATTTGTTCATAATACTATTATTTTTATTGTTAGCCCTTATTATCCTCTTAATATTTATGGACTTTATAGGAATGGTCCTTTGTTTTTATTACTGATATTTTAACAACTTGTATTTTCTCCCCCCCTCCTTTTTTTGTTTTTTTCTTTACCCATCTACTTTCCTGCTTCTTAAAATGTAACCCATGGAAACATAAGAATCACTTGGAAACTTATTAGAAATGAACATTCTTGGGCCCTACTCCAGACCTATTGAATTAGAAACTCTGGAGTCAAAGTCCAACAATCCATTTTAATAAGAATTCCTGGTGATTCTAATACACATTATGTTTAGAAGCTGCTGCTTTAGAAAGAAGCTTATGAATTTCATTGATTTTAAAAATATTTTGGCTTAATTGAATTTCCCTATCATTTGTTCACTTTCTATTCTGCTCTAATCTATCTATCTATCTATCTTTCTTTCTTTCTACTTGTGTTTAATTTGTACTTCTTTTTCTATCTTCTTAAGGTGTAAGCTAAGTTAATTGATTTTGGACCTCTGTTTCTTTCCAATGTAAACACTTAAAACCATAAATTTCTTGCTAAGCACTGCTTTAACTATATTCCATAACATTTGATATGATTATTTGCATTTTTATTTAATCCAAAATATATTCTAAGCTCATGTGTTATTTCTTCTTTGGCCCTGGTAAGTTTAAATTTTCATATATTTTGAGATTAGTTTTCCAGAAATCTTTCAGTTATTTGGTTTCTAATTTTAGTCCTTTGTGGTCATCTAATATAATCCTTATGATTTAATTTCTTTTAAATTTATTCAGAATTTTCTAATGGTTCAGCATATGGCCTGTATTGATTAATTTTCCTCAGGCAGTTGGAAAGAATGTGCATTCTGTTATTGTTGGATAGAATGTTCTGTGTCAGTTAGGTCAAGCTGCTTGATAAGATTGTGCTTACTGATTTTCTTCCAATTACTGAGAGAGCAGTACTGTAATCTCCAAATGTAATTGTGAATTTAGTTCTCCTTTTATGGTAGTTTTTGTTTCATTTATATTAAAGTGTATACACTGTTAGGATTATTATGTCTGTTTGACAAATTGATTCAGTTTGTCATTATGAAAAAGTTCTTTCTCTTGTTTTTTTCATTCTATAACCTACTCTGTTCACTATTGGTATCATCACTCTAGCTTTCTTTCTTTTTTTTTTAGATTTTATTTATTTAATTTACAGAGAGAGAGAGATCACAAGCAGGCAGAGAGGCAGGCTGAGGGGGTGGGGAAGCAGGCTCCCCGCTGAGCAGAGAGCCCAATGATGGGCTTGATCTGAGAACACTGAGACCATGACCTGAGCCATAGGCAGAGGCTTAACTCTCTGAGCCACCCAGGTGCCCCTCTAGCTTTCTTTTTATTAGTGTTTTCATTATATATGTTTTTTTCATCCTTTTATTTTTACTTATCTGTGTAGTTATAGTTTAAATAAATTTCTAGACAACATATTTGGGTCTTTCTATTTGGATCTTGCTTTTTTTATCTGTTATGACAATCAATCACTTAGTTGGAGTGTGTTCAATCATTCATATTCAGTGTAATTATCAATAAGTTTGTATTAATATTTACCACCTTGCTGTTTGTTTTATACTTTTCTAATTTGTTCTTTTTTCCTTTTTCCTGACCTCTTTTTTTTTGTATTCCATTTAATGTCCTCTATTGACTTATACATGTTTGTTTAATTTAAAAGCTCACTGTATATCTTTTTAAGAATCATAGTCTACCTTCAAATATGTTCTCTCACTTAATTTCATGAAAAACACTTACAACAGTGCATTTCTTGTTTCCTCTCCTATGCTTTGTGCTGTTGTCATGAATTTTCCCTCTACATATGTTTAAACGTATACTTTTTTTCATTTAAGCAATGAATTACTTTTTAAAGAACTTAAAAATGAGAAAAATGTATTCTTATTTATCTATATATTTCCTGTTTCTGGCACTCTTCCTTCCTTAGGGTCGTTCCAAATTTCTGCCTGGTTTCAAAGGTGATGGTTTTCAATACATGGATGGAGCTCGAATGTATTAAGCTAAGTGAAATGAGTCAATAAGAGAAAGACAAATACCATATGATCTCACTGATAATGTGGAATTTAAGAAAGAAAATGTGAACATAAGAGAAGGAGAAAAAAAAAAAGGAGAGAGAGAAACAAACCATCAGAGACACTTAACAATAGAGAAATGGAGGGGGATGGGCTAGGTGGTGATGGGGATTAAGGAGACCACTTGTTCTGATGAGCACTGAGGATTGTATGTAGTGATGAATCACTGAATTCTACTCCAAAAATCAAAATTGCACTATATGTTAACCACCTAAAATTTAAATTAAAAAAAAAAAAAAACCAAAACAAACAAACAAAAAAAACTAAAGGTGAAGGTTTTAATAAGGAGTCTTTGGGAAGAACTGGTGGGACCATTAGGAGAAGGAGGTTTAGAATAAGGAGCTCCTAAAAGATCCTTAGTTCCATTTTACAGATTTTAGACTACCTGAAAGCAATTCAGATTATAGGATCCCATTTGGATTATAGGAAGATCATTTGGGCCTCTGTGGGAAAAATTTATTTGAGGAGTTGAGAGCCCTCATCTGTCTATTGCAATAAATCAGAAAGAATGATTCAGACCTGGAGAAGACTGATTCAAGAGAATTTCAGGAGCTAAAATTAATAGCACCAGGTGGTTGACTTGACATTTGAGGGTCAGGGACTTAGAGAAAGAAGCGTGGATGACTTTTGGATGTTTACCTGGTGACCGAACATGGTCATGACCCCAGCTGAGATGGAGAACATAGAAGAGCTGGTTTGTGGGAGAGGTGGTGAGTTCAGCAGCAAACTCACTGTGTTTGGTTGTTTGTGGGCAACGTAACTGAAGAGAGACAAGTGTGTAGCTCTGAGGAGGGGTCATCATTTGGCCTTTAGAATACAAAATACATAATATCCATGAGTATTTGGCAGATCAGACCACTTACCTAAGACACAATTTGTCAAGGTCGTGGTAATGAATCACCCGCATCAGATTCATCTGCAGGTGGAATAGAGTTGGCAGGTTCCTGGCTGCCAGTAGGATTGAGAATCTACATGAACAAGCCCCACAGTGGATTCTCAAGTTCAACAACAACAACAACAACAAACCAAACCAAACCTGATCTAAAAAGTAACAAGAAATTGGATACGTAAGACTTCCCTCTTCTGTGTTTTCTCTCACATACAAAAGGTGTGTGAAATCTTGAGAACTGAAGCTGGAAGACACCTGGTATCAGATGTCAAATGGAGGGTACAGAATATGAACTTGGAAAACAGACCTGCAAAATGAAATGGAGAAAGAGATTATAGTGGAAGTGGGTTTTTATCTTCAAGTTCAAGTGAAGGCAGTGGATAGTTATATAAGGAACGATGGGAGGAGGTTACAAACCTGCTGATGATTTTAAATATTAGGATGATTTACAAAAGGAAGCAGCAATGAAGCCCTCTTTTTTCATATGACATAGTCATGTGGACTGAGAACACTAGGGCTGCCTATCTGGATTCAGCCCACTGTCATGTCAGCATCCTGTCTCTCACAGTGGGACAGAGGATGCGTTCTTGGGTTCCATGAGATTCCTCTTGAGGTCAGCCCACAGGGTTAGAGTTTCACCTTCTTCAGTTCTTATTGTCTCCAATATTGATGGCAACTCTATCTGCTTATACAAAGATTTAGGTAAGTACTTGATTAAAGTGCTTGTATAATTACTTACATAAAGATAGACAGAGAAGGATGCTATTGCATGGCTGTGTTGACCTTATTTATGAAATGTAAAGAAAGAAACTGTATCTTCCCATGGTTTAATATCAATTATTAATCTTTCTTTGGAATATTTTTGGGGGTTTCAGAAAAACGGAGAGCATGTTTAGTACATGAAATAATAACTAAAAGTCAGTTAAATAAGAGTATGGAAATGTATTAGCTTCTGGGCATCTAGACATTATAAGAGATATTGAAAAGAGTAACCATATTACTGACATTATTGAACATGGTCAATGTCCCGTTTCAAGCATTTTTATGCATACTAATTCCTTTCATATCCTTAAAGGCTCTATCTGAGGTAGGTACTATAGTGATCCCATTTTACAGATGAGAAAGGCAAGAAGCCCAGAAGTCACCCCAGGTTGCAAGCTGGTAAGAAAGAGTCAGAGCTAGGATTCACTTCCAGGAACATGGCTGGAAAAGCCTGCATGTCATAATGATGAAGAAGACAATAAAGAATAGAAACAGCATATGGGTGTCTGTGTGGCTGAGTTGGTTAAGTATCTGACTCTTGATCTCAGGATTATGAGTTCAAACCCTAGGTTAAAAAAGAAAAAAAGAAAAAGAATAGAAACAAGGTAGGATCATTGAGAAAAGAATGATGCGAAAGAACTGAAAAGAGGCATTAAATAAAGTATTTTTTAGCGTACAGGAAATTGCATAAGTAACCAAGGTTAAAAAATACATAGAACAACACATATCTCACATGAAAAATGAAAAGACTCCCATGTAACTGATCTTCAAGATTCCTCCCTAGAATTCCACCATCTGATGACATCAATAACCAAATTTTCAGCCCAGCTGTGGTCTGAAAGTTCTCTCACATCCATGATCCTCTGTAATCACTCAGGGAAGTTCTACCTATAGATCTACAAGAACATGTCAAGAGATAGAGCATAAAAATGTGGTTAAAACAATTGAGGATAAAAAATGGACTTCAAGATCACCTCACAATAAAAATAAGAAATAAGACCTGCAACATTTCTCAGATAAGGGGACCCAGAAAAGTATGGGGAATTCTTTGGGGTCCCTTTAAGTATTTCTGATGTCAGAAGAAATGAAGTGTTTACCGGGAATCAGCAGCTAGCTGGCGGAGAGCTGCGGAAGACAACTTGCTTCTGGACCAGATGGGCTTATTGCCAGGTGTGATGAAGGCTCCCAGGAGGGTTAAACTGGCCCTGTTAAGCAGCTTTAATGAAATTTGGGGAAAAGGATCAAGGACAAAATCTGTAGTAAAATACATATCGCCCACTTTATTTAGGGAAAAAGTACAGGCTCTTTAACTACAGTGAATTTTGACTAGAAAAATATTTGCGAGTATTTATTGCCCTTAAACCAGAAGGCTGGCTGGCAGAATGAAGCACAAGGCCCACTGAACGAATAAATAAATGGGGAGAGGCAGGCTGTTTGGGGACCTTGTTTAGGGGACTATGGGAGGTGCCACAAGGGTTTAGGGTTGCCCTGTGGTCTCATCAGCTGGATGGAGAGAAAGTTCTTCCCAGGAGCAGGCAACTTGGGGGTCAAGGTGCAGGTGGGTGAACAAACAACTATGTTTGTGAGTCTGGCTTTAGACTTGGAGGGTTGAGAAAAGAAACTGGGGTCCTATCAGTGAAAAGCCAGGTCTCCAGTATAGTCCAGTATAATCACCAGCAGGAGGCAGTAGGTATCCTGAACAGCAATGCGGACTGTCACACGCAATGTTATCAAAAGTGAAATACAGCTTTACATTCAAGAGTGATGGAGAGACACATTGAATACAATTCAATCTGGGATAATTTGGGAGAGGAAAGTGGTAAAAAATGTTAAAGACATCAAGGCGTAAGAGAGGCCCTTTAAGGCTAACACAGAATTCAAATGCTTAAAGGGTTGAAAGAAGGATGAAGAGAATGGAGAGTTTCTGAAACTTTGTCAAGTATGACTCTAGAATGTGGTCAAAGCGGTTTCAACAGAGCTGTACGCTTGTGGTACCAACTGGTTAAGTGCACCTTTGCTGGACATTAAAAAAAAAATGTGTTTATATAACTGTCGGGATAATCCAATTCAAAGGCAGCTGATACTCACATTTCCTAAGGACTAAAGAGTAATGCCTTTTAAAATACATTTAATAAGAAGACTGGGGAAAGATATGTAAAGGACATTTACTTTGTTACGGAGGGATGATGTTTGCAATTTTGTGCAAGTCACTCTCAGGACCTGATGCAGTGTCTCAAACCAGTAGGTAGTTCACAGATGTCTTGCAAATAAATAAATAAATATGTGAATGAAAAGAAAAGTTATTAATGCAAGGAAGACCCAAGAAAATTGGAATATGTGTTAGTTTTGTTTTAAAAGGAGGAAGCAGGGTGCAAAATTTTAACTGTGTTTGTAATGTTTTTCCAATGACAGTGGGAAAGCTTGAGTAAGCAGAATTATAAGCACAATAATTCAACAGTCTATTCAAGGCCAACAAGCTAATTTTTATTATTTTGACTTTATTATCATTTTGATTTTGAAGATATTTCTCAAAACATGCTACCTCAAATAGCTCTGTCCCTCACAAACTGGAAATTTGGACCGAATGTGCAGGATCAGAAGCAACCCCTAGCTCCTTCAGCTCTTGCCCCAGCTGTGCCCACCTCCAGCTAAAGCAACCTGCTCTCAGCAGGCTTGATTCTGCCCAGTCTGATCCAGAGGGTCTGGTTTGTTAGTGTCTCCTTTATTAAGGGATGAGGTAGTAGAATAAGGGTTAGGACAGTGTCTATAAATTTGAAAGTAGTCTCCTCTCCTGTGTTATGATCCTACACTAGCTCAAGGCTTCCGGTTTCTTGCCTGTTTCCTACTATGGAAGACAGTATGCCCTGGAGTCACTTCTTATCCCTGTGGCTTTGGTTCTTTTCTACTCCAACCCTGAACAAAGCCTTGTACTGCCCTCCCTCAAATCATCTCTATGAGTCATTTCTCATAAGTAGACTTGGTTTCCAAGGCTCTTACCCAGCCTTGTATGGATCTCCCAATCTTTACTAGGATGCATTTTGGGAATCCTACCACTTCCTTTCATAATGCCCCAGATGGACACCAACCCTACTTAAAGTGACATTTTCACAACCTGCTGGCCTTTCTCTCCTGGTGGCTACTCTTGTGTCTCTCATTCAGTCTTTGGAGTTCCCAGTGAGTATGCACGTCAGTGTTTGTGTGTAGTTTCGGAGCATCTTTTAATAGAAACTAAGACATAGTTTGATTCTTTAGGGATTGATCCTTTTCATTGACAGCAAGGATCTAGAGCTATCTAGAGCTATGGTTATGTAAAAATCAGGGTTCTCTGGAGAAACAGAACCAATAGGAGGTTGTGTCTGGATGTGTGTGTCTGTTTGTGTGTTTACAAATATACAGTGGGGGGCTGGCAAATCCAAAATCCATGGGGCAGGCCAGTGGAGCTATAGCTGAAACTCAGTTTATAAGCCTCCATTTCCCCACATTCAAATGCAGTAGCTTATAGAAAATAAGTACAAAGGCAACTATTTACAAGCAGATATCACATAGTTTTTAGGGAAAAAAAGATTATTTGCTTAAAAATAACATTCTAGAAAATATACTGTCTCCGACCTTAAAATCTGCTCCAACTTGATATGAAAGGTAGTATTGACAAAAGAAAAATCTACCAAACGGAATGAAGGAAATGGATGGAAATATCTATATAAAATTTATTTGGCTGGAGGGGGCTTATAAAGCTAAGTTGATACATCTATATAAAACTTGTGAATATTCTGTAGAGACAGTTAGAAGAAACAGAGTGTCCTAATTTTACAGATTTGGAAGAACATGTGTGGGTCAGTGAAGTATGTGGAGACACAGGAAGATAAAGAGAGAGACTGTCAAGTTTCTATGTTCCTGAGATCAGAGCATATAGCAAGCCAGGAACTTAGTTGGAGTCAGAACAAGTGATCAGAGATCTCAACTAAAAAACAGACAATGTCAGAATCATTCTTTCTTGCTGGGTAAAGCACTCTCTTCTCAGGCTAATGATTTATACCGAGTAGAGCCACTGAAAAAGACTCATGAAGTAGTTAGGAATAAAACAGCAATCTTGCAAGTTTCCACTTTAGAGACAGGATTTGGGGTGAATGTGGAATGGATTTGAGAGAAAAGAAACCAACATGGTGAAGGGTTTGGGTTGGAAATGAAAGAGATACTCCTTTTTACTCTAGAGCCTCTTGCACATGGTATGTTACTGCTCTTTATCCTGTCACCCATCAGTGCAACTAAGCCCAGTGGATTCCTGGCTTGTCTGGGATTCTCTTTGGATGGAAGAGGACTCGAGAGGATTAAACATGGCCATGGGTATTAGATCAGTGCTGTCGTGTTATTTTAGGGACAAAGAGATCTCCAAAGAGGGATTTGTGGCATTCAGAAGAGTTGGGGAGTGTAGATTGGTGTGACTACACAGGAAGTCCTGGAAGGAAATCATACTCGAAAGGACTTGTCTGAGAAATAGTTGGAGCAATCAAGACATGGTAAGGAGATTAAAACTCAAGAGTCAGCTGAGGTCTGGGTAAACGAATAAGGATAGGGGGTGTATATGTTATGTTCAGAACCCAATGACTTAGGACAGGTGATGGGATTCCAGCTGCTAACAAAGGGGGAGAAACTTTTGTTTCTATCTTCTCCAAAAAGAAGAATGGTAATAAAACTGTTTGTTTCGTACTCTCGCCATAAGATGGGAAGAAAAATGGAAGAGAGTTAGAGAAGTATTAAGAACATCTAACAACTTCAGATGACTTCATTTTATAAGGACCAAAATGAACAAACCTGTGTGTGAGCTGAGTCACTGTCAGGAATCTGGGAATCATCTGACCCTGGAGAATGGAAGTGGAGCCAAGGGATTAGTGAAGAACAAATGCTCTTCCAGTTTTGAAAAAAAGGAATTCTGCAAACTCCACACTGGCAAATCTGATTTTATTCCAGGGAAGGCTTCTAAAATAGAATATTAAACAGATGGCGTGTGAACACGGAGAAGAGGAAGCAGTGACTCACTAGGAGAAGTCATGCCAAGCTCATAATCATGCTCTTTTTTATCATGCTCCTCGATTCATGGAACAGGAAAAATGGGGGAACACCTTTAGAAGAGCCTTCCTTGATTTCAAAAGAGCACTTGCCAAAGACTTTCATTATCATTTGGAGAACACAGTCATGAGCTGTTATTTAAACGTCAGGTTAGTCAGGTGAAATTGTGGCTGTTTAAAGAATAACCTCTGAAAAAGTGTTGATTATTAGGTTGATGTCCACTGGCTGAAATGTTGCGGAGAAGGGTCACATGGCTCAGCTCCCGGCTGACTTCACCATTTCGTCAATTGCTTGGCTCAGGACATAGAAGGCCACATGAAATTTTGCAGATGATACAAAGCTGAGTGACAGAAAGAGCTCATATGACAGATGCGTGAATTGAGATTCAAAACTATTTTGACATCTAGAACTCAAGGCGGAAACCAATGAGATAAAATTTAAAAAGGACAAGTGTAAAATTCTATACTTAGAACTTCGTGGATATAGAATGTTAATAACCTGCCCAAATTTCTGACCCCGCAGGCTCTAACCCTGACTACAGAATCCACATGGTCTCTGCCATTTTGCCCACTTGCGTGCCCCTTTATTTCCCTGGCCTGAATTGAGAATATAAGGAAGTTTTTATTAGTATTTCCAGCCATGCTTTTGGACTAGCCCTGAGGTTATTATTGCAATTCTTACTTATACACAATGTTCATAGTAATTGAATCCCAGATTCCATGGCTCTGATCTCAGTCTCTCTTTGGCTGTGTCCCTGAATCAGCTGCTCAACACCTGCCCATTTGGATCTTCATGGTAGTTGACGCTATGGAACTCAGCAAACCCCCTGCTTTAATAATTGTCCTTTATCCTGGTCTTTAGTGTGCAGTACAGAACTTCTAAGTTTGATACACAATTGAATGCACTTCAAGCTCTTTCCTCCCATAGACTGGCTGGAAATATAGTTTTAGGTTCAAAGCATGAAAGCCATCCGCTAGGTTGAAGTTGAAGCCAACGATGTGATCATGACCTCCAAGGAGGCAGGTGCAGAGTAAATGAAGGGAGCCCAAAACTGAGGTTGGAGGGAAACCAGAGTTGTGGTTAGACTAAAGAAGACTGCAGAAGAAATGGAGAAAAGGACAGCTAGAATGGTGGGACGTAGACCAGGAGAGGGTGTCCCGGATGGCAAAGCTCTGAACAATTTTCAGGTGAAGGGATTGATCAACAATGCTAAGCACAGCCAAGATGTCCAAAAGGATAAAAGACCTAAAATATTTCTATTGGACTTAGCAAAGTTTGGATCACCAATGGCACTGGCAGCAGAAGCTTCTAGGAAGAGAAATGGAGGAAAAGGCTAATTGCCAATAGTTGAAAGGGAAGTGGTTTGGAGAAATGGAGATGGGGAGAATCACATGCACCCTGGAATAAGGGAAAGAGAATGATAGTAGCTAAATGGGGGCAAAGTGTTAGATGAGGGAAGGCTGTATGTGCGTTGTTTATGTATGGGCAGATAAAATGTCATTAGAGGGATAAATGGAAGATTCGTAAAGAAAATGTCTTTCTGATGGGGGAAAATCCCTACAGATCCTCCTGTATATCTTCTTGTTCTTCCTCCCGTCTTCATTTCATTTTCTCATCCCACTTACTCTTCTTTCTGTCTCAGTCTTTCTTCCTCTCTCCATCTTTTTGCTTTGGATTTGGGGACCAGGCTTTATATTTTCTGAATTCACACCACTGTCTTTGCAACCTTATTTGACTGGGCTCAATGACATCATGCCTGAACCAAGGCATGAGCTACCACAAACAGGGACTGCTCGAAACACATACTAACAATGGAATTATAGAATCCTAACCACTGTTTGTCAGTATTAGGCACTAACAAAAATATTTTGAGGGATTTGCATATTAACGAGGGTGTACCTTGAAGCAAGATAACGTCCCAATTGATGAGGGTTCTGGAAATCATGTCACATGTGGAAACTTTGGGGGATCTGGTTATAGCTCAGAAAGAGAATACTAACCTGAGGGAGGAAGGTAGAACAGACTTGTTCCATGTTTCTCTGAGGGAAAACTTTAGGACAAGGCACATGAATTACATGAGACTGAAATTATAGTAGTCCCTGTTTATCTGTGGGGGATGCCTTCCAAGACCCCCAGTGGATGCCTGACACCAAGAACAATACTCAATCCTGCATATACTATGCTTTTTCCTCTACCGACAAACTTATGATAAAGTTTTATCTAAAAATTAGGCACAGTAAGAAATTAACAACTATAACTAGTAAATCAAATGGAATGACTGTAACAATGTCCTCTAATGAAAGTTATGTGAATGTGGTCTCTCAAAATGTTTGATTGCACTGTATTTATCCTTCTGATGATGATGATGTGAGATGATAAAGTGCCCCTGTCATGAGATGGTGTGAGGTGAATGGTGTAGGCATTGTGACTTAGTGTGACTATTGACCTTCTGACTATACGCTCAGAAGGAGAACCATTTGCTTCCAGACTGTGATTGACCACTGGCAAGTGAAATTGCTAAAAGTGAAACTGTGGATAAGGGATAAGTGGAGGGACCACTATAGTTTGATGTTTAAAAGAATGTATCATGCCAGTCCTTTGAATTTTTCTCTTGCTGGAAGCTTGAGCCAAGCGACATTACCTTAGGGAGGAGATGGATCCTTGAAGTTCCAAGATGGATTTTAAGTTATTTCTTAAAAATTCCCAGCAAAAGCCCTGGTAATACTCTTGCTGGATGACCTAGATCACCTGTCCATCCTCAAAGAGGCCAGGGAAATGCAAAAAGTTACCTAGACCTTGACTCACCTGTTCAATCCCTTGTTTTGTCTTTATTTAAACCATGGGGACCCTAAATCAAGCTGCTCTGGGGAAGAAGGAATGGAGAAATCAAGATTAGGAAGCCAAAAGAAAAAAATGCACATTGCAACAGTATTCTCTGGGAGATTGTCCTAATTAAGAAGGAATGCCCATGCTGAAGGTTCAGAAGAAGGAGGAAAAAATCAAGCAACTGTTGGTTGTGAATACTTCACATTTTTCTTCCCCAAACATTGGTTGGTAAAATTGCCCTCCCACATTTATTTCTACCCTCTCCTTTTTTTTTTTTCCCCATTTTATGCTTCTCTTTGGAGCTCATCTGTTATTTTCTCTCCTCTGTCTCTTAGAACCCAAAACCATGTTTAGGATGAGGTGAGATAGCAAAGAATGGGCATAGCTAGTGAGAAGGTATCCTACTTTTGCCCATTCCTCCACTTTTCCTTTCTATGCCTCTCTATCCCTGGGCCCAAAAGTTTCGATTATAAAGAAATAAGATATTTTTAGTGTTTACTATATGAAAATTGTGCTTTTTAAAATAGTCAATGTGTGTCAAAAGACTATTTTGCTTTTTTGCTAAAATTGTTACTGACTTTGAGGCTTAATTCTTTTTTTATCCTATTGCCTAGTATTTAATTGCATTTCTGCTTTATGCATTCAATACATAGTTATTGAGTTTTTGCTCTATAAATCTGTAGTCATCGATGACCACCATGCAGAGTGCAGAGCAGGCCACACCTCATGGCTCCATCAGTGCATGCATCAGACCCAAGAACCTCTATGATTGTTACCTTCTGACATTTTGCTTACTTTCCTCCATTAATCTGATAGTGCAGTTGGCCAAAACCTTGTACATTGATTGCTATGGGTCTGTAGACTTGGTCTATAGAAGCACTTGGTTTGCTTATCTCCATTCCCACTATTAGTTTAGAACCCTAATGCCAACTTTACTCAGTATTCTTCTGACCTTATACAGTGTGATCATTGAATTTCAGGATGGACTCGGAAACTGCTAGAACACTTGGAGGTGAGACAGGGAATCTGACTGCATTTGAGTAATCTGGTCATTTCTCTTTTTGGTGGGGGAAGAAAGCCAGTTCTCCAGTTTACTTCCCTATTGGCATTTACAACTCTGCTGCTCTCATGATCCCTGGGGGTAAAGGTTGCAAAAAATTATGTATTTTTTAAGTTCTGCAAATTTTTGTGCTTAAAAAGTTGCTTTCTATTTTTTCTCCCCCAGCAACAAAGACTCTGGCAAAACCCATCTCTGCTGAGTTGAATGCCACAAACAAGAATCTATGGGAGAAAAAGCATTAGAATTAGGTGTAATTTCTGTGGCTAAATGACTCACCCAGTGCCTTTTCCAGGCACATACTGGTTTGCCAATTTGCTATGCTTCCCCTTCCCCTCACCAAAATGCCCGAGAATCATCATGCTTAATTCTCTGATTTCACTGTTACATACTGCAACCATCATTAATCAGTCAGGAGTTCTCCAAGGATCAATTTATTCCCATTTGTTTTCCTAAAAGCACATTGAGGAGAGGAATCTGGTAGAGTCCCCGGGTGTGCTCCGGTGCTGTAGTGAAGATGGAGAGACGACACTCATAGCAGTAACTCTGACTTTGCTTCTTCCAAAGTTCATGATGACACAAGAATAGGAAACGATACTCCTCTTTCTTCACTGACATTCTTCAAAAATTCAGGAGAATTGGTTAAGGCCACAGCAATTTTATCATTAAAACATGATGCAAAAGACTTTCTCTGAGAAAAGTCACTCACAGGTCTCTCAGCAGCCAAATCAAATGAAAAAATGTGGAAGAGCAGATTACTGCAAACCTGGGTTTTCGGCTAGAGTAAAAACTAACCAAAGATGTCTTGGGCATGTTTGCTTCAGTGCATTTATGAGCCATGTGGGTCATGGACATAGCATGTGGAACAAAGGGTGGAGAGAATGAACTACATTTGGCTTAAGTTGATGGATACTGAAGGTCCATACCACACTACTCGTGGTCTACCTTCGAGGACGCTATTTCTGACTTCTTACCAGGAGAAGTAAGAAAGCCTAAATGATGCAGATACCACCATGATTATGTTTATTTGTCAATCTGTAATTCTTTAGTGGGTTTCCTTGTAGAAATTGGGAGGTTTGTCACAAAACTCTCTTATAGGCACCATTTGACCTCAGTGATGTCTCCATCACTGCTATTTGAGGCACTACCAAACCCTATGTCAGAATTCCAGTTTCCCCATGTTTGGGTATTTACTAATATGATAAATATACGTGTATGTCTCCGTTAACAACTAAAAGTTAAATATATAGAATGTAACTTCCAAAATTGGTGTGGTATACCTTTTACAAAAATTTAAGAAACATATAACTTGAGTTTTGCTTTTTATTTTCTTTCCTTCTCTGTTGCCATGACCTTTAAGATTGGATAAATTACAATCCATTGAGTTTGAAAATTTCCTTCCCCAAATATGTTTTTGTTTCCCTCTCTGATTTTTATTTCCTGGGAGTAGGATCTCTGATTGTCCAGTTCATTTCACTCAGAAAACATACATTTTCTACTTCTTTCATTCTTTTATTAGGAAAGGTAAGTTTTTTATTTATCTGTTTTTTACTATTGTTGTTGTTTCTTTGTTTTTCTTAGTTCAGATCCTTCTCCAGATACTGAATCAGGCATGATTCTAGAAGGCAAAATCGGGAGCAGGAGGTGGCATTAGTCAATGACTAAAAATAATTGTTAAGTCATGTTACATAAATTCTTCAACAAAGAGCCATCAGTGGTGTTGGAAAAATCACAGGGTTGTTATTTTACTTAAGCTAAACAGAGGAAACTCCATCCAAATGGAAACTAATTGAAATGCCTTTTCAAAAATGTCTTTCAACTCTTCAAAATAAGGATTACAGAGCCTGAACAGCTTATAAGTGTCTGTAAAGGTCATAGTTTAAATGTTCAGTCTCAGGCAGAGAAGAGTTTATGTATACAGAACTCTAGGCTCACTTAAAAAATGAACACATTGCATTTAATTTTCATAATGACCTAAAGATTCTCTGGACATTGGCAGAACTGAACAGGTGAGTCAATCACAAATGACAAGATTCACACAATTTCTCATGCAGACCACTTGATTTTTTTATTACAAACAATGTATCAATGCAGTTGACCCATGAATGATAATTCAAACTTTTTTTTCTTTTTGCACTAAAGTCTGTTTGAGTTTCAGTGTCCTAGATTTTAGTTCATGATACTGAATTATTTCAACATCTCATATGATGTTTTAAGTTTAATTGTGTGGTTTCCTCAAATTCATATGTTGCAGTCTTAACCTCTAGTATCTCAAATGTGCCTGTATTTGGAGATAGAGCCTTCAGATAGGTAATGAAGTCAAAATGAGTTAGGGTAGGCCCTAATCCAATCTGATGGGTGTCCTTATAAGAAGAAGAAATTAGGACATAGTGAAACACCAGGGACCCATGAGCACAGAGGAAAGATCATGTGAGTGCAGAGTGAGAAATGTTTTTGCAGGTCTTAGAAGGAACCAAACCTTCCAACACATTGATCTTGGACTTCTAAATGTGAGAAGATAAATTCCTGTTGTTCAAGCCACCTAGTTTGCAACCAACCTAGCATGCCATGAGTGTCAGCAAACTAATACTCTACCCATATCAGCTGTTGATTGGTCTTATCCATAAATTAGGATATGTTGGGTTATGATTAGTAAGCAACAAATTAGAGCAAGCTGAATTTCCATACCCAGGATGGACTAAAATTTTGGACTAGAAATTTTATTTCCCCTCTAAAGAATATAGATGGAAGATTATATGGCAGTGATTAAGATGTGTGTTTTCCAAGGGCACCTGGGTGGCTCAGTCGGTTAAGCGCCCGACTGTTGGTTTTGGCTTGGGTCATGATCCCAGGGTCCTGGGATCGAGTCCCTTGTTGGGCTCGCTGCTCAGTGGGAGGTCTGCTTCTCCCTCTCCTTTTGCCTCTCCCCCCCACTCATGCTTTCACACACACACTCTCTCTCAAATAAATACATAAAATTTAAAAAAAGGATGTTTATTTATCAATGAAACAAACCTCCAATTCTACCTCTACACATATCCTTTCATGAAGAAGAATGAAAGTTCCTTGTTTGGAGCAGTGAAAGTTTGCTCTTAGTAACATTAGTAAGATTAGCACCAGCTTTCCTTGTTTTACAGTTTACCACACGTACTTGTGAAACCAGGCAGCCTTCTGCTTAGCACTTTCACTATCTAGAGAGTCCACTGTGTGAAATGTCTGGGTTCAGAATGACGGAGAAGTCCCATCGCCAGCTTTCAGGGTGGCCTGCAGGCATGAACAGGACAGTGGGGGAGCATCCAGCATCCGGACATCAGAGCACCAAACTGCTGCTTTAGTTCTTTGGGTCTCCATGGCCTTCAAGTGTTCAGATGCTATGTTGGAGTTCAGCTGTACTCCAAGGAAACTGAAATTATTATTATTATTATTATTATTATTATTATTATTATTATTATTTGGTCTCTGATTTTTATTTCAACTTAGAATGTGTCTCAAGGAGAATGAAGCCCTAGGAGGTTTCTTTGCAGCTGTCAACGTTTGTGGGTTTGTTGAAACCAGGCACCATCTCCAGCATGTAGTCATCTAAGGCAAGTGACCTGCGCTTCTGCAACTGCTCACTGCTCACTCTACCCAGCCCACACTCATCTTAAATTTTAACTGCATGTTGTATTATACCAATACCATCCAGAATATGTAAGATAAAGAGGTCTCCCACATGTTTCTGAAAGCACTTAATTCTCCTTTATCAGAGCATTTTGATGCTGGTTCCAAAAATATATTCAGGCTAAATTCAGCAAAAAAATTACATCTCTATCTATCTCTATCTCTATCTATCTATCCCTATCTCTATCTCTGTATCTAGGGGAGGTTACAAGACTAAACAAGCAAACAACAAAATCCCACAAAAAAACAAAAACAAAAAGCAAAACAACACTGACAACTTACAATTAAAGAACCAGCCCCCCCCCCAAAAAAAAAGAGAGAGAGAGAGAGAGAGAGAGAACAGGTAACTCTTGAAGAGTTTTGGTAGCAGGAGCAGCGGGAGTTTTGTCAGGCATTGTGGCTGGATTTAATCAGCTTCAACTGGCCTCAGTGTCTTCAAGACCCTCATACGTTTCTAGTCTAGGAAGGTTCTGGGCCCCTGAGTGTATGGGTTCTCTGCTCCCTCTTTGGTTGGAGAGGGCAAGGTATGCTGAGTAACAGTTCCATCCCACTTGTGCAATGAGGTAGAGAGCATCTTCCGCCCCAAATCATGATGTAATGTCAAAGGCAGGGGAGAGGAAGAGTGACAGCCAGATGGCAACAGACATCCACCCCAAGCTTCTTGACCAGGGTGAGTTGCATTTGAGCATCACCTCTGTGCTTTGGGTATACTTCAGTGAGCAGAGCTCCTAGGTGCTTCTTATGGACAGAAAGTGTCCCTTCTGTCACGTTCTCTCTATAAGGGGGTCCATTGGCTGCTCTCAGGGACTACTCCGGATGCTCCATCTCAGTACATCTGGCCCTGAATTTATGGCATACTTGTTCTAAAGCACGCTGAGATCTTTTGGCACCACGAAAAGCTTGTTCATGTAAATATGATTATTAATAGTCATCATCGGAAATGAGGAACATCTTGATAGCATGAGAGAAAGAGGAACCAGTTCTGGTTGGGTGCCAAGTGCAGCAGCTGTGTGGAGCAGACCTGGAGCTCCGAGCTGCCAGACATGTTGGAGAGCTGTTCCTTACTTAGGCATTTTGGTAGCATTTCCTAGCAGGTGGCAGAGGCCTGGGAGGTTCTAGGTGTTAGAATGTGGATCTATGAGCTTTAGGACAAAGTAAGCTTTTTCCTTAAGCTTACTGTGTCTGTAAAATTCCCAAGGGCCACGTTCTGTCCTTCTGAGGCTTCCAAATGAGAATGTGTGTTCATGAGGCAGAATATTTCAGACTTTCTTGGCTCTAGAGGCAGGAGCCCATTTGGGTCTCTTCTTTCTGGTACCCCAAAGGTCCAGAGAGTTGGGGGACAAATGGAAGGAGATCCACCTGGGAGTGAGAGTCATGCAAAGTCACAAAAAGTGACCTTTCCTATTATGAATGAACTGATCACAAAATCTAGTCAAGCATAGCAAAATGACATCTTCTTAGTTATTGGGCTGTTGCATGATATTTAAAGTATCCAACACTCGAAGAAGAAAAGCAGTTATATTGAATACAATAGTATGAAGCAAAGACATAACACTCAAAGTGGTAATTGGTTTAACCTTTGGTCCACTGAGAAAGTTTGTGAATGGAACCAAGAGCTTCATGGCTGGAGTCATGGAAATGAGGGTATATGGCAGAGGAAGATGTTGCTTGGAATTTCTTGTAGCGCCTAGGTAACTTCTGCTTCCATGGGATAGATGGGGAGGGATTATAGAGCACCTAGAAGCAGGAGAAGATCATAGGGTGCCTCTAAGGAGACCATGAGCTTTTCTGCTGTAAGCAACATAGCTCTGTTTGGTGGTACCAGCAAACCCAAACAATGGGAATGGACATGGACAGCAGAAGTGTATTCAGGGAGGATCTGAGCAGCTAGTACAGATCAGAGCACAAAGTTCTGGGCAAGCTAGAAAGACTGGGTTCTGCTCCTAGAAACATTGTCCAAAGCAAAATTCAGGGATGGAAATCCAGGAAGGTAAATGCCTTATTGCCCAGCACTTTCTCTGCCCCTGGAAGCTTGGTTGACATTTAATGACAGAGATTGTCTGGCAAGATTTTTCAGTTCCAAGCAAATTTGGTGCTTATTAGTTTTGAGTCTGAAAGTGTGGAGGAAATCTTTTTTTCTTAGAAGGGCGATATCAGCCCCCCCTTGCTAATAACAGATTTGCTTTTTGTTGGGTGAAAAATTTGATAAGGGAGAGAAGCCCTTCCACAACCACTCCCCACAAGAATAATAGCAAAGGGGGCATGCTTCTGTAATAAAAAGGAAGTCTCAGGGATCACTGAGGGACAGAGGCCCCAAACTCTAAGGCTGTTTTTCCTCCCTGCGTAGGAAAGGGCCAGAATTCAGAGCACTAGAGGGGGTTTTGCCGGGGTGATGATGAAGGGAGTGGGTAACAAAACAAAGTGGGAGCACTTAGAGAGGAAATATTCAAAGGTAGCCTGGAAGTGTTTCATGGAGATTTTATTACATTTTATTTCTAATTCTCTTCCCCATATCTTCGTGAAATTTTCAAGAGAATCTAATCTAAATGACTTTGCCAAAAACAAACAAACAAACAAACAAAACCCCTACTGTGTGGCTGGCTATGTTTGGAAGATGGGGCAGTGGGTTGTTGATCTTATGGTGCTATGATCGTGTGTGTGAGATGGGGCTAGGGGAGTGGGTTTAGAAGCCAAGACCACCCATGAGAGACCCGGTGCATCTGACCACACCATTTTCACCAGCTGTTGCTCTGCCAGGCTCCATGCTAAGCTTTTAAAAAAAAAAAAATATGTTATCTTGTTTAATTTCATCAACAATTCAGCAAGGCAAGCACTATCGTGTTTTCTGTAAATCTGTGTCGGTAGCCTCCCTCCTCAGATAAGAGGCTGTGAACATCTCACTGGCAGGACGTGTTTTATTTTTCTTTGTATCTCTATTGTCCATTATGAGGTATGAAGGTTCTCATGAATATTTGCTCAGTTGAATTGAACAGCAAGAGAGAGAGAATTGAAAATGTAGATTGAAGCTAGGTTATGGAGCTTTGACTGACACATCAACTTTGGATTTTGTCTTAATTGTTGCGGTCATTGGGGATGTGACAGGGCGAACCAACAGCATGGAAGGGTTTTTTTTTTTTTTTTTTTGTATGTTTGTTTGTTTATTTGTTTAATTATGTTCAGTTAGCCCCATATAGTAGATCACTAGTTTTTGATGTAGTGCTCAATGATACATTAGTTGTGTATAATACCTAATGCTCACCTTAATGCCTATCACCCTGCTACCTACTTCCTCCACCTCCCTTCCCTCTGAAACCCTCAGTTTGTTTCCTAGAGTCCATAGTCTCCCATGGTTTGTCTTCCTTTCTGATTTCCATCCCTTCATTTTTCCCTTCCTTCTCCTAAAGTCCTCCGTGCTATTCCTTATGTTCCACATATGAGTGAAACCATATGATAACTGACTCTCTCTGCTTGACTTACTTCACTCAGCTTAATCCTCTCCAGTTTCATCCATGTCAGTGCAAACAGTGTGTATTCATCCTTTCTGATGGCGGAGTAATATTCCATTGTGCATATGAACCACATCTTCTTTTTTTTAAATTTTATTTTCCCAGTGTTCCAAGATTCATTGTTTATGTACCACATCTTCTTTTTTTTTAAATTTTTTATTTTTTATAAACATATATTTTTATCCCCAGGGGTACAGGTCTGTGAATCACCAGGTTTACACACTTCACAGCACTCACCAAAGCACACACCCTCCCCAATATCCATAATCCCACCCCCTTCTCCTCACCCCCCTCCCCCCAGCAACCCTCAGTTTGTTTTGTGAGATTAAGAGTCACTTATGGTTTGTCTCCCTCCCAATTCCATCTTGTTTCATTGATTCTTCTTCTACCCACTTAAGCCCCCATGTTGCATCACCACTTCCTCATATCAGGGAGATCATATGATAGTTGTCTTTCTCTGCTTGACTTATTTCGCTAAGCAT